>NC_140968.1:89371758-89394258 GCF_056783735.1 Eptatretus burgeri
CGGTACAGAAATGACAAAAAAGTAGAACAATGTAGGTAAATGTACGTCTGAGAAACGGTTGAGGACGTGTTCAACACTGGGGGTTTTCCAACTAAAATGACCACGAGTTTACCGGTCGGCCATCTTTCATGAGACCACAACACAAAGTGAGGTGCACGTGTACGTCATCATGTACATTCTGTTGTTGTGTCAAGATTGAACAAAATCGGTCCATACTTGTCCGACATATGGCTGCGAATGGATGGACAGATGCACAGAAAGAATGAGACCCAATCCACCAGCCCCCATTTCCAATGGGGGCAAAAAAGGAAAGAAGAGAAGATTGTCATAAAATGTTTGTTGTTGTTTCTGGAATGAAGCATATGATAATACCTTCAGGAAAGACGTGGGAAACATGTTGACAACCCCTCCTCACAAAGACAATAAAAATCCTTGTTCCTTCTCAAGGATGGGATTCAGTGTGAAAGAAACAACAACACCAACAATCAAAAATAACTGATTTCACTGAAATGATCAAGATTACAGAGGTCAGAGGGGGAAGTGAGGGGATCAGTGTAAATCTATAATGATTCCTCCTGGATCACCGGTCCATTCAAAGACCGAGTCAACCCACAATGATTTCTCACGTACATTCGTCTTCCCGTGTTGAAAAACGTAAATACGAATGGAAAGTACAAGTTGTTTGAGAGAATTTACTGCCTTGGTTAACACATGGTTTTTGTATTTTCTTCGCATCGGAACACAAACACACTTGTATTTTCCTGTAAACATGGGTTCGAGTCGGCCAATAGGGAGAGCTATCTTGTGTGGTCAGTTGGATCACATGGAGACATGAAACACACGCTCACACAACGGATGAATGCAGACTCAGAGAGGCTGGGGAGAGAAGTGGGAGTCGTGTTGTGGTTTTGAGGAGTCCCAAAGAGATCCTCATGATGGTAAATCAGTTATTTGATAGTTATATTAGTTTAACCTCCTAAAGTCCGTGATGATCAATCTCAGTTGCGATTGTGCAGATATACATCCCACACATCATTATTCTCATTCGACATTATTTTTCACAACCATCTGTGCATATTTTCCTCACATCTGAACAACTTATTCCCAAAGCCACCGCAACCATTTAAAAACCACTTCATGAATGCATGTAACAAAAGACTGCATCAAACCCGGAGGCGAACGAGTTGATCCTCTTCAGGGTTGCCTCAAAAAACTACTTCAAACATGGATAATTTGGCAATTTATACATGTTGTGTTCATTGCGTGCATCTGTCATTTCATTGTTCTCCTTCACTGTGAATACTCGTTTGTTTGCCACTGCAAATAATTGCATTTTCATTGCTGACACGAAAAGCAATTTCCTTCAGAAACTCCTGAATTATTCTGTCCATTCTGATGGTGGTCAAAGACTGCTGAGGCTTTTGGCGAGATTGAATTAGTTTTCCAAGTTCAATCTCAGATGCAGTTACGTGACATTGGTTTTGCTTGGCTGACTGACTGAGGCCTGTTCGGTAACCTCTGGCATAGTTCCATTTTTGCCTCGCTTAACCTCACCGCCGAGGTAAATCGACTTTGGGCACGAAGATCCGGCCAGAGTTGAGAGTTGATGATGGTGTCTGTGGTCTCTTGAAGACAAGCCGTCCTCGAGAAGTTATCCAGAGGCGATATCCACCACAATATATATGATGCACAAAACTTTTACCTCTATATTTTCAAAAAATGTACCGAGTGTAAGCCATAACATCCTACCTTTGAGAAGGGGACGAGGTTGAGAAATCTTTGGAATAGCTTTTCAGAAAAACTTTGATGCTTCTGTATGACAGACATAAAAAAGAAAATAAAGTATCAATCAAATTGGATTTCATGAATTGTCTATGACGGATGAGAATATAGTACCACACGAAAATATATCTTTACAAGTTGGGTCACCTGATAAACAACGGGTTATGTTGAGTTTTATTGCATGCATTCAAACAGACCATTGATGAGATTGATGTGTAAGTCCAGCTTTACTTCTGTGCGTCTGTCCATCCGTCCATCAATGAACATTTTGGTTTCCGCTTGGTAACTCCACAACTCCTTTTCCGATTGACCTCAAATATAACATGGTGGTAGACCATGACATGACTTTGATTCCTTTAAAAATCAGTATCCGGGTTCGGCAACGGATTTGTCTCCCCCGTGTTTATTCGACAATACAATTTGAAGAGAAAAAAAGGATTACGATTTAATGCTGCGAAATGGAAGGGAAACGGACTTAAAACACCTTCAAAGTGAAAAAATCCTCCCCTTACTGACATGAGAAGGAAAGCAAATTTTCAACACCATCTGAAGTGAACAAATCACTGCATCATAAAAATTACCCCCGTGCGGGAATGACGGTCATCTCTGTGAGAAAATATATCGCCTCCTGAAGGTGGGGCAGTTTTTGCAAACTTTGAAGTCGCGTGACGCGAAAACGAAAATGAATATCGAAAATCTGGCCCGACAAAATTTAGATATTGTCCCATAGATTCAAATGCCACAATCAAATTCAAGATCGCTTGAGAAATGGTGGAGGAGATAGAATTTGAAAATCGTCATTTTCGCAACGGACGGATCGAAGGACATCTCCACCCACATTTTTAGGTCATGCTCGAAGAGATGACCAAAAAAAGGTGCAAAAACTGATCACCATATCCACAGACTTATCAGCTTACTTCCAATTATAAACAAATCTTGGAATCAATCATGGCAGTTGATCAGAAATTCTTGCATTTCTCAAACAACTTCATCTCAATTCACCAACTTGGATTCAGACCAGGTCACGACACCTTGGACATGGTACTTCTACTCAGCCAACAATGAATGGAGGCTCTCAATGTCAGACATGAGATCATGGTCAGCTCTCTGGATATATAACGTGATTTTGATACAGTCTGGAATGCAGTCTTACTCTTCAAACTCTTTCCTTCAGGCATCCAAGGTCAACTCCACACATGGCTTCATTATGGTACTTCCGCCACTCTTACAACCAATGTGGAGCACTCAGCAGAATCCTTTCATCTCCTCTTCCTGTCAAGGCTGAAGTTCTACAATGCAGTGATCTGGGCCCAGTGTTCTTCCTGAACTTCATAAATGATCTCTCTGACCCTTTGGAGAATCCACTTTATCGAATTGCTGATGACTCCACTCTCTCCCGTGACATCACTTCTCCTTCAGACTGGAAGGCTGCAGCCTCTTCCCTCTCTCCAGACTTTGACAAAATCACAAGGTGTTCAAACACTTGGAATACATCTCTCAATCCTGTCAAATCTCATGATCTCAGTTTCTCTCTCTTAAAGGACCAGATGGCAAACCCTCCTGTCTACTTTCTTCACAATCCTCCACACGAAGATCAGCCCATCAAACTCCTGCATCTCATTATCAGCCATGATCTTTCTTGGATAAACCACATATCAAAGTTGGCCTGGAAAGTCAGTCACCGACGAGTACTCTTCATCATACATAGTCCTTGCTCAAGCAGCAAAACTCCTTTCTTCCTTCAAGACTTTCAAAAGCAGCTTTATGGAACACTGCTCTCACTTTCAGACTGGCTCCCTTGCCTCACATCTTGCTCAGTTAATGCCATGAAAACAAAGGCCTTCAAGATTAATGGAATCTCTCACATTGAAGCTGAGGATGTGGGCCTATCTCATCGCCTTCATGAAGTGTGGACATGTTTGGGTATCTGCTTTCGTGAGTGGAATGTTTGTGTATACGTCTGGTGTGTGGTTTCAGGAGTGAAGCAATGCACTGAAAACAAGGAGAAAAAACACATAAAATGTGACAGCTCCCGTGGTTTTCGTAATTTTGCTGTCTGGAGTAGAAGGGCGGGTCCATATTCACAAGATTTATGGGTTTGTACAACTGACTTGTGTTGTCATGTGACAAAGAAGTCTGCGTACGATTGGGTTATTCGGTCATGAATATTAATGATGTGGGTCACGTGGTTATATTGTCCAAAATAGTTGGTCATGTGACATGTATGATGTTTTTGATTGGGAATGCAAATTTCACACAGAAGGTATTCAATGTTCATATATTTTGGAGGAGACATCCTGAATTACACAAACAGTCGAACATTTAATAATACTTATTGATGTATAAAATAAAATATATAACTGCAGACAATTGAAAATTATCATTCAGTTGAAAATGCTGTCTGATCAGTTTTTGTAAATTATTTGTAAAGGTGGTTGGGGTGAAATTGAATCGAGTCATCTCATCAGAATTTATATTTTTCATTTTCATGAAAGATGCTTCACGGTTCTGGTATGACAAAAAAGTAGAACAATGTTGGTGAATGTCCGTCTGAGAAACGGTTGAGGACGTGTTCAACATTGGGGGTTTTCCAACTAAAATGGCCACGAGTTTACTGATCGGCCATCTTTCATGAGACCACAACATAAAGTGAGGAGCACGTGAAAACCATCCTGTACAGACTGTGTTTGTGCCATGTTTGAACAAAATCAGGCCAAACATGTCTGAGATATGGTGGCGGATGGAAAGACGGACGCACGCAAAGATGAGACCCAACCCGTAAGCCCCCCGTTTTGGACCAAGTCCAACGGGGGTCGAAAAAAACAGCAAGAGAACATGATGGTAAAATGTTTGTTGCTGTTTCTGGAATGAAACATGTCATTATACCTTCAGGAAAGATGTGGGAAGCATGTTGGCAATCCTTTCCCAGAAATAGCATGAAAATCCTTGTTGTTTCTCAAGGATGGGACTCTGTGTGAGAGACACCACAACAACAACAACAATCAAAAATTACTAATTTCACTGAAATGATTAAGATTACAGAGATCAGAGGGGGAAGTGAGGGGACTAGTGCAAATCTGCAATGATTTCTCCTGGATCACCGATCCATTCAAAGTTCGAGTAAATCACAATGATTTCTCACGTACACTCGTCTTCCCGTGTTGAAAAACGTAAATACGAATGGAAAGTACAAGTTGATTAAGTGAGAGAATGTGCAGCCTTGGTGAACACATGGTTTTCCTATTTTCTTACCAGAGGAACACGAACACACTTTCATTTCCCTGGAAACATGGGTTCTAATAGGGGGAGACAACTTGTTTGGAAAGTGGGGTCACATGGAGCGATGGAACACACACGCACGCACGCACGCACGCACGCACGCACGCACACACACACACACACACACACACACACACACACACACACACACACACACCTTCTTCAAGACCTGAGAGGGCTCCGTTCCCCCTTCTGAAACCCGTATTTGACTTAATAAGCAACAACACACCAAATACTCCTGGAGCATTATACTTGATCGTCCATCTTACCTGAAAGGGAAGAACATTCCTGAGTTTGTCCCACACAGAGATGTCCTCGGGATATTCCTGCAACTTCTGTTTGAGAGACACGGACACGGACAAATCGGAGTCGTTTACACTGAATAATTAATTTAATTTACTTGTTCACTCTGGACAGAATCGAACCCTCACAGAGCATCAAACATCCGTGGACAAACTACATTTAAATACTTTAAAACGTCCACGTAAATGTTCCCACCCGATTCACTCACCTGTTGAAGTTCCGGCAGGTAAAGGACACAGCACAGGAAAAAGCACGACAACACCAAGAGAAGAAAGAGCCGCGTTCTCTGCATCTTGTAAAAATACTTCAAGTGCGAGAAACAACGTGTGGGTAACACGATCATGAAGTTCCAACCACTCTGTGACGTCACGCCTATTGTGACGTCATGGTCAAGGGAGCCGTTCATTTTCAGTTCAATTTAAATCCCAAAATGATGTTTAATTTCAAGTTCGTTCATTAACTAATCGATAATGAGGAACACTCTACCCGTACACACTCTTTTTGGTTTGTATTTCATTATCTCTCCGTTTCCATGATCACATTTCCCATTTAATAATCCTGTTTTATATGATAATATATTCCGATGACGTTTCGTCCTCTTTTTTTTACTCTGATGACGAAGAAATCTCGTAATTTCGAGGTGAAAACAGATCGTGTGTGGAAAAGGGAGAAATGTTTCTTCAGGGAAAACGTTTCCGGTTTGATTCGATGGTTTTCAAATCACGTTACCATGGTTACCCGACATTGGAGACAATTTTAGAAACCCTCAAACCCAAACCGCTCTCCCCTCCGAACACGACACCTAATTATGTTTGTGGGTGATCTGTGCGGGGAATAAAACGTGTTATCACGACCCGACCGAAGATGAAGAGTGTGGCAGATCGTTTGGACCTCTCCTCACATATCGCACCCTGAGCTTTGCAACAGGAATTCTATCTAAAATTAGTAAAAAATACGAGTCCACATCGTTAAAAATTATTTTCCGAACAGAAACGATTCCAAGTCGGTCCGTTTTAATGTACATTTGTGGATGAGAAACCTTTTCTGAAAAATTGGAATCCTCACTTTCAACACAGCGATCTGTGTTTGTGGTTCCTTGAACTGTATTTCAGACTGGAAGGGTTATGGCTGTTCACGTTGCAAATACCTTTGTGTCGCCATCGCTGATCCCCTTGTCTGTGTTCATGCCGCCATGTTGCTCGGTCCAGTGAATGATTCACTGCGTCCCGCGTTGTGTTATGTTTATGTGAGGAAGTGTTCACATCGACTTTGATTTTCAACATAAAATAAACATTCAATATCCACCGAGAATTTATTGCACGAGTTAAAATATGTCTGCGAGGAAAGGGCGTACGAAGATGGCGCTTGGTGAGGGCGTACCAAGATGGCGCTTGGTGAGGGCGTACCAAGATGTCGCTTAGTGAGGACGTACCAAGATGGCGCTTGGTGAGGACGTACCAAGATGGCGCTTGGTGAGGACGTACCAAGATGGCGCTTGGTGAGGACATACCAAGATGGCGCTTGGTGAGGACGTATCAAGATGGCGCTTGGTGACGACAAATTTGCACCTCATAATCGTTCCTGTCTTTCTGCAGTTCAGTGACGCGTTTTCTGTCTGATTAACAACACAACAAAAATCGATTTCCAACCCCCGACAATCAATATGTTGTGTTGAAAATTAGGGATAAAATCGCCTTCCTCATATTTCCAGAAATGTGACGTATTAATAATTTTCCATTTGGTATTAAGTTTATTTTCGAGATTTACATTTTAAGCGGTGTATAAATGATTAAAAGGAGTACCACACACAACGATTTTTATTTCTTTTTTTGATACAATTCATTGCCCAGTTGTCTGACTCAATGGGAAAGTTAATCTTTTGTGAAAGACCGTCAGAGAAATTTAAAATAGCTCCATGGGTCAAGCCGCTCACCTGGACGAGGAGCAATTCAATGACGTCATAAAATATCAAAGTTTTTGTTCAGGCACAGAATGTGGTCACGTGATGTGTTGAATGGAAGCCCTCTCGATGCTGATCACAGCGAAACATGTTTGCATGTTGCAGTTGCAGGTCATGTCTTTATCTTTAGACATGGCTGTGTTGCGGATGCATCTCCCCCTGTGGATCGGAGAGAATTTTTTTTCGCATTTTTGGCCTTATTTCTACCCGTGAATGAGCGCAGATTGTGATGCGGTCAAGACAACGTAGTTCGGCTTCAAACATGAAACTTGTGTCCAAGTTTCATCAAAATCGTGTGTTTGGTTCAAGCGATAATGACGAAGGAATTTTCAGATTCACTCACAGACACCAACAAACATTGATCGAATGCATAAATAAGCTCACAGGATAAATGTGGACTGTCCAGGTGAGATAATATTTCTTGACAGATTGACTTACACATGATTTCCCTCAAAAGAGCAGGTTAATTTCGTTCCTCCCCATCCCGTTGGATAAGGAACATGACTCCAATCGACAATAAGAAAACTCGAACGACACTCGGTGGAGCGGAAACCTTCCATCGCCAAGGTGAACAGTTGACGTTTTATTCCCACTGATAAACCGGATCGGATCTTCACCAAAATCGAATCAATTCTTCCTTGTCACCCCCCCCCCCCGAACCCGTTCAGCAAGCTTCGTCAGAATCAGTTTATACCTTTTTAAGATATTCCATTCACAGATAGACAGACGGGGGGGGGGAGGGGGAAAGAGAAAACATAACCTCCCCCCACCCAAAGGAAGACTCAGATCTGTTGATGACGTCACATCCACGTGTTGATCGACCACTGCTGCAAGTCGCAGCATTGCTTTCAGCGTTGAGGTGTCAAGATCAAGAACGAAGAGTCATAATCATTACTCATGACAGCTGTGCTTCATTGAAATTGTTCAGATAACATGAGAAGAAAATTCAACATAGAAATGAAAAATTCAAAAGCAGCAGGATTGTCGAACTTGAGGAAGTTTTTGAATGATTGATGGATACAATGGAAGCATTGTTTGATGCTGTTTGGGTGGTAACACTTAGTGGGCAGTCACTGTTACCTTTACAGTATTTTGATTTTTTTACACTTCCATGTGTATGGAAGTGCTCCACAAACAGCTGAATGCTCCCATTGGATGGTCAGGTCCATTATCGGTGTGGACTTTGTAATACTGACTATCTTCAACACACCTGCACGGAGGATTTTCTCTCAAACCACCAAGCCACGATTTTCACTTTTTGTTTCACGGTGAATACCACACTTGACGTGGGGACCTGCGGACCACTTGTTGGAAATGGTGGACTATCATGGTAATGTTAAGAAGTTCCTGCAGCTCTATCTGGATCACGTTGATCTCGGGAGACCCGCAATGCTGCTTCGGTTTGGAATTAAAACCAGTTATCTTACATGGCGTCAGAAGTTAACAGGACCTGCTGCTTTTTAACAAACGACCATCCATAAGATCGGTGTGGCTTTTGTGAACTTTGAATTCCTGACTATCGATTGGGTTGCAGCGGATTGATTTGGAGAATTCACTCGGTTTCGAAACCACGTTCAGTTCGTGTTCGCGGGCCCGCTATCGGAGCTCAATCCAAAGCAAAAAGCCGGATGGTTGGGCACGTGGATTGGTGCTCATGTCTCTGAGGTTTATAAAAGGTTCACGTTGGAGGAGACCGAGAAAGTTGATCCCGACAAGGTACTCAATCGTTTTGAAACGTATGTGTGACCGAGAAAGAACAAGGGGAACGCCCGGCACCGGTTCAAGCAGCGAAAACAAAAAGAGTGAGGAGACTGATGTGGATTTTTTTAAACCCACCTTGTTGTGATCGTTGTCCTCCTGAAGGATTCTAACTGGCCGATTGTGGAATCCTATTTGACTTCAGACAGAGTTTAACGTTTGTCCGATTTGATTATAAAATCCTACAAAAACCCTATCGACACTGATAAAACTGATGTCCACACAAGTCCTTCCTTGTGAAACAATTTATTTCCTAATTATACACCATGCACTTCTCACCCTTGTACAATGAACTTAAGAATCCCCATTTGATTGCAATATTATTTGGTTCTATTTCATGTATTCTTACTTTAGTTAACAGTTAGACCAACCCGATTCAATTCACTTCTACATTACATCAGAGAGTTTTATTCTAACTTGGTACTTGGTCAGTTCCAAGGAGTACAAGCCACTGAGAAACTATACTTCCTCACGTGCTCGCACTCCAAACTTTTAGATTTCAAAGCATTTTATACTTTCGTGAGAGAGAGGTTGGGGGATATTCACCCAGACTGTAGACGTGTCCTTGAGACGAAAAGTCACTTCGTACATTTTCTCAGCAAAGGTTCATTTATCAGCGCGGTCACTCTGCTCCAGAACAACACATTTCTTATCATTTAGGGCAAAAGTCTTTTGGCCAGAAATGACAGCCAAATCAACTTGCAGCATAAAAGTTACATTTCTGAAACTCCATTTGTTGCAACTTAAAATACATTAATATAAATTTTTCCCCCACAGAGACCTTTGATAACTTTGTGCAGTACCTGAGGATTATTCTCATGGATTGGGAGTCTGCCAATCCCGAGGACATTCTAATGGATGCAATCATTGTTGACATTTTTAAATCCAGGGTGCAGGAAAGGTGACTGGATCAAGGTGAAGGTCTCACTAGCAAATCTCTGGAGATTGGACAACAGTTTGAGTTGTCTCGCAAGCAAATCCACATAATTCGGAATGAAGATAACTCCAAACTTGGAGCGTCAACTATCAAAGCTTAGAGCAAATCGCATCCCAAGCGTTGTGCCTCGTCATCGCAGCTGCAAGTGTTTAAAGCATGCGGTAGATGTGGCAAGGATGAGCAGCATTTGTGGAACCAAGGGAAATGTCCTGCAGTCGGCTCTGCCTGGTCCGATTGCAAACGCACGAACCATTGGACGTTGGTCTGCCGGAGGCAACAGCGACTGGGCAAAACACTCCTCATCGATGCTGGAGAAAACAAGGAACAACTACCTGAAGGCAATTCGATGGTTATTCGAATGTACAAGCTTGGCAACTTCGGCACTCTGGCAGATGACAAATGGTCCCAGACTGTCAGTCAGTGGCATTGCAAACATTACCTTCTGTATTGATACAGGGGCAAGGTGCAATATACATACAATCATGGATTTTCAAAGACTACCAGTTAACACTGAACATCACAAGTCAAACAGAACCCTGAGAACTTACTCCAACCACATCATTTGGCCAGTTGCTTCCAAGATGTTTCTCTTGAATTTGAGGGAGGTCCGTCATAGCTTCATGCGAGCTGGTCAGTCTGGATCAGGAGAACGTGATATCATGGGCGGCCACTGAGAACCTTGGCCTCATTACTCAACTGAGTTCCCTGATTGGGTTTCAGTCAGTGGATGATGAATCAGTTCCCCCAGAGTTACGAGATTTTCCCAATATCTTCAGTACATCAGGTACCAAACCAGGGGTTGACTGAATCAAAATACACCCAAGAGCCAATGGGGTTGTACATGCTGCACATCAGCAACCCACTGTGCTCATGCCGAGGATCAGAGGTATTGAATAAGATGGTGGATAACGGCTTCGAACTCCGGTGGAGGAGCCAACCGAATGGGTCAGCTCAATGGTAGCTGCAGTTTGCAATGGCATGCGAAGAATACGTTTGGATCCGCGAGATCTCAACAAGCCCATTAAACGTGAACATTATCCCATGAAGATGGTTGAAGAGCTGGTCTCCAACATACCAAAAGCCAACTTATTCTCAGTATTGGATGCAAAGAGTGGGGTTCTCCAGCTTCTCCTGGATGAGGAGTCATCAAAACTGACAACCTTCAACACACAGATTGGTCATTTTCATTGGCTGAGGCTACCATTTGGATTGAAATGTGCCCCAGAAATATTTCAGGGTATCATTGATCAAATGTTGGATGGCATGATTGGAGCCACAGCAATCATGGATGATGTCTTGATTGCAGGATGACATCGAGATCATCAAGACAGCATTTGAAAGCAAGTCATGGAGAGGGCGACATCCGACAACCTCAAATTGAACATGCAAAAATGGAAAGTTCGCCAAAAGGAAGTTTGGGATGTCGGAATCCACTTCCTGCAGACGGACTCAAGCCTGACCCCTCAAGAACTGAAGCCCTCCGTAATAGGCCTATTCCATGGAATAAAGAGGACCTTGGATTTGTTGCGAACCTGGCTAAATATATTCCTCAACTGAATGAAGTCAATGCACCACTCAGAGCTTTACTGAGAGCTGAGAGTATTTTTGACTGGCAACCTGCACTGGACCAAGCTTTCCAAAAACTATTGGATTCCTGCTGTCAGCAGCCTGTACTGAGATACTATGACTTGAAGGCACCAGTGGAGATCCATGCGGATGCATGTCAAATCGATCTCGGTGGCGTCTTAATGCAGGAGGGAAGCCGGTTGCATACACTTCGCGATCCCTCTCAGAGGTGGAACAACGGTATGCTCAGATTGAAAAATAAATGCTTGCAATCCTCCACACCTGCATGAAATTCCACCATCAAATATTGTCAAGACAGTGACTGTATTTGCAGATCACAAGCCACTTCAAGAGATGAAAAAAAACCTCTCTGTCTGCTGCCATGCGTCTCCAGAGGATGCTGTTATGTCTGCAGGGGTACGATCTGGAGGTGGTGTATAAAAGTGGCAAAAATATACAGCTACGAGATACACTATCTCCTGCTTATCAGACTCATGAGTTGTCAGGACAAGAAGTCAATCTGGAGCAGGTTTCCATGTGAGACATTATCTCCATCACCAAGAACAGGTTTTCCCAGCTGCAGGAACAGACTCACCAAGAGTTACAACTTCTGTTGGACGTGATCCACACTGGATGGCCCAACTATCAAAATGAAGTACCCATTCCATTGAGACCATTCTCAGATTCAAAGAGTGACTTCGGTGTCTGATGGAATTACGTATAAAGGTATGCAAATAGTAGTCCCTCCTTGTCTCACTCAGCACATGCTCTCCATCATAAACAGCTCTCACCTTGGTATTGTAAATTGCAAACAGCGTGCTCGGGAAATGCTCTGTTGGCTAAGAATGAACCAAAAGATCGAATAGGCAGTGAAAAACTGCATGACATGTGCAGATTTCCAAAATAAGCTTCCTCTGGAACCACTCAAACCGACACACTAAATTTACCAATCAACCAGGTCAGCATGGACCAATTCGAGTTTGAGTCAAAACAACACATTTTGGTTGTCGAATATTATTCGAAATTTATCGAGGTATGTGAGCACAAGGATATGAGAAGCCACACAACGATTGATGCTCTAAAATCCATCTTTCGCACACATGATATACCTGAGGGTCTTATGAGTGACAATGCATCCTTGTTGGTGTCCAAAGAGTTCAAATAGTTCTGTTTTGATTTTGGCATGAACCAAACTATTTCCAGCCTTCAATTTGCTTGTGGTCATTGTGAAGCTGAAAGAGCAGTGCAAACTGTAAAAAAAAAAAAGAAATTGTGGAAGAAAGCGGAGGACAAACATCTGGCTTTGTTTGACAACCGCACCACTCCCCGAGAAGAACGACACTTGTCCCCTGCACAGCTGTTGATGGGAAGAAGACCACGTAACAACCTGCCTGCAAAACACAGCTTCCGAGTTACAAAATCTGACAGCTTTCTTGAGGTTAAATGGCATTTTGACATGGAAAATACCAAGCAAAAGTTCGATCATGTTCGAGTAGTACGAGAGAGGCCACCTTTTCAGGGTCGGCAAGTCTGTATGGAACCACTTCCTGGCACAAGAAAATGGGCTCCTGGTGAAATCGTACAAAAACACGAGTCCCCGAGGTCCGACGTGCTCCAAGCAGGAAACCGTTTGTTCCGCAGGAATCTCAAACACCTCCGGTAAACAAGATGGACATGACAGGGACTTTCAGGTCCTTACATGATGGGGACTTTCAGGAAGGAAAGCAGGGAATTTAAAGGTGGGGTTTGGGATGGATTGGTGGAACTAGAAAAGATCGTGCTTTTGGATGGGGGAAGATAAGAGGTGTGGTGAACAGCCGTTTTGAAGACCTGGAGGGAGGAGTGGGATTGAAGAGAGTGTGGGAGTTTGATCTTAAGGAGGGAAAAAAAGAGGAATGAAAGAGTGAACATGAGCAGTGATTCTCGATTTTGGTAGTTTCACCAAAAGGGGGTTACTGACGGACCTTGAGCGCACTTAGGAAATATTGGGGGACGTATCTCAGACAGAGTGGGGCGGGGGTGGGGCGACACTGGAGAGGAGATGGAAGAAGACAGAAAGACCACCGACCCGCCTGCATTGAGAGAATGAGAGACCCAAAGACTCAGCCTCATCGCGGGAGATACCAACGATCCTAGATGCCTTAGTTTCCACAGCATGAAGCTGAGAAAGGTGGAAGGCAGGAACACCAACCCAGAGGGGAGAGCAGTGCGACATCAGGGGGCAGACAAAATCTTTTTCTTTGTAATATCCATGATATTACATTTTATAAGCAATTCAAGTTGAAGTTTCAAGATTAAATCAATATATTCAATAAAAAAGACCCAAAGGATATATATATATATATATATATATATATATATATATATATATATATATATATATATATATATATATATATATATATATATATATATATATATATATATATATATATATATATATATATATATATATATATATATATATACATACAGTGGGGAGAACAAGTATTTGATACACTGCCGATTTTGCAGGTTTTCCCACTTACAAAGCACGTAGAGGTCTGTAATTTTTATCATAGGTACACTTTAACTGTGAAAGATGGAATGTAAAACAAAAATCCTGAAAATCACATTGTGTGATTTTTAAATAGTTAATTTGCATTTTATTGCATGAGATATGTATTTGATACATCAGAAAAACAGAACTTAATATTTGGTACAGAAACCTTTGTTTGCAGTTACAGAGATCAGACGTTTCCTGAAGTTCTTAATCAGGTTTGCACAGACTGCAGCAGGGATTTTGGCCCACTCCTCCATACAGATCTTCTCCAGATCCTTCAGGTTTCGGGGCTGTCGCTGGGCAACGCAGACTTTCAGCTCCCTCCAAAGATTTTCTATTGGGTTCAGGTCTGGAGACTGGCAAGGCCACTCCAGGACCATGAGATGCTTCTTACGGAGCCACTCCAAAGTTGCCCGAGCTGTGTGTTTTGGGTCGTTGTCATGCTGGAAGACCCAGCCACACCCCATCTTCAATGCTCTTGTTGAGGGAAGGAGGTTGTTGGCCAATATCTCGCGATACATGGCCCCATCCATCCTCCCCTCAATACGGTGCAGTCGTCCTGTCCCCTTTGCAGAAAAGCATCCCCAAAGAATGATGTTTCCACCTCCATGCTTCACGGTTGGGATGGTGTTCTTGGGGTTGTACTCATCCTTCTTCTTCCTCCAAACACGGCGAGTGGAGTTTAAACCAAAAAGCTCTATTTTGGTCTCATCAGACCACATGATCTTCTCCCATTCCTCCTCTGGATCATCCAGATGGTCATTGGCAAACTTCAGACAGGCCTGGACATGCGCTGGCTTGAGCAGAGGGACCTTGAGTGCGCTGCAGGATTTTAATCCATGACGGCGTAGTGTGTTACTTGTGCTTTTCTTTGATACTGTGGTCCCAGCTCTCTTCAGGTCATTGAACAGGTCCTGCCGTGCAGTTATGGGCTGATCCCTCACCTTTCTCATGATCAATGAGGCTCCACGAGGTGAGATCGTGCATGGAGCCCCAGACCGAGGGAGATTGACTGTTATCTTGAACTTCTTCCATTTTCTAATAATTGCGCCAACAGTTGTTGCCTTCTCACCAAGCTGCTTGCCTATTGTCCTGTAGCCCATCCCAGCCTTGTGCAAGTCTACAATTTTGTCCCTGATGTCCTTAGACAGCTCTCTGGTCTTGCCCATTGTGGAGAGGTTGGAGTCTGATTGATTGAGTGTGGACAGCTGTCTTTTATGCAGATAACGAGTTCAAACAGGTGCAGTTAATACAGGTAATGAGTGGAGAATGGGAGGGCTTCTTCAAGACAAAACTAACTGGTCTGTGAGAGCCGGAATTCTTACTGGTTGGAAGGTGATCAAATACTTATTTCATGAAATAAAATGCAAATTAATTATTTAAAAATCATACAATGTGATTTTCAGGCTTTTTATTTTAGATTCCGTATTTCATAGTTGAAGTGTACCTCTGATAAAAATTACAGACCTCGACGTGCTTTGTAAGTGGGAAAACCTGCAAAATCGTCAGTGTATCAAATACTTGTTCTCCCCACTGTATATATATATATATATATATATATACATACATATATATATATATATATATATATATATATACATACATATATATATATATATATATATATATATATATATATATATATATATATATACATACATATATACACACACACACACACACAGAGATATTGTTGCGGATCCGGGGTGGCGGGATTCTCACCCGACTCTTGGCGCCACCCTCACCACCGCCGTCTCCGGGGTTTATATTGCCGGCTGGCTCAGCACAGGCCTCGGGTCACGCGACTTCAATCGTGACACCAACGTAATCCTTGTACCTTACCAGTTGGGGAAATAGAACCCCGGTTACAGACTGGTTTTGTCAGATGCCGAGCATTTTCTGCTAGTCTGTAACCATTTTAGTTTTATATGCCACTCGAACAGATCGTTCCTTGACGCGACATGCATTAATCCGTAGCGGCAACTTCATACGGACCAACCAGATTTATTGGGGAACATCAGGGATCACAACACAAGCACTAAACACTACAATGGTTATATGAACTATCCACCCGTTCTTATGAAATTCAATTTCTACCTTAAGGTCATCATCCGCACCATGTATGCATGTACCAACGTACCTGCTTCGTTCCAGTCACCTCTGTCCGGTCGCTTCTCTCCAGCAGGTTGCTCATCATTGATTCGCCACACTCCTCTGGGGCTGTCAGCTCCACATGTTGGACCTGCTCAAAATGTATCTCACTCGTCAACAACCCCGCATGCTCCCTCAATGTCTCAATCACCAGGGTTTGCTCCAAGTGTGGTGTCATCCGACGAGTGATGTCAATCAAGTTCCGCACCACCAACATTACTCCCTGTGGTGATGTCACACATCCCATATTATGGTGCTGTTCTACTTCCTGGCTCCATTTTCTTTTCCATTTGAGTCGTTCTTCCTCTCCGAGCCTTTCGAGTTGTTTGTTATCTTTCCGGAGTTTTTCCATCTCCGTGGACTCCAACTTTGCTCTCTCCTTGAGTTGGACAATTTCAAATTCATACTGTTTTTGTTTTCTACCCCACCATCTCTCATGTTCTTGATTCTCCAATATCATCGTTTCTTTCAATTGGCTGATTTATTTTTCCTGTTTCATTCGTCGTTCTTTCACTATCTCCGTGTACTTCAACCTTGCTTTCTCTTTTAGTTGTTCTTGTCCCTCTTTTTGTTTCCTCTTCCACTGTCTCTCATGCTCTTCAGTCTCCAATCTCATTTTCCTTCAATTGGCCGATCTCCTTTTCCTGTTTCATTCGTCGCTCTTTCACTATCTCCGCGTACTTTAACCTTGCTTTCTCCTTCAGTTGTTCTTGTCTTTCTTTTTGTTTCTTCGCCCACTGTCTCTCTTGTTCTTCCTTCTCCAATCTCATCATTTTTTTCAATACTCTTTCTTGCATCTCATTCTTTAATCTTGCTTCTCACTGCTCGATCTGCACAGTGTGGTTCCTTCACGTTTCATTCTCCGTTCTCGTTCTTTCCTCTCTTGACATCCTCAGTTCGTTTTGTGATTCCTCTCTCTGCTTTGGTGTTTCAGTAACTCAGAAGCTCTTTTTTCTAATTCCTTTCTCATCTCCACACTTCTTTTGCATTCTTGCTTTCTCCATTCGTCCATTCTCTTACCTTGTCCCTTGCTAATTTCTCGTTCACTTGCCAGTTCATTTCCCCTGGACTTTAATTCCCGAAGCTGTTCGAACTTTTCCAACAATTCTTCCTTCCTTTTCTCCAGATTTTTCTCTCCTCTTTTTATCTCCTGTTCTTGGCTTTCTCTTTCCTGATTGCCTGTTCTTACCTCTTCCTTCAGTTGTCTCAATTCCAAATCGTGTTCCCTTTTCCAGCTTTGTTTTCCCTTCTTCTTCCAAGTTCTTCCTATCCCGGGAGTTAGTAATTTGCTCCTCCTCGATTCTTTTGTTCAGTTTGCTCTTCTCTTGTTCCAACTTATGGGTACTCCCCTCTGCTTTCCTCATTCCTCCCTGTAGTTCTTTGAACTGTCTTGACTTTTCCAACAATTCTTCTTTCCTTTGCTCCAGAGATTTCTCTCCTCTTTTTAACTTCTGTTCATGGCTTTCTCTTATCTGATTTCCTGATCTTACCTCTTCCTTCAGGAGTTTAAATTCCAAATAGTGTTCACCTTTTTCCTTTTCTTGCTGTTTTTCCATTCTTCGTCCAAGTTCTTCTTATTCCGGGAGATACTAATTTGCTCCTCCTCTTTTCTTTTATTCTGTTCGCTCACCTTTTGTTGCAAAAACCCACGCAACCAATATACTTTCGTCGTTTTCCATGTTGTCCCTTGACTGTGTTGGCGAAGTCCTCTTCCAGCTCCTGAATTTGTTCCTGTGCATCGGCCAATCGTTGTGCTTCCGTGTGCACATAATCCTCATGAACCCAGTCTGCGTTGGCTAAGTCCTCTTCCAGCCCCCGAATTCGTTCCTGTGCATCGGCCAATTGTTGTGACTCCCCATGCATGCAATCCTCCTGAACCTCGTTTGCATGCCGCTGTGCCTCGTCCAATTCAATCTGAAATTCCTCAATATAGTCATCAGCACACCTCCACTGGTCCAAGGCATCCGACAAGCATCCATGAAGCTCATGAATGTATGCGTTGGCATCCTCATTCGTCTGCCCCAGCGTATACCGTGTCCATGCGGCCTGAACCGGTGGGCGGGAGCATTTCTCTCATGCCTAGCCGTTCGTTGTGCTATAATTAGCCCTCTCTCGCTTCGTGTTGCGCCGAGATGGAGCCGTGCCGCCATTTTGCGACTCCATTTTCTTTATAATTTGCAAATTTTTCCTCCGATCCGCTCAAGCATAAAATCAATCAAATTTGGACCGTTTTTTTTTGAACTCACGGTCTGGGGTGCGAAATGCACCGCAGGTCCAAATATCCCACTCCTGATGACAGTTGTTGCGGATCCGGGGTGGCGTGAACCTGACCCGGTCCGAGGTGCCAGCCCCGCCACTGCCATCTCCAGGAGTCTACAACGCCGGCCGGCTCGCCACAGGCCTCGGGTCACGTGTCTTCAATCGCGATACCAACATAATCCTGTACCTTACCAGTTGGGGAGATAGAACCCCTAGTTACAGACTGGCTTTGTCAGTGACCGAGCGAAGTCTACGAGCTTATAACAATTTTTGGTCTTGTATGCCAATCGAACGGATTGTTCCTCGACGCAACACGCATTAATCCATAACGGCAACTGCATAAGAATTAACCAGATTTATTGGGGAACATCAGGGATCACAACACAAGCAATAAACACTACAATGGTTATACTAACTATCTACCCGTTCTTACCTCGGTAACCACGGTCTAAAGTTTTCGAGGGGATTCTACGAAATATGCCTTATACAACACGTGCAAACAAACAGCATGCATGCAGGACAAGATAGAGTACTTGGTGATGGCTCATGGACGAGAGGACCGTGTCCAAAAGCACGAATATCGCTCGTAACAAGCGTTGGTGTCCACAGATTCAAACTCGCGCTCGAACCTGCTGCGCGGCAAGATGACAGTGCGGTATTCTTCCTCCTTTAGTCACCGCGTGCGCGGTCTCCGCGCGCACTGACCTCAACGTGGGGTCGAAGATGAGCCTCAGCTGATCTCTCTCACGGTCCAGCACACAAATCCCGGCCTGGCCTGTTCTCCATACAAGGCCCAAGTCGAGATCCGAGTTCCACAGGCGGATCGGCAAACATGAGGCGCAGTTGCCGTTGGTGAGTGACGACCGTCCGAAGGTCCGGCGTCTCCTCTCCGGGCTTCCCCCCTCGAAGCCCGACTCCCGCTTCGTCCTCTCAGTGCCTCTCTCAGTCGAATCACCGACGTGCAGGTCGGTTAGCGTCTCTCCCGGCAGATCCAACACGGTGCCTCCTTCGTTCGCTCACCTGGAAGCGACTCCGAGCATGCCTCGAGAAACCAGCCGTTCCTCACAGACAGCACTCGTTTGTTTGCTCGCTTCAAAACACGAGCACACATCGAGCGCCACTATTTCCACATACTCAACTTTTGTTTTCTCGCTTCTCTCGGCGACTCTCTGACCAAAGGCTCGGCCACTTCGCGTCAATGCCTCTCCAGGCCACACCTCTCGCTCGAGGCCACTCCCCTCCCGTTCGAACAGGAGAGGAAGAATCATCATCTCTTGTTTCTCTCGTTTCACCACCGTATGAACATAAAACACAGTCTTCTACATCTCCCGACACACACATATCGTCCCTTACACCACACAACCTATCTAAACGGGCATTTAATGGGGGATCTGAGCTAATCCTATATTTATTCGTCCCATTAAGGGCCATTTCCGTTACAATATATATATATATATATATATATATATATATATATATATATATATATATATATATATTTACATACATACATACATACATACATACATACTTACATATACAGTAAAGCCCGAAATTATTCATACCCTTTCCAAATTTGGAGTATTTTGAATCGTGTTATTTGAGGAATGAGTTTCTTCTGGATTCATTGACAAAGGAATGTGACAAACAGCTGAAAGAATCACTGCAAGAGATATTTCAAGAAATACATTGTTTCGGGGGTATTTTCTTGATAGATTTACAAAAAAAAAAGTCATGTCCAGAATTATTCATCCCCTTCCTTACATCAGTTCAAAGGCACATTCAGTAATCAATCGAAAAGCCTGTTTGTGATTACAGCCTCCAGACGGTTTTTATTCTTGCATGTCTCTACAGGGATTTTGGCCCACTCCTCCTTCGCGAAGGTCTCCAGGTCTTTGAGGTTGGAAAGCTTCCTTGCCATCACTCCGGTCTTGAGCTCCCTCCACAGATTCTCAATTGGGTTGAGGTCCGGACTTTGGCTTGGCCACTCCAGAACGTCTACATCATTATCCCGGAACCATTTCTTGACTGACTTGGCGGTGTGTTTTGGATCGTTGTCATGCTGATACGTCCAATGTTCCCTGAGGTGAAATTTCTCTGCAGACTGTTTGATGTTTTCCTCAAGGATCTTGATGTACTGCTCCTTTTTCACGATGCCATCCACTTTGACGACATTGCCGGGCCCTCTGGCTGAGAAACATCCCCAAAGCATAATGCTCGCGCCTCCATGCTTGACAGTCGGGACTGTGTTCTTTGGGTTGTATGCTTCACCTTTCTTTCGCCAAACAAAAGCAACATCTGTGCCCGAAAAGCTCCATTTTCATCTCATCCGTCCACAGAACTGAGGACCAAAAGCTTGGATCTTTGTCCAGGTGAGCTTTTGCAAAGGCGAGATGAGCCTTTCTGTGCCTGGGATGGAGGAGTGGAGTCATTCTTGGTCGGCGTCCATGGAGACCCCCCTTGTGCAACGTCCGCTGGAGTGTCTGCCTTGATATCTTGGTCCCAGACTCGCCAAGGTTGTTCAGGAGAGCCTTCATAGTGATCCGTGGTATGTTGTTGGCCTCTCGCCATACTTTTCTTGCCAGACGAGGCGACACCTTTGACTTCCGACCACGTACTTCAATGTTTTTTACAGTGTGGAACTCCTTGTACTTCCTAATTATGCTTTGTATGGTGGCAACTGGCACTCGGAGCTGCTTCAAAATAGCTTTGTAGCCTTTCCCCTCCTTGTGAACATTCACAATGCACAACCAAAGGTCCTCACTGACTTCTTTCTTCTTCGCCATGCTGACAATCACCTGAGAATGATTGCATCAGCTCCCCTTAATTTATAGTCTAAAAGCAGAGTGCTGTTCTGTAACATTCCTCACTGTACATTCAATCGACCACATTTGTAATGCATTGAACTTGTATACACACATCGTGGAATAATTGCATAACATTATAAAGAATCTTAGGAATATCAAAAGCATGTGCATTTACACAAACATTGTCCTCAATTCTGAGACTTGGTGTGGGGTATGAATAATTTTGGACAGGCATTCAGACAGAAATCTTCACATTTTTATTGTTATGCCAATAATGTTGAGCCAAAATATATGTGGATTTGTACATGCCAACTAAATGTCCTTGGGTGAAGTGAAAGTTCCACCACTCCAGCTTGAAGGCGTGAGATAAATGCAAAACTCTCAGATTTTTCAGAGGGTATGAATAATTTTGGCTTAACTGTGTATTGGCAAGCAAATACAACCCACCGCTTCGCTGATGGAGGTGTGAAGGGGAGGGGAAGAGAGGGGAGAGGGAGGGAGAGAGGGAGGAAGAGAAGACAGAGGGAAGGGAGGGGCAGGGAGAGGAGGGAGGGAAAGCGAGGAGTGGGTGAAGAAGGGGAAGCGAGAGGAAGGGGAGAAGAGTGAGGAAATGGAGGTGGAGCTGGGGAGAACAACACCTCATGAAAATTCCTATTCACTGTGGGAGGGAGGGGTGAGAGAGAGAGAGAGAGAGAGAGAGAGAGAGAGAGAGAGAGAGAGAGAGAGAGAGAGAGAGAGAGAGAGAGAGAGAGAGAGAGAGAGAGAGAGAGAGAGAGAGAGAGAGAGAGAGAGAGAGAGAAGTGTGTGAAGAAGGGGAGAAGAGTGAGGAAAGTGGGGTGGAGATGGAGAACAACACCTCATGAAATGTTCCTATACACTGTGGGGTGGGGTGGGAGGGAGGGGTGAGAGAGAGCGAGAGAGAGAGAGAGAGAGAGAGAGAGAGAGAGAGAGAGAGAGAGAGAGAGAGAGAGAGAGAGAGAGAGAGAGAGAGAGAGAGAGAGAGAGAGAGAGAGAGAGAGAGAGAGAGAGAGAGAAAGACAGAGACAGTCAGATAAACACAGACAGACAGACAGACAGACAGACAGAAACAGAGGTGTGGGAGGAGAGTGTTGTATTTTATTCGGAAGGGGGAGTGAGGAGGTGTCAGACAGAGAGA
>NC_140968.1:89394758-89432814 GCF_056783735.1 Eptatretus burgeri
CAATTTTAGAAACCCTCAAACCCAAACCGCTCTCCCCTCCGAACACGACACCTAATTATGTTTGTGGGTGATCTGTGCGGGGAATAAAACGTGTTATCACGACCCGACCGAAGATGAAGAGTGTGGCAGATCGTTTGGACCTCTCCTCACATATCGCACCCTGAGCTTTGCAACAGGAATTCTATCTAAAATTAGTAAAAAATACGAGTCCACATCGTTAAAAATTATTTTCCGAACAGAAACGATTCCAAGTCGGTCCGTTTTAATGTACATTTGTGGATGAGAAACCTTTTCTGAAAAATTGGAATCCTCACTTTCAACACAGCGATCTGTGTTTGTGGTTCCTTGAACTGTATTTCAGACTGGAAGGGTTATGGCTGTTCACGTTGCAAATACCTTTGTGTCGCCATCGCTGATCCCCTTGTCTGTGTTCATGCCGCCATGTTGCTCGGTCCAGTGAATGATTCACTGCGTCCCGCGTTGTGTTATGTTTATGTGAGGAAGTGTTCACATCGACTTTGATTTTCAACATAAAATAAACATTCAATATCCACCGAGAATTTATTGCACGAGTTAAAATATGTCTGCGAGGAAAGGGCGTACGAAGATGGCGCTTGGTGAGGGCGTACCAAGATGGCGCTTGGTGAGGGCGTACCAAGATGTCGCTTGGTGAGGACGTACCAAGATGGCGCTTGGTGAGGACGTACCAAGATGGCGCTTGGTGAGGACGTACCAAGATGGCGCTTGGTGAGGACATACCAAGATGGCGCTTGGTGAGGACGTATCAAGATGGCGCTTGGTGACGACAAATTTGCACCTCATAATCGTTCCTGTCTTTCTGCAGTTCAGTGACGCGTTTTCTGTCTGATTAACAACACAACAAAAATCGATTTCCAACCCCCGACAATCAATATGTTGTGTTGAAAATTAGGGATAAAATCGCCTTCCTCATATTTCCAGAAATGTGACGTATTAATAATTTTCCATTTGGTATTAAGTTTATTTTCGAGATTTACATTTTAAGCGGTGTATAAATGATTAAAAGGAGTACCACACACAACGATTTTTATTTCTTTTTTTGATACAATTCATTGCCCAGTTGTCTGACTCAATGGGAAAGTTAATCTTTTGTGAAAGACCGTCAGAGAAATTTAAAATAGCTCCATGGGTCAAGCCGCTCACCTGGACGAGGAGCAATTCAATGACGTCATAAAATATCAAAGTTTTTGTTCAGGCACAGAATGTGGTCACGTGATGTGTTGAATGGAAGCCCTCTCGATGCTGATCACAGCGAAACATGTTTGCATGTTGCAGTTGCAGGTCATGTCTTTATCTTTAGACATGGCTGTGTTGCGGATGCATCTCCCCCTGTGGATCGGAGAGAATTTTTTTTCGCATTTTTGGCCTTATTTCTACCCGTGAATGAGCGCAGATTGTGATGCGGTCAAGACAACGTAGTTCGGCTTCAAACATGAAACTTGTGTCCAAGTTTCATCAAAATCGTGTGTTTGGTTCAAGCGATAATGACGAAGGAATTTTCAGATTCACTCACAGACACCAACAAACATTGATCGAATGCATAAATAAGCTCACAGGATAAGTGTGGACTGTCCAGGTGAGATAATATTTCTTGACAGATTGACTTACACATGATTTCCCTCAAAAGAGCAGGTTAATTTCGTTCCTCCCCATCCCGTTGGATAAGGAACATGACTCCAATCGACAATAAGAAAACTCGAACGACACTCGGTGGAGCGGAAACCTTCCATCGCCAAGGTGAACAGTTGACGTTTTATTCCCACTGATAAACCGGATCGGATCTTCACCAAAATCGAATCAATTCTTCCTTGTCACCCCCCCCCCCCGAACCCGTTCAGCAAGCTTCGTCAGAATCAGTTTATACCTTTTTAAGATATTCCATTCACAGATAGACAGACGGGGGGGGAGGGGGAAAGAGAAAACATAACCTCCCCCCACCCAAAGGAAGACTCAGATCTGTTGATGACGTCACATCCACGTGTTGATCGACCACTGCTGCAAGTCGCAGCATTGCTTTCAGCGTTGAGGTGTCAAGATCAAGAACGAAGAGTCATAATCATTACTCATGACAGCTGTGCTTCATTGAAATTGTTCAGATAACATGAGAAGAAAATTCAACATAGAAATGAAAAATTCAAAAGCAGCAGGATTGTCGAACTTGAGGAAGTTTTTGAATGATTGATGGATACAATGGAAGCATTGTTTGATGCTGTTTGGGTGGTAACACTTAGTGGGCAGTCACTGTTACCTTTACAGTATTTTGATTTTTTTACACTTCCATGTGTATGGAAGTGCTCCACAAACAGCTGAATGCTCCCATTGGATGGTCAGGTCCATTATCGGTGTGGACTTTGTAATACTGACTATCTTCAACACACCTGCACGGAGGATTTTCTCTCAAACCACCAAGCCACGATTTTCACTTTTTGTTTCACGGTGAATACCACACTTGACGTGGGGACCTGCGGACCACTTGTTGGAAATGGTGGACTATCATGGTAATGTTAAGAAGTTCCTGCAGCTCTATCTGGATCACGTTGATCTCGGGAGACCCGCAATGCTGCTTCGGTTTGGAATTAAAACCAGTTATCTTACATGGCGTCAGAAGTTAACAGGACCTGCTGCTTTTTAACAAACGACCATCCATAAGATCGGTGTGGCTTTTGTGAACTTTGAATTCCTGACTATCGATTGGGTTGCAGCGGATTGATTTGGAGAATTCACTCGGTTTCGAAACCACGTTCAGTTCGTGTTCGCGGGCCCGCTATCGGAGCTCAATCCAAAGCAAAAAGCCGGATGGTTGGGCACGTGGATTGGTGCTCATGTCTCTGAGGTTTATAAAAGGTTCACGTTGGAGGAGACCGAGAAAGTTGATCCCGACAAGGTACTCAATCGTTTTGAAACGTATGTGTGACCGAGAAAGAACAAGGGGAACGCCCGGCACCGGTTCAAGCAGCGAAAACAAAAAGAGTGAGGAGACTGATGTGGATTTTTTTAAACCCACCTTGTTGTGATCGTTGTCCTCCTGAAGGATTCTAACTGGCCGATTGTGGAATCCTATTTGACTTCAGACAGAGTTTAACGTTTGTCCGATTTGATTATAAAATCCTACAAAAACCCTATCGACACTGATAAAACTGATGTCCACACAAGTCCTTCCTTGTGAAACAATTTATTTCCTAATTATACACCATGCACTTCTCACCCTTGTACAATGAACTTAAGAATCCCCATTTGATTGCAATATTATTTGGTTCTATTTCATGTATTCTTACTTTAGTTAACAGTTAGACCAACCCGATTCAATTCACTTCTACATTACATCAGAGAGTTTTATTCTAACTTGGTACTTGGTCAGTTCCAAGGAGTACAAGCCACTGAGAAACTATACTTCCTCACGTGCTCGCACTCCAAACTTTTAGATTTCAAAGCATTTTATACTTTCGTGAGAGAGAGGTTGGGGGATATTCACCCAGACTGTAGACGTGTCCTTGAGACGAAAAGTCACTTCGTACATTTTCTCAGCAAAGGTTCATTTATCAGCGCGGTCACTCTGCTCCAGAACAACACATTTCTTATCATTTAGGGCAAAAGTCTTTTGGCCAGAAATGACAGCCAAATCAACTTGCAGCATAAAAGTTACATTTCTGAAACTCCATTTGTTGCAACTTAAAATACATTAATATAAATTTTTCCCCCACAGAGACCTTTGATAACTTTGTGCAGTACCTGAGGATTATTCTCATGGATTGGGAGTCTGCCAATCCCGAGGACATTCTAATGGATGCAATCATTGTTGACATTTTTAAATCCAGGGTGCAGGAAAGGTGACTGGATCAAGGTGAAGGTCTCACTAGCAAATCTCTGGAGATTGGACAACAGTTTGAGTTGTCTCGCAAGCAAATCCACATAATTCGGAATGAAGATAACTCCAAACTTGGAGCGTCAACTATCAAAGCTTAGAGCAAATCGCATCCCAAGCGTTGTGCCTCGTCATCGCAGCTGCAAGTGTTTAAAGCATGCGGTAGATGTGGCAAGGATGAGCAGCATTTGTGGAACCAAGGGAAATGTCCTGCAGTCGGCTCTGCCTGGTCCGATTGCAAACGCACGAACCATTGGACGTTGGTCTGCCGGAGGCAACAGCGACTGGGCAAAACACTCCTCATCGATGCTGGAGAAAACAAGGAACAACTACCTGAAGGCAATTCGATGGTTATTCGAATGTACAAGCTTGGCAACTTCGGCACTCTGGCAGATGACAAATGGTCCCAGACTGTCAGTCAGTGGCATTGCAAACATTACCTTCTGTATTGATACAGGGGCAAGGTGCAATATACATACAATCATGGATTTTCAAAGACTACCAGTTAACACTGAACATCACAAGTCAAACAGAACCCTGAGAACTTACTCCAACCACATCATTTGGCCAGTTGCTTCCAAGATGTTTCTCTTGAATTTGAGGGGAGGTCCGTCATAGCTTCATGCGAGCTGGTCAGTCTGGATCAGGAGAACGTGATATCATGGGCGGCCACTGAGAACCTTGGCCTCATTACTCAACTGAGTTCCCTGATTGGGTTTCAGTCAGTGGATGATGAATCAGTTCCCCCAGAGTTACGAGATTTTCCCAATATCTTCAGTACATCAGGTACCAAACCAGGGGTTGACTGAATCAAAATACACCCAAGAGCCAATGGGGTTGTACATGCTGCACATCAGCAACCCACTGTGCTCATGCCGAGGATCAGAGGTATTGAATAAGATGGTGGATAACGGCTTCGAACTCCGGTGGAGGAGCCAACCGAATGGGTCAGCTCAATGGTAGCTGCAGTTTGCAATGGCATGCGAAGAATACGTTTGGATCCGCGAGATCTCAACAAGCCCATTAAACGTGAACATTATCCCATGAAGATGGTTGAAGAGCTGGTCTCCAACATACCAAAAGCCAACTTATTCTCAGTATTGGATGCAAAGAGTGGGGTTCTCCAGCTTCTCCTGGATGAGGAGTCATCAAAACTGACAACCTTCAACACACAGATTGGTCATTTTCATTGGCTGAGGCTACCATTTGGATTGAAATGTGCCCCAGAAATATTTCAGGGTATCATTGATCAAATGTTGGATGGCATGATTGGAGCCACAGCAATCATGGATGATGTCTTGATTGCAGGATGACATCGAGATCATCAAGACAGCATTTGAAAGCAAGTCATGGAGAGGGCGACATCCGACAACCTCAAATTGAACATGCAAAAATGGAAAGTTCGCCAAAAGGAAGTTTGGGATGTCGGAATCCACTTCCTGCAGACGGACTCAAGCCTGACCCCTCAAGAACTGAAGCCCTCCGTAATAGGCCTATTCCATGGAATAAAGAGGACCTTGGATTTGTTGCGAACCTGGCTAAATATATTCCTCAACTGAATGAAGTCAATGCACCACTCAGAGCTTTACTGAGAGCTGAGAGTATTTTTGACTGGCAACCTGCACTGGACCAAGCTTTCCAAAAACTATTGGATTCCTGCTGTCAGCAGCCTGTACTGAGATACTATGACTTGAAGGCACCAGTGGAGATCCATGCGGATGCATGTCAAATCGATCTCGGTGGCGTCTTAATGCAGGAGGGGAAGCCGGTTGCATACACTTCGCGATCCCTCTCAGAGGTGGAACAACGGTATGCTCAGATTGAAAAATAAATGCTTGCAATCCTCCACACCTGCATGAAATTCCACCATCAAATATTGTCAAGACAGTGACTGTATTTGCAGATCACAAGCCACTTCAAGAGATGAAAAAAAAACCTCTCTGTCTGCTGCCATGCGTCTCCAGAGGATGCTGTTATGTCTGCAGGGGTACGATCTCGAGGTGGTGTATAAAAGTGGCAAAAATATACAGCTACGAGATACACTATCTCCTGCTTATCAGACTCATGAGTTGTCAGGACAAGAAGTCAATCTGGAGCAGGTTTCCATGTGAGACATTATCTCCATCACCAAGAACAGGTTTTCCCAGCTGCAGGAACAGACTCACCAAGAGTTACAACTTCTGTTGGACGTGATCCACACTGGATGGCCCAACTATCAAAATGAAGTACCCATTCCATTGAGACCATTCTCAGATTCAAAGAGTGACTTCGGTGTCTGATGGAATTACGTATAAAGGTATGCAAATAGTAGTCCCTCCTTGTCTCACTCAGCACATGCTCTCCATCATAAACAGCTCTCACCTTGGTATTGTAAATTGCAAACAGCGTGCTCGGGAAATGCTCTGTTGGCTAAGAATGAACCAAAAGATCGAATAGGCAGTGAAAAACTGCATGACATGTGCAGATTTCCAAAATAAGCTTCCTCTGGAACCACTCAAACCGACACACTAAATTTACCAATCAACCAGGTCAGCATGGACCAATTCGAGTTTGAGTCAAAACAACACATTTTGGTTGTCGAATATTATTCGAAATTTATCGAGGTATGTGAGCACAAGGATATGAGAAGCCACACAACGATTGATGCTCTAAAATCCATCTTTCGCACACATGATATACCTGAGGGTCTTATGAGTGACAATGCATCCTTGTTGGTGTCCAAAGAGTTCAAATAGTTCTGTTTTGATTTTGGCATGAACCAAACTATTTCCAGCCTTCAATTTGCTTGTGGTCATTGTGAAGCTGAAAGAGCAGTGTAAACTGTAAAAAAAAAAAAGAAATTGTGGAAGAAAGCGGAGGACAAACATCTGGCTTTGTTTGACAACCGCACCACTCCCCGAGAAGAACGACACTTGTCCCCTGCACAGCTGTTGATGGGAAGAAGACCACGTAACAACCTGCCTGCAAAACACAGCTTCCGAGTTACAAAATCTGACAGCTTTCTTGAGGTTAAATGGCATTTTGACATGGAAAATACCAAGCAAAAGTTCGATCATGTTCGAGTAGTACGAGAGAGGCCACCTTTTCAGGGTCGGCAAGTCTGTATGGAACCACTTCCTGGCACAAGAAAATGGGCTCCTGGTGAAATCGTACAAAAACACGAGTCCCCGAGGTCCGACGTGCTCCAAGCAGGAAACCGTTTGTTCCGCAGGAATCTCAAACACCTCCGGTAAACAAGATGGACATGACAGGGACTTTCAGGTCCTTACATGATGGGGACTTTCAGGAAGGAAAGCAGGGAATTTAAAGGTGGGGTTTGGGATGGATTGGTGGAACTAGAAAAGATCGTGCTTTTGGATGGGGGAAGATAAGAGGTGTGGTGAACAGCCGTTTTGAAGACCTGGAGGGAGGAGTGGGATTGAAGAGAGTGTGGGAGTTTGATCTTAAGGAGGGAAAAAAAGAGGAATGAAAGAGTGAACATGAGCAGTGATTCTCGATTTTGGTAGTTTCACCAAAAGGGGGTTACTGACGGACCTTGAGCGCACTTAGGAAATATTGGGGGGACGTATCTCAGACAGAGTGGGGCGGGGGTGGGGGCGACACTGGAGAGGAGATGGAAGAAGACAGAAAGACCACCGACCCGCCTGCATTGAGAGAATGAGAGACCCAAAGACTCAGCCTCATCGCGGGAGATACCAACGATCCTAGATGCCTTAGTTTCCACAGCATGAAGCTGAGAAAGGTGGAAGGCAGGAACACCAACCCAGAGGGGAGAGCAGTGCGACATCAGGGGGCAGACAAAATCTTTTTCTTTGTAATATCCATGATATTACATTTTATAAGCAATTCAAGTTGAAGTTTCAAGATTAAATCAATATATTCAATAAAAAAGACCCAAAGGATATATATATATATATATATATATATATATATATATATATATATATATATATATATATATATATATATATATATATATATATATATATATATATATATATATACAGTGGGGAGAACAAGTATTTGATACACTGCCGATTTTGCAGGTTTTCCCACTTACAAAGCACGTAGAGGTCTGTAATTTTTATCATAGGTACACTTTAACTGTGAAAGATGGAATGTAAAACAAAAATCCTGAAAATCACATTGTGTGATTTTTAAATAGTTAATTTGCATTTTATTGCATGAGATATGTATTTGATACATCAGAAAAACAGAACTTAATATTTGGTACAGAAACCTTTGTTTGCAGTTACAGAGATCAGACGTTTCCTGAAGTTCTTAATCAGGTTTGCACAGACTGCAGCAGGGATTTTGGCCCACTCCTCCATACAGATCTTCTCCAGATCCTTCAGGTTTCGGGGCTGTCGCTGGGCAACGCAGACTTTCAGCTCCCTCCAAAGATTTTCTATTGGGTTCAGGTCTGGAGACTGGCAAGGCCACTCCAGGACCATGAGATGCTTCTTACGGAGCCACTCCAAAGTTGCCCGAGCTGTGTGTTTTGGGTCGTTGTCATGCTGGAAGACCCAGCCACACCCCATCTTCAATGCTCTTGTTGAGGGAAGGAGGTTGTTGGCCAATATCTCGCGATACATGGCCCCATCCATCCTCCCCTCAATACGGTGCAGTCGTCCTGTCCCCTTTGCAGAAAAGCATCCCCAAAGAATGATGTTTCCACCTCCATGCTTCACGGTTGGGATGGTGTTCTTGGGGTTGTACTCATCCTTCTTCTTCCTCCAAACACGGCGAGTGGAGTTTAAACCAAAAAGCTCTATTTTGGTCTCATCAGACCACATGATCTTCTCCCATTCCTCCTCTGGATCATCCAGATGGTCATTGGCAAACTTCAGACAGGCCTGGACATGCGCTGGCTTGAGCAGAGGGACCTTGAGTGCGCTGCAGGATTTTAATCCATGACGGCGTAGTGTGTTACTTGTGCTTTTCTTTGATACTGTGGTCCCAGCTCTCTTCAGGTCATTGAACAGGTCCTGCCGTGCAGTTATGGGCTGATCCCTCACCTTTCTCATGATCAATGAGGCTCCACGAGGTGAGATCGTGCATGGAGCCCCAGACCGAGGGAGATTGACTGTTATCTTGAACTTCTTCCATTTTCTAATAATTGCGCCAACAGTTGTTGCCTTCTCACCAAGCTGCTTGCCTATTGTCCTGTAGCCCATCCCAGCCTTGTGCAAGTCTACAATTTTGTCCCTGATGTCCTTAGACAGCTCTCTGGTCTTGCCCATTGTGGAGAGGTTGGAGTCTGATTGATTGAGTGTGGACAGCTGTCTTTTATGCAGATAACGAGTTCAAACAGGTGCAGTTAATACAGGTAATGAGTGGAGAATGGGAGGGCTTCTTCAAGACAAAACTAACTGGTCTGTGAGAGCCGGAATTCTTACTGGTTGGAAGGTGATCAAATACTTATTTCATGAAATAAAATGCAAATTAATTATTTAAAAATCATACAATGTGATTTTCAGGCTTTTTATTTTAGATTCCGTATTTCATAGTTGAAGTGTACCTCTGATAAAAATTACAGACCTCGACGTGCTTTGTAAGTGGGAAAACCTGCAAAATCGTCAGTGTATCAAATACTTGTTCTCCCCACTGTATATATATATATATATATATATATATATATATATATATATATATATATATATATATATATATATATATATATATATATATATATATATATATATATATATATATATACATACATATATACACACACACACACACACAGAGATATTGTTGCGGATCCGGGGTGGCGGGATTCTCACCCGACTCTTGGCGCCACCCTCACCACCGCCGTCTCCGGGGTTTATATTGCCGGCTGGCTCAGCACAGGCCTCGGGTCACGCGACTTCAATCGTGACACCAACGTAATCCTTGTACCTTACCAGTTGGGGAAATAGAACCCCGGTTACAGACTGGTTTTGTCAGATGCCGAGCATTTTCTGCTAGTCTGTAACCATTTTAGTTTTATATGCCACTCGAACAGATCGTTCCTTGACGCGACATGCATTAATCCGTAGCGGCAACTTCATACGGACCAACCAGATTTATTGGGGAACATCAGGGATCACAACACAAGCACTAAACACTACAATGGTTATATGAACTATCCACCCGTTCTTATGAAATTCAATTTCTACCTTAAGGTCATCATCCGCACCATGTATGCATGTACCAACGTACCTGCTTCGTTCCAGTCACCTCTGTCCGGTCGCTTCTCTCCAGCAGGTTGCTCATCATTGATTCGCCACACTCCTCTGGGGCTGTCAGCTCCACATGTTGGACCTGCTCAAAATGTATCTCACTCGTCAACAACCCCGCATGCTCCCTCAATGTCTCAATCACCAGGGTTTGCTCCAAGTGTGGTGTCATCCGACGAGTGATGTCAATCAAGTTCCGCACCACCAACATTACTCCCTGTGGTGATGTCACACATCCCATATTATGGTGCTGTTCTACTTCCTGGCTCCATTTTCTTTTCCATTTGAGTCGTTCTTCCTCTCCGAGCCTTTCGAGTTGTTTGTTATCTTTCCGGAGTTTTTCCATCTCCGTGGACTCCAACTTTGCTCTCTCCTTGAGTTGGACAATTTCAAATTCATACTGTTTTTGTTTTCTACCCCACCATCTCTCATGTTCTTGATTCTCCAATATCATCGTTTCTTTCAATTGGCTGATTTATTTTTCCTGTTTCATTCGTCGTTCTTTCACTATCTCCGTGTACTTCAACCTTGCTTTCTCTTTTAGTTGTTCTTGTCCCTCTTTTTGTTTCCTCTTCCACTGTCTCTCATGCTCTTCAGTCTCCAATCTCATTTTCCTTCAATTGGCCGATCTCCTTTTCCTGTTTCATTCGTCGCTCTTTCACTATCTCCGCGTACTTTAACCTTGCTTTCTCCTTCAGTTGTTCTTGTCTTTCTTTTTGTTTCTTCGCCCACTGTCTCTCTTGTTCTTCCTTCTCCAATCTCATCGTTTTTTTCAATACTCTTTCTTGCATCTCATTCTTTAATCTTGCTTCTGCTTCTCACTGCTCGATCTGCACAGTGTGGTTCCTTCACGTTTCATTCTCCGTTCTCGTTCTTTCCTCTCTTGACATCCTCAGTTCGTTTTGTGATTCCTCTCTCTGCTTTGGTGTTTCAGTAACTCAGAAGCTCTTTTTTCTAATTCCTTTCTCATCTCCACACTTCTTTTGCATTCTTGCTTTCTCCATTCGTCCATTCTCTTACCTTGTCCCTTGCTAATTTCTCGTTCACTTGCCAGTTCATTTCCCCTGGACTTTAATTCCCGAAGCTGTTCGAACTTTTCCAACAATTCTTCCTTCCTTTTCTCCAGATTTTTCTCTCCTCTTTTTATCTCCTGTTCTTGGCTTTCTCTTTCCTGATTGCCTGTTCTTACCTCTTCCTTCAGTTGTCTCAATTCCAAATCGTGTTCCCTTTTCCAGCTTTGTTTTCCCTTCTTCTTCCAAGTTCTTCCTATCCCGGGAGTTAGTAATTTGCTCCTCCTCGATTCTTTTGTTCAGTTTGCTCTTCTCTTGTTCCAACTTATGGGTACTCCCCTCTGCTTTCCTCATTCCTCCCTGTAGTTCTTTGAACTGTCTTGACTTTTCCAACAATTCTTCTTTCCTTTGCTCCAGAGATTTCTCTCCTCTTTTTAACTTCTGTTCATGGCTTTCTCTTATCTGATTGCCTGATCTTACCTCTTCCTTCAGGAGTTTAAATTCCAAATAGTGTTCACCTTTTTCCTTTTCTTGCTGTTTTTCCATTCTTCGTCCAAGTTCTTCTTATTCCGGGAGATACTAATTTGCTCCTCCTCTTTTCTTTTATTCTGTTCGCTCACCTTTTGTTGCAAAAACCCACGCAACCAATATACTTTCGTCGTTTTCCATGTTGTCCCTTGACTGTGTTGGCGAAGTCCTCTTCCAGCTCCTGAATTTGTTCCTGTGCATCGGCCAATCGTTGTGCTTCCGTGTGCACATAATCCTCATGAACCCAGTCTGCGTTGGCTAAGTCCTCTTCCAGCCCCCGAATTCGTTCCTGTGCATCGGCCAATTGTTGTGACTCCCCATGCATGCAATCCTCCTGAACCTCGTTTGCATGCCGCTGTGCCTCGTCCAATTCAATCTGAAATTCCTCAATATAGTCATCAGCACACCTCCACTGGTCCAAGGCATCCGACAAGCATCCATGAAGCTCATGAATGTATGCGTTGGCATCCTCATTCGTCTGCCCCAGCGTATACCGTGTCCATGCGGCCTGAACCGGTGGGCGGGAGCATTTCTCTCATGCCTAGCCGTTCGTTGTGCTATAATTAGCCCTCTCTCGCTTCGTGTTGCGCCGAGATGGAGCCGTGCCGCCATTTTGCGACTCCATTTTCTTTATAATTTGCAAATTTTTCCTCCGATCCGCTCAAGCATAAAATCAATCAAATTTGGACCGTTTTTTTTTTTGAACTCACGGTCTGGGGTGCGAAATGCACCGCAGGTCCAAATATCCCACTCCTGATGACAGTTGTTGCGGATCCGGGGTGGCGTGAACCTGACCCGGTCCGAGGTGCCAGCCCCGCCACTGCCATCTCCAGGAGTCTACAACGCCGGCCGGCTCGCCACAGGCCTCGGGTCACGTGTCTTCAATCGCGATACCAACATAATCCTGTACCTTACCAGTTGGGGAGATAGAACCCCTAGTTACAGACTGGCTTTGTCAGTGACCGAGCGAAGTCTACGAGCTTATAACAATTTTTGGTCTTGTATGCCAATCGAACGGATTGTTCCTCGACGCAACACGCATTAATCCATAACGGCAACTGCATAAGAATTAACCAGATTTATTGGGGAACATCAGGGATCACAACACAAGCAATAAACACTACAATGGTTATACTAACTATCTACCCGTTCTTACCTCGGTAACCACGGTCTAAAGTTTTCGAGGGGATTCTACGAAATATGCCTTATACAACACGTGCAAACAAACAGCATGCATGCAGGACAAGATAGAGTACTTGGTGATGGCTCATGGACGAGAGGACCGTGTCCAAAAGCACGAATATCGCTCGTAACAAGCGTTGGTGTCCACAGATTCAAACTCGCGCTCGAACCTGCTGCGCGGCAAGATGACAGTGCGGTATTCTTCCTCCTTTAGTCACCGCGTGCGCGGTCTCCGCGCGCACTGACCTCACGTGGGGTCCAAGATGAGCCTCAGCTGATCTCTCTCACGGTCCAGCACACAAATCCCGGCCTGGCCTGTTCTCCATACAAGGCCCAAGTCGAGATCCGAGTTCCACAGGCGGATCGGCAAACATGAGGCGCAGTTGCCGTTGGTGAGTGAGGACCGTCCGAAGGTCCGGCGTCTCCTCTCCGGGCTTCCCCCCTCGAAGCCCGACTCCCGCTTCGTCCTCTCAGTGCCTCTCTCAGTCGAATCACCGACGTGCAGGTCGGTTAGCGTCTCTCCCGGCAGATCCAACACGGTGCCTCCTTCGTTCGCTCACCTGGAAGCGACTCCGAGCATGCCTCGAGAAACCAGCCGTTCCTCACAGACAGCACTCGTTTGTTTGCTCGCTTCAAAACACGAGCACACATCGAGCGCCACTATTTCCACATACTCAACTTTTGTTTTCTCGCTTCTCTCGGCGACTCTCTGACCAAAGGCTCGGCCACTTCGCGTCAATGCCTCTCCAGGCCACACCTCTCGCTCGAGGCCACTCCCCTCCCGTTCGAACAGGAGAGGAAGAATCATCATCTCTTGTTTCTCTCGTTTCACCACCGTATGAACATAAAACACAGTCTTCTACATCTCCCGACACACACATATCGTCCCTTACACCACACAACCTATCTAAACGGGCATTTAATGGGGGATCTGAGCTAATCCTATATTTATTCGTCCCATTAAGGGCCATTTCCGTTACAATATATATATATATATATATATATATATATATATATATATATATATATATATATATATATATATATATATATATTTACATACATACATACATACATACATACATACATACTTACATATACAGTAAAGCCCGAAATTATTCATACCCTTTCCAAATTTGGAGTATTTTGAATCGTGTTATTTGAGGAATGAGTTTCTTCTGGATTCATTGACAAAGGAATGTGACAAACAGCTGAAAGAATCACTGCAAGAGATATTTCAAGAAATACATTGTTTCGGGGGTATTTTCTTGATAGATTTACAAAAAAAAAAGTCATGTCCAGAATTATTCATCCCCTTCCTTACATCAGTTCAAAGGCACATTCAGTAATCAATCGAAAAGCCTGTTTGTGATTACAGCCTCCAGACGGTTTTTATTCTTGCATGTCTCTACAGGGATTTTGGCCCACTCCTCCTTCGCGAAGGTCTCCAGGTCTTTGAGGTTGGAAAGCTTCCTTGCCATCACTCCGGTCTTGAGCTCCCTCCACAGATTCTCGATTGGGTTGAGGTCCGGACTTTGGCTTGGCCACTCCAGAACGTCTACATCATTATCCCGGAACCATTTCTTGACTGACTTGGCGGTGTGTTTTGGATCGTTGTCATGCTGATACGTCCAATGTTCCCTGAGGTGAAATTTCTCTGCAGACTGTTTGATGTTTTCCTCAAGGATCTTGATGTACTGCTCCTTTTTCACGATGCCATCCACTTTGACGACATTGCCGGGCCCTCTGGCTGAGAAACATCCCCAAAGCATAATGCTCGCGCCTCCATGCTTGACAGTCGGGACTGTGTTCTTTGGGTTGTATGCTTCACCTTTCTTTCGCCAAACAAAAGCAACATCTGTGCCCGAAAAGCTCCATTTTCATCTCATCCGTCCACAGAACTGAGGACCAAAAGCTTGGATCTTTGTCCAGGTGAGCTTTTGCAAAGGCGAGATGAGCCTTTCTGTGCCTGGGATGGAGGAGTGGAGTCATTCTTGGTCGGCGTCCATGGAGACCCCCCTTGTGCAACGTCCGCTGGAGTGTCTGCCTTGATATCTTGGTCCCAGACTCGCCAAGGTTGTTCAGGAGAGCCTTCATAGTGATCCGTGGTATGTTGTTGGCCTCTCGCCATACTTTTCTTGCCAGACGAGGCGACACCTTTGACTTCCGACCATGTACTTCAATGTTTTTTACAGTGTGGAACTCCTTGTACTTCCTAATTATGCTTTGTATGGTGGCAACTGGCACTCGGAGCTGCTTCAAAATAGCTTTGTAGCCTTTCCCCTCCTTGTGAACATTCACAATGCACAACCAAAGGTCCTCACTGACTTCTTTCTTCTTCGCCATGCTGACAATCACCTGAGAATGATTGCATCAGCTCCCCTTAATTTATAGTCTAAAAGCAGAGTGCTGTTCTGTAACATTCCTCACTGTACATTCAATCGACCACATTTGTAATGCATTGAACTTGTATACACACATCGTGGAATAATTGCATAACATTATAAAGAATCTTAGGAATATCAAAAGCATGTGCATTTACACAAACATTGTCCTCAATTCTGAGACTTGGTGTGGGGTATGAATAATTTTGGACAGGCATTCAGACAGAAATCTTCACATTTTTATTGTTATGCCAATAATGTTGAGCCAAAATATATGTGGATTTGTACATGCCAACTAAATGTCCTTGGGTGAAGTGAAAGTTCCACCACTCCAGCTTGAAGGCGTGAGATAAATGCAAAACTCTCAGATTTTTCAGAGGGTATGAATAATTTTGGCTTAACTGTGTATTGGCAAGCAAATACAACCCACCGCTTCGCTGATGGAGGTGTGAAGGGGAGGGGGAAGAGAGGGGAGAGGGGAGGGAGAGAGGGGAGGAAGAGAAGACAGAGGGAAGGGAGGGGCAGGGAGAGGAGGGAGGGAAAGCGAGGAGTGGGTGAAGAAGGGGAAGCGAGAGGAAGGGGAGAAGAGTGAGGAAATGGAGGTGGAGCTGGGGAGAACAACACCTCATGAAAATTCCTATTCACTGTGGGAGGGAGGGGTGAGAGAGAGAGAGAGAGAGAGAGAGAGAGAGAGAGAGAGAGAGAGAGAGAGAGAGAGAGAGAGAGAGAGAGAGAGAGAGAGAGAGAGAGAGAGAGAGAGAGAGAGAGAGAGAGAAAGCGAGGAGTGTGTGAAGAAGGGGAGAAGAGTGAGGAAAGTGGGGTGGAGATGGAGAACAACACCTCATGAAATGTTCCTATACACTGTGGGGTGGGGTGGGAGGGAGGGGTGAGAGAGAGCGAGAGAGAGAGAGAGAGGGAGAGAGAGAGAGAGAGAGAGAGAGAGAGAGAGAGAGAGAGAGAGAGAGAGAGAGAGAGAGAGAGAGAGAGAGAGAGAGAGAGAGAGAGAGAGAGAGAGAGAGAGAGAGAGAAAGACAGAGAGACAGAGACAGTCAGATAAACACAGACAGACAGACAGACAGACAGACAGCAACAGAGGTGTGGGAGGAGAGTGTTGTATTTTATTCGGAAGGGGGAGTGAGGAGGTGTCAGACAGAGAGAGTTGGAGGAGGGGGGAGGAGGAAAAAAAAGAGACAGGTGAGGGGTGGAGGTCACGTCAGCAAAACGAGTGATACGTTATGCTGAATGACCGAATATACATGTTAAAAACGAAACTGTCACAAGCTGAAAAGACAAAGACAGAAAAGAGTTTGTATTGTTAGCCCCTGGCACATTTGTAAAAACTTTGATATACCATTTCCAGAAAACTTGCGGGAACGGGAACCACAAGCATGGACTGAAAATATGGAAGTACCGCTCATGATCGACCTAATGATCCCATCGGGCGTGAAAATCGAATAAGCGTTGCGACAAGATATTGTACTTGGGTACAAAAAAAAGGAGAGAAAGCATTACTCAGTGAGGTGTTCGAACCAGTGATTTTGAACTAAACAATGCAGAAATCAAGAAAATGACCAAATATCGAGACCTCAAGAATGATCTGAAAAGAACCTGGAAGCGAAAGAATGCCAAAGTTTTACCAGTGATAGTTTGAGCAACGGGAACGATGACAAAGAACCTCACAGAGATATTAAAAAGCATCCCTGGGAATATTATGGCAAACAAACTAGAGTTGGTAGCTGTCCGAGGCTCAGCGACGATCCTGAACAATTCCCTCGGCACAAAATTTTGAGAACAGAAAACTTCACAGCTTGGTCAATGAATCGTGACCCCTTACCAAAACGAAGGTGGATACTTTGATGCAGGACAATTCTCAAATTTGTATATGGATGATCAGGGAATTCAAGAGCCTGAATATCTGGTATACAATTCATATTTATATGTTGTATTTTCATTTCAAATAAAATTCATCTTCAGTGCTTTCATTGGTGCTTTCAGAATCATCGATGAAACCACTTTCATAACTATCGTTTGAACACAAACTCTCAGTATCATAACTGCTTCTGTTCCATCAGAGATACTATCATCACTCTCCCAATCTTCAAAATCTTCACTTGACTAATGACTCGTATTTAATGAGTCGAAAAATATTGTTGCGAATTCGCGCCCGCCGGCATGCGATCGGCCACGTAACTCGAATCACGACACGTCGCCCACCGGACGGATAATTCAGTCGTGACCCTCCGGGAACTACCGCCCAGAGCCAGTCACGGGTGGGGGTTTAACCTCATCACTATCGTGCCAATTGCCCACCCGCGCAGGATAGGGTTGCTCGCCAAATTTGACCGACCTAAGTACCTGCGCGAGTGGTCGACCGGGCGATCGTACCACGCCACAGGCCGACTCCGGACACGAACCGCTTAAGCGGTTCGTTCCGTATTACAGGGATAACCGAGCGGAGTTATCGTCGGCCTTGACGGTTCCGATTAATTACCGGGCGTTTTAAACCCACTATCAATCCCTTACGTGATGAAAGATGGAGATTCAATAAAAGGAAGGAGACGAAGCAAAGCGGGAAAACAGTTCAACATGCAATGCACTTTATTTACACACACACAGACAAGCACGTATATGCAGCCATACAGTCAAGATGCAACAAAAGCAAATGCAATATGACGCAGAGCTACAACCGAATAAAAGGGGAATTATTTACAACACTTACAGTTCTACTTGTCGGACTGGCGCCACCCACACACATTTACACAAAACCCCAAAGAAAAGAAAGTCGTGACTTCCCTGCGCGCCGTCGAGTCCCCCTGCCGCGGCCTCAGCGTGGTCGCGCCTGGTTCCAATTTCCTTCGCGGCCGGCGAACCCTCTCCGGCACTCTTCGTCCAGACGCGTAGGCTCACGCCCCACAGCCGGCTCTGCCGCGTCTCACGTCCGCGCCTCCCGCGTGGCAGGCGAGAATTCCACCACTGAACCACCAAGGACGACCTTACGATGAACTCACGACCACTCCAATTCCAACTGCTCTCTCTCTCTTTCGACCTCTCTCCACCTTTTTGTCGAGCGGGCTCCGCCCTCTGCTCCGCCCCGTTTTCGGCCCCACCTCCCTTCGAGCTTCTGCTCGAAGGGGGCGTGCCCTCTTGCTCTCCCTCCACCCCGTGCCGTGCGGGGGCCGGGGGAATCAGTTTTGGCTCGGGGCCAGGGAATTATTCCCCAAAATGAGACCCTTCCCTTACATGACCTCTGACCTTTGACCTGCATCGCCCTTCCTCCACTCCAAAGCGCGGGGAAGATCAGGCGGGAAAATCGGGCGGGAAAAGTCCGCGCAGGCTCCGCAAGAGCTTTTGTTCTGGCAATCCTGCGTGCGTTCCTGGACGGTGTCAACTGCGGAAATCATCGCCGCGTGGTCCGTTGTGGACGGTGTTCATAAGTGCAGGTCGTGGCGAAGATGGTGGTGGCTGTTGTGGTGAGGGTTGGACGTGGTTGTTTCGTGGTTGGCGGGCGTCGTTTGAGAATGGCGGGTGAGGCGATGCTTGCGGGGTTGGGTGGTGAAGGTGGTGGCGGTTTGGTGGAGTTGTTCGGGGGCGTTGTTGATGGTGGCTTTATGGTCAAAAATAACAACAGAGAAAGAAAAATGGCTAACTCAAAGCGTCGCAGCCCGGATGAATCACACACATTCCCTCTATACAACAGGTTTGGGCTAACAACACATGGACTTACCGAGATATCTCACCTGAGGACTCTTTATGGTGTAATGCGGATTTCCACAACCGTAACAATATTACCATTGATATCCACATAATTTTTTCATGAACAGATTCAACAACTGCATTTTTTATGTTAAAGGTAATTTTAAAATGGTCCTTAACTACTTGTCAAAGAAATGACATTTCGCATGATATATTAACATCCTTTATTTCATCAAGATTTACATATTTTGGGTTGTTGAAAAAAAATACAAATTTCTCTGAGCTTATTGCTGATGGTCTTATCTTTTCTTTCTCAAGCTTCATCCATGAAGGTTTTCTTTTTTGATACTTTTACTTGTTTCATTGCTTTTTGTAGTTTTGAATATATTGCGAGAAGGAGAGGAGAAACTTTTGTTCGAGCGACTTTTAATTGATGTTCTTTGAGATATACTGAAAACCCTTCCACTGAAGGAAATTGAAGAATTCATATTATCAACCATAATTGTTCTTATCCAAGAGTTGTTATATTTATCTTTATTCAATTTTACATCCTCAACATATTTCTCAGTATCTTTTACAAATGTAGAGATTGATTGAAACTTGTCTGATGTGTCTTGATACATTGTATTTATCAAGTAAAAAATTTGGTGGGTAAAATGGTTTAAAGCAAAGATTCACCTTCATATTAAAGGGAATTTTCATCAAGAAAATTTTAGTATAAACAGAAAAGTGTTTATAAATAACCACAAGATTATCATCAAGAAAATTTTATTTTAAGTCAAGTTATGCCACATAAATATGGTGAATACAACTCATTGTGATGTCTGTAATGTTAATATTATTTTTTTAAATGATAGAAGACACCTTCAAACACAAAAACATAAAAGATCTGTTGAAGGAATATCTTTAAAATGTGTGCATTGTGATACATGTCATTGATATTCTCAAAGGAAATTTTAATGGACATCTTCAAACATAAAAAGAAACACAAGAAGAATGAAGTGGGGATACTTGGATACTTTATTGAAAATATTGATGAAGCATTTGAAGGACATAAAAAAAGATTATTTTGCTTTAGAGTGCCAACATCAACATCAACCATTGAGACAATTCTTCTGGTTAAACCAAGAATTGAAATTCTAATTTAAAAATACATTGAGCAAAATCAATGCTTTTAAATTTTACATGGGAGTAAAAATAAAAATGACAAGAGAAGGTAGTGAAGAAACTCCCAAATGAGAACAAATCCTCACTTTATCACATCATTCCAAGATTTCATAGATTGTAATGTATATGATGAACTTCTGAGATATGAACAAAATGTTTGTGACAACGTGGAAGGTCGTGGATTCGTTTTTGAAAAAATAATCTTTGTGGATGTACACATCCGAAAATAAGATCCTCTCAAAGCTTCCTCATACATATATTTACCAAAAGAGATAAAGCTTTAAAAGGCAGTTGCTAATATTCAAAACAATGATAATAAATGTATTCTATGGTCTGTTCGTGCTCACATCCATCCTCCGAAATAGAATCCTGAAAGAGTATCTCATTATAAAAATATGAGATTACACGAAAGGTTAAAGATTTAAAGTTTCCAATGTCATTGAGATATATTCCTAAATTTGAGAAAATGAACAATCTATCTGTTAATGTATGTGGATTAGAGGAAACAAAGTTCAGATATTAAAATTTTCAAACAACTACAAGAATGGTTAAACACACATTGGCCTTCTCTAATTTACTTCAAAGGAAAAATCACATAATGCTTTCATCAAAAATTTCTCAGGATTATACAAATCACAACGATACAATATAAAATGTAAAATATATTCTTGAAAGAGATGCATCAACTCTGTTAATACAAAAGAATGATAAAATTAAGATTTCAGATGTTGTAGTAATCATAAATCAACCGGAATCAATTCACCAAAAGCAGGTTCAAACGTATCATACAAAAATTTTTACAAATCGAAAACACATCTGTTTGTGATACATGCTGATTTTGAAAGTATCCTTGAAAAGATAGACACTGTTTCTCCAAATCCAAATAAATTATTCACAAATCAATCTCAAAAACATACTCCTTGTGGTTTCTGTTGTGATATCAAATCATCTGTTGCTGATGAATACAACAAGTTAGAACTTTACAGAGGAGAAGATGCCTCCCAATAGTTTGTGAAATGACTGGAAAAAGACTGCATTAAATTATCTCAAGTCATGGAAAAAAACCTACAAACCAATGTCCTCAACAAAGGAATAGAAAAGGAAATTTGGGAAAAAACAATATTTGTCATATTTGTGAGGATAAAATTGGTGAAGGTCGAAAAGGTAAGAGACCATTGTCATCTCATCAGTAAATATGGAGGTCCAGCTCATCAGAGTTATCATCTCAATTATTCCATTCCCTAGATTCCCTCTTTTATTCCAGTATCTTCACAGCAATGCTCACGATGACACATCTTTTATATAAATGAATTGAGTAAAACCAGTGAAGACATTTCAGCCATTTCCAACACAAACCAGAATTACATCTCATTCACAAACAATCCCTGCATCTCGCATAACTCAAATCAGATTTATTGATGCATTCAAGTTGATGTGAAGTCCATTGTCTAACTTGGTATTAAATATGAAGAACTTTCTAATTCTCCAATCACATTTCTCAAATCAAAAAGAGATTGATCTCCTATCACAAAAGGGAATATATCCTTATGATAATGTGAACTCATTTGGGAGGTTCAAAAAAACCACAACTTCCCTCAAGGGAAAGTTTTTATAATGAGTGAAATAAAAGTCAAATAACTGATGAAGATAATCAACAAGCACAAAATGTTTGGAAGAAGTTTAATATAAAGAACCTTGGGGAAATCATGAATTGTATCTGAAAAACTGATGTTCTTTTATTGGCTGATGTATTTGAGACTTTTTGAACAGTCTGTCATAATAAAAATCTCAATGGATTAGACCCTGCTCACAATTACACAGTCCAGGATTGGCTTGGAGTGCTTTGTTTAAAATGACAAAACAACCATTGGAATTAATCGGGGATATAGATATGCTTTGGATCATACAGAAAGCAAAAAGAGGTGGAATATCAAGTCTGTTCAAAGAGATATGCTAAAGCCAACAACAAATATCTTCCCAACTGTGAGGTTAAAAAAGATAGTTCTGACTTGATGTATTTTGATGCTAACAATTTGTATGGATGGGCTTTGTCTCAATCTTTACCTTCTGGAAATCTTAGATGGGTTAAGGAGAAAATTTCTGAAAAGGCATTGCAGGACATTGTTATCTCCTCTCAAAAACAATTCGATGAAGCTAAAGTAGGATATTATTTTGAGGTTCATTTAAAATATCCTGAAGAACTCTGTAAGAAACAAAAAGAACTTCCATATGTGCCTGATAAATAAAGTCTTAAGAAGGAATGGCTGAGCAGTTATCAACAATCATTTCTTACAAAAGGCAAACCAACAGAAGAATTACTTTCGACATCATTGGATAAACGGAATGATGTTTTACATCAAAGGAATTTAAGACGATATGTATCTGCTGGGTTGAGTCAAGAAAATTCATCGGATTTTGAAATTTAAACAGTCATTGGTTGAAAAAGTATGTTGATTTTAACACAGAGAAGAGAACACTTGCTCCAAAATATTTTGAGAAGTACTTGTAAAAATGAATGAATAATACTGTATTTGGAAAGACTCTGGAAAATGTCAGGAACAGACAAAACATAAGACTTGCTTCATCTTGCAAACGAGCATCCAAATTAATTAATAAATCAAGTTTTCAAAGAGCGGAGGTGTTTTCAGAGAACTTTTGTGCGCTTCATTTGAACAAATAAAGTATTGAAATGGATAAACCTATCTGTATAGGAACATCAGGGAAAGTAAAATGAGGAAAATTGGGAGGATTTTGGTCAGTCAATACAATTTTCCATTTTCCCCCATTCACTTACATGCAAATTAATGAGATGCCCCAGAAGCCCCAAAGCCCTTCGACTCAACCTGCCCACCAAATTCAATCCAGATCCGTCTTCAACTTTTTGAGATATCCTGCACACAAACAGACAGACAAACAAACAAGCCGGCAGGCGGCGATGGGTCGCCAAGAATGGAAACTATAAGATAGAGAGCAAAATGGATGCCATATAGCGGATCGGGAATCACCTTAAGATTATGCATATCAAATATCATCCAGTTCCATCTACCGATAACTACTCGGTATCCATTTGAATGAAAAGTACTGAAAATGCAGTTTGAAATCAGAAATTCCCAAAGTTCGAGGGGGTGCTGTGGGTGAACAAAGATCAAAATCGAAAAGCCGGCTCGACCGTTTGTGCAGAATGTATTCCAGACAATTATTTTGAATTTTCATGACCATCCGACCATAACCCTTGGAGGAGTAGCATTTGGCGCGAAGGCACCTCCAGCTCGCGCATATTATCGATTTTTGCACTAATTGACCTTTGACCCCTGACCTAAGCGAAATCGGTCAATATGTCCTGAGGGAAAGTTTAGTACTCATTGAGTACCATGAACCTGCAAAGTTTCATTCGTATCGATGCACTCACCTGGTCGCAAGGGGGCCTTCAATTTTCGCCAATTTGCACGCATACCCTAATTGTAGGAGGTGCTGCGAGTAATTTTTCCATATATCACAAAAACCGGAATATATTTGATGGAGCATCACCTGTAGATCATTCGTGCCAAATTTCATAACCCCACGTGGGATAATTACTTTCGGAATTGATTTCGCGTGAACGGTACCGATTTTGAAGGTTTTTCGGTTGTTGCCAGGGAACCAAAGCGTCCCAAGCAACCATCACAATTTCCAAAGCACTCGGTCATAAGATGTACCTACCACCCGAGTTTGGTCAAAATCCGCCCATGTTTACTACCAATTATGCTGATGACAAACGAACAAACATCCAAACAAACAGACAGAATTACTGACAATAAGGGTCACCTGTTTTGGCAACCCAATAAACAGACAGAGAGGGGTGTAAACTTCACCTTCGGTTGGTGGAGGTAAAAAGCATCTGAAAATGTAAAGCCCATCTACTTTATGTTCTGACTTCTTATTCAATATGCTTTACAATAACTTTGACCTTTTGACCCAATTATTAATTTGTCTTCTCCATGTTCTCATGACAAGCAAACGCCACTCGTCACTTCTCTGAAGGTATACTAAGAGAGGGGCCGAGAGATTGAGGGGAGCGCGAGAGAGAGGAGCGGGCAGGAGGAAAGAGAAAGAGAGAGACAGCAAATAAAACCAAGGCTTACTTGCCGTGTTTAACCCCCCGGGGATCTTTAACTGGTTGAGGGTTAAACATGACCATCAAAGCTGCGCCGCAACACAAAGCGCCATTTCCTGTGTGTTTTGTATTTTACGGCGATGGCCCCACTTCACACAGGGGCGGCAAAGGTTTCATCGGCTTGAACTGTGTTCTCCTGAACCAAATTTAAATGGTCCACAAACTGGTCCGACACGTGGAACATGTTTTTCAATCTGGGCAAATTTCACACTCTCACTATGTCTCTCTGATAGTACCGTTTGGAACCCCCCCCCCCCAACCACTTTCTCAACAATCCTTTTGAAGAAGTACTTTCAGGTCTCCTACAAATCCTACCCTGTCGCCTCACCGTGGCGTAGGAGTGGCAATGGTCAATGGCAGCGAATGTCATGGCGAGCAAAGACAGGGAGGGAAACTTGATTTTAATTCACTCTGTGTGTGTAAGCTCACAGCAGTTGTTACTCCAATGCAAGCGATAATTCGTGGAATGCATGTGAACATTCCGTACGGACAGGCACGACTTCCAGATAGTGAGGACTTCCTGTATTCTAATAATTACTCGATTTCTTTTGCGCATTTATAGATAACACAATGCCCCAATCGAGTCGTCGTTTACGAGAGCGAAGGAACGGCCTGTGTGGTTGTTTGAAAGTTTTTATTTTTTGCACGTACGGCCACGTACGTACGAGCATGCGAGAGCGAAGGAACGGCCTGTGTGGTTGTTGTTTCTGGCACGCGGTTTTAAAGTTGTTTTTTTTTGCACGTACGGCCACGCATTAACGGCCACGCACCAGAAATCCTTATGTAAATGTATTGGGGCCTTCAAGTGACAGAGTAATGTTTGGTTATATCACAGTAAGGTTATTGATAACTTGTATTTATTGATTAATATATTGTCAATCACTGTACCTATGGACCTGTTAATCTGTTAATTGAGGATAGGGAAAAGTTACTGAGAAATGAATCAAGATAATATATGAAGTTGAGCTACTCACATAATATTGAAGGAGGGTCTGTGTTATTAAATTGATCGACAGATTGGTCAACATTACATTTCAGGAATCATAAGTTAACTGCAAGGGAAAATCAAGTTATGAGGGAAAGCAGCACGGTATTTACATAACCAGAATGCAGAATGACTGGAAGAGTGGCTCAACCAACAAAAATTATGAAATCAATGAAATGGAATTAGGAATTGTACCATGTATTGTAACTGTCTTGCTCTCACTGATTGGTGGCTGGAACTAACCTGACTGTAATTTAAGTAAAATGCCTCTACAATTTGAAGAAAGACAAACAAACGATAAACCAGAATTGTGCGGAGTACAAAGGCATGACCATGTGAAATGAATGTTAAATCGGTCAGAATATAAGAATAATATTATTGAAAAGAGTGCAATGATGCTGCAAGCCAATTTAAATATTACCTGTGTTATCTGTCTTCTGTTTCATTACACAGGTGTGTAATTTTTGATTAAGTGGTGCCTCTTGTACGTTTACTTTCGTAAGTTGAGGTATTTCTAACACTGACTTGACCATCTTTCATCAGTTCGGAAGTGCAAAGTTGGCTGGAAATAAATAAATAAATAATGGCAGTTACTCTGGAACTGCTTGTGTATGAAACTGTGAATTGTTTAGCAGATATAAATGTTAAAATGATTGCAGATGTTAAAATGGTCACTGTGCAAAATCGACTTGAAAGAAGTGGCTAACTTTCATAATTATTGTACAGATGATGGAATAGTTTTGGTAAAAAGAAAGAATTTTTGAAGGATGGTGAAAAGAATTATTGATTGCAAATTGGAACCCTGATAAAGACTGTTGCCCTTTCCACATGGAAATAGCAAATGAGATGAATGTTTTTGAGTATACAACCGAGATGTCGGTATATTTTTGCATGTCGTTTGGGTGCGAAAATATAATAAGGAAAGGGATAAAATTTTGATATTACATATAATGCAAGTTAAATGCTTCTGTAAGAACCTTTGTCAGTCTGATTGAAATACATGAGCCCATGACGTTTACTGAATGGTGTTTAAACAAGGCTTAACCTTGATTTTGTTTGTTTCGGAGTGTTGAGAGCAGTCGAACCATGCAATGTACGATTTCACCGAATGACGCTTTGGAAGAACTTCCACCGAAAGATTGGATGATGGGGAGAATCCAGATTTGGGTGATTGGGCATTCAACACGTGATAATGAAACTACCCCGTTCCTGAGGAGATAAGATGAGTAATGTCGAAAAAAGAAAAACCCACTGAAGAGAAGGTTGGACAAGTCAAACCACAGCAAGGCAAAGTCCTTACGTCACCATAGCAAATACATCGTGAACTTGCCGTGGTTGCTTCAATGCACAACGAAGGCCCTGAAGGTCCACACGGCGAGTCATCTGCAACATGTATTCAATGGTGCAGGTGGGGCTCCTGCAGCCATCACGGCTGCATCCATCGTACACAGCTCACTTGGTGAATCAAACCTGATTGCACAAACTGCAGCTCCGAGGCCCAAACTCTGCTGGGGCTGGATCTCTGGGTCACCTCTCGAGTCCTTTTCGTCTCCTTCAACCCAGTGTCGGGCCCAAGCTCGTACCTGCCAAGATCTACCTTATCTGCAGCTCAAAGAGTGCCTCGACTGTGTTTCCCCTTGGGTGCTGCTCTATCTACACCCTGACCTGCTTATCTTCTGACTTCGGGTGGCATGTCTTTTCGATTTGTGACACATGCTGATGAACAGGCCATGAATGAAATGGAAACACACTCACTTACCTGGCTGGGACACTATTGAAATGGTTGTCATCCAGCATTCTTCTGATATGAGCACTCGCTGCCATTATTGATTGAACTTGTGTAACGGATATCTTTTCTCCTCCAGGAACGGGGTATGGTGATCATGTGTAATATAATTATTCAAATTTTCTGAGAAGGAAAAAGGGGGGACTGTGGAAGGAAAAAATAATTATATTCATGCACTCTCAATTATAATTGTTGCTGGTGCTTTATAAATGTAAGTTTTATGCTATAAGTCGAATTGGCTGTCAGTTATGCTTCCCTTTATCCAAGAGTCTTTTGACCGAAATGTTGAAGAAAGGAATGTCTTAATATTAAATAAGGTGACCTGGTTGATAACACTGCAACTTTTGCCATGATTCTTTCACCAAGTGGACACGTATTGCAGTTGGAGTTCTTTTTGCCAAAGCTTATCAGCCGCCCCCCCCACTCCCACAAAAGCATTAAAATGCCAGGAAATATAATCTAAGCTTATTGCAAACCATTGTGTATGTATACCAACTCAGTGGTTTGGACTCCGTGGTACCATGCTAAGAAAGGTTCTCTGATGTAATGTACTCTCGTTGTGGACAGTGTATTATTTTGAGTAACAGGATTTACATCGAGTCAGTTAACAACAAAATTCCACAACACCCCCACCCCCCCCTCGCCGACCCCCCACACCCCTCTCTTCTGACCGGAAGGCAAATTCCAACCAATTATACTTTCTCTTACCCTCCCCACACACCTCTCCTTGGATCAGATAACAAACACAAACAATTGTATGAGGTATGTTTGAACAAATCAAAACCATTGTATTTGGCTTGTCTGAAGTCAACAAAGCTCCATCTGATATCTTGGTTCAAACTGTATATAAATGCTCAGAAAAGCTCTGTAACCGAAGACTTCAGCTTGCAACCATGTGGTAGGCTGGGGTCTTCCTTCCATGCATGGAAGTGTCTTCTATTGTACTGGAATAAATGGCTTGTATATGAACTTACTTGATGTCTTTCTTGAGATTGTAGGCCTCAGCCCCCACAGAATTGATGACGTCACAATCAGCAGCGTTTGGCGGCAAACCGACGGCTGGGTCCCAGACGACGTGCTTTACTTTACTCAGTCCATGAGTTCAGGACGTTTGTTCAACTCAGCATTTACGAATTTTATCCTGCCATGTTGTTAATCTTTTGATGGAGGTGATATAGAAATGAGAAGATGTCAAATAGTTCATGTTACTCCATCCGGCACGACGTGTCAACGCCAACAATCTAAAGCGACCGGTCTTAAACGCTACCATGGGCACCCAGACATGCCACCAATATGAACTGAGCTGTTGAATGTAGCACAAAACATCCAAAGGAAGTACCGTAACCGAGTATTGTGATCCGTCCTGTCCCCCATACCCGTCGTTGATGGATATCTGCTTGTGTATTGTAATGCCTCTTGATGAGTTTCATCAACAGCTCTCACCTGAAACCTCGAAGGAGCAGTGCCGCATGGGCTCCGGTGCGTCTTCAGTGCTGAACAGGGCTCCTGAGGCTACGACGGTGCTGAATAGGCCCTCCTCACAGGCCTACCCCATGGAATGGGACAGCAGTGAACTCCTTAGACTTCTGGACTACAATGGCAATGACAGCTGCCGACTGGGTGCTGGAAAGAGGATTTAAACACAAAACAAAGACAAATTATGACTTTTGAACACAATTCTTAATGGCAAAAGTATTAAATTTTAATGATGTGCACGGAGGAAAACATGTCATTGGTTTTGAAAGTTCCACACGAGGTGAAAATTAAATTCATAATTTATCCAAAGTTTGCAGACTCATATCTCTGAATCATGTTGAGATGGAGTAAGATAATAATGAAGTGAATGATGCTGAAGAGTGAAGACAATCACAGTGGGCATGATCAAGACTTCACACATAAACCAATAAAAAGTATGAATGTTATGAAAACAATTATGTATGAAAAGGAAACCTGCAATGGGGCTTCACTGCAACACTTTTGTTCGAGGTGAGTGTTCTGACCCCTTGGTTGCTCGCCTCCTTGCAGTTAAAAATGCACATGACAAACACAGCCGGAGTGGGTCGAAGAGGAATCTACAGGCTGGCCTGAAAGTCACCTTACCCCTCCTCAGTAAAGCATTCATTCTCATTGACTTTACAAATGCTTCACAAGATATCAAATAGGACTTGATGATGAATTACAATGACATTTATTATCCCGCGCTCATGAAGCGAAAGTGGGGTTTAGCGATCGGTCCCATACGTACATGACTGCATTTTGTTATTCCCTTTTCTCTCGAACCGCTTGTCAGATTGATACGGAATTTTCACCAAAGGTGTGATTACCGATGTAGAATGTTTTAATGATAATTGTGACATCATCAGTCATATGGTGTGGCATCCATATTGGATTTAAGGAAAAAAAATTTTAAATTCTCTCTTTAACTGCTGCATCAATCGACGTGAAGCTTCAAAATTATGATCGAACAGTGATGAGGAATATACGTTTCAAATTTCAACCTGATCGGATGCATGGTCTGGCAGCCAAAGTTATTTAATTTTTTGAATCTCCGTTCTTTTTGAATGAGGCTCACTTGGCTGAGCCTGCATGGGTTTGGGGAAGAGGAGTAGCAGTTGAAACCCGAGTCCTCTACAGGTTCCTCATGATGACTTCATCTCTGCTTTTTGCTTGTTTGGTTTCTTCTGATGACTCAAACACAGAACTAATTTTATTTGGTGTTCCATTATTTTGAATTTAATTTATTTTTAAACGACATACTTGCCACAAGAAGAGTTGGCTTGCACCAAGTTCTTCTCAAAACTGTGCAGGGCAAGTATTCTATGAATACCATTTACTGATTGTGAGGAGTGCACAATAAAACCTGGATATTAAGAGTTTAAGAATGAATGCTTTCCTGGGGAGGGATAAAGCATCTTTCAGGCCACCTTGTCCATTGAAGTTAATAACATCCCAGTGTGTCACAAATTGTTGTTGTTGTTGTACAAAACACAAAAAGAAGGCTATTATGGGAGAGAACAAAACCACAGATACTTTATGTTGGCTGGAGGAGACATCATGGAGGACAAGGGGCAAGATAAATTCATTGAAATGATGATGAGAACCACATCCCAAACACGAACCCAGATTGGGATGAAAATGAGTGAGTTGAGAATGTCTGTGGAAAGAAAGGTTTCCACTCGGTACATTGCTCGATGTGATCGAGCTCCTTTCCTGTGACAGAGATAGTTGCAATGGAGTGGAGACTGATCCATGTTGAGGTCCAGGGGGTAAAAAGGGAAACCAAACACAACCTTCATTACCTCTGCCACGAAAGGTGGACTGAGGTTATGTTTTCATCTTCGTCTCTGTCTGTCTGTTTGCTTATCTGTCTGTGAGGATATCTCAAGTTGTGGACAAATTCGGGTGAAATTTGGTGGACAGGTTGGGTGTGTGAAAAGGACGAATTTGTGAGAATTTGTTGAAGATCTGATTCCTGATACGACAATTTTTTTGAGTGATTCATCACCGTGAGAGATGCGGTCAAAAACTATATGGAGCACGATATTTCAAAAGGCTGTGGACGGATTATGACAAAACTGGGTGGATGAGTGGGGTCGGTGACAAGACCAAGCCAATTAAATTTTGGTTCATATCCAGATGCAGATCTGTCCCATTTGTGGGTTACCAAACGTAAACTCTTCAGCCTGATGGAGGTATGTGCTCCACCAAGTCCCATTCTAGTTACCACTGTATTTTGGGTTTTGATGTGCACTTCCGCTCAAAAGTTTAAGAACACCCCCATTTTTCAATTTTTACTGAAATTTAAGCAGTTCATGTCCAATGAATAACCTGAAATGGTACAAAGCTAAGCGGTAAGCCGCCAGAGGTTAAAAAAATAAAAGTTTAGGTGACCAAAAACTGAAAAACAATGCAGATTTCAGAGTTGTTAAAATAGACCCTTTTCAGGGAACAAGTAATGAGTTGGCGACTGCAGCTGTTCTGCAGCAATGGAAGTAAATTAAGCCGTGAAAGTTGATGCAAACAATTCCTACAGGTGTCCCAACTTTTGTTGATGAGTTACAAACCCTCTGTCTGTGTAAAAGCAGTGTTGGAACAGACTGTGTTGCTGCACCCTCATAAGCATTATTTGGACAATATTGCACTGCAGGAAGTCGTATATTACTCTCATAAAGGTGACAAAAAGACAATTAACAAAGGAAGACAGACAGACCATTATAACCCTTAAAAGTGTTGATCTTTCCTTCACAGAAATTGCAAAGGAAGCCAAGGTGTCAGTGAGTTGTGTCCTACACCATCACAAGGAACTTGGAAACTGGAGGAAAATCTGACAGGAAGAGGTCTGGTAGACCCAAAGCCACAACACAATCATAAGACAAGTTTCTGAGAGTCAACAGCTTGCGTGATTGGTGGCTCACAGGACAGCAGCTTCAAGCACAGCTTAACACTGGTCGAAGTAAGGAAGTCTCAGTTTCAACTGTGAAGAGAAGCCTTCTAGTGCAGGCTTGACAGGTCGAGTGGCAGGAAGAAAGCTCTTGCAAAGATGGCAAAATAAGAAAAAGAGGTTTGCCTGCACCATGAAGCACCACCAGTGGACTACTGAAAACTGAAAGAAGGTCTTCTGGACCGAAGAATCAAAATTTGAAATCTTCGGTTCATCACGCAGGGTTTTGTACGCCGTTGAGTCGGTGAAAGGATGGTTCCTCAGTGTGTGACACCAACTGTTAAACATGGAGGAGGAAGCGCGATAATCTGGGCCTCTTTTGCTCGATCCAGAGTGGGCGACTTCCACAGAGTGACTGGCACCCTGAACCAAAAGGGCTACCACAGCATTTTGCAGTGCGGTGCAATACCCTCAGGTCGACGCCTCGTTGGTCAGGGGTTTATCCTACAGCAAGATAACGACCCAAAACATACCTCCGGGCTGTGTCAGAACGACCTTATAAGAAAAGAACAAGACGGAAGGCTTCAAATCAGGGAATGGCCAGCACAGTCTCCAGACTTAAACCCATCGAGCTGGTTTGGGAAGAACCTGATAGAAGGGTGAAAGCAAAGCAACCTACAAGTGCAACACATTTGTGGGAATTCTGCAATAGTGTTGGGAAGAACTTTCCGAACAATATTTGATTTCCATTGTTGAAAGAATGCCACGAGTATGTTCGACTGTTCTATCTACAAAAGGTGGCTACTTTGATGAGTCAAAAATTTAGATTAAAGTTTGTTCAACAAAACGATTCCATGATTTCTTTTTTATCTGCAATTGTTTATTTGTTCTATGCTTTAATTTCAGAGGCAATGAAACATTAAATTTCAATGAAAACTGGAAAAAATGGGGGTGCTCCACAACTTTTGACCGGTGGTGTACTTTCCAAACAAATATTAATCGCTTAATTAATCAAATTATTTAGAAGTTCCTGTTGGGAAGTGTATTCTGTTAAGAGGAGGCATGGAAATGTTTCGGAGAGATGGCAGTGGAGTTTTTAACCAGATTGTTTAACAAAATCTAGGAAAGTGAGAGGATGCCTGAGGAGTGGAGATTAAGTGCACTGGGAATGATTTTTAAGAATAAGGGTGATGTGCAGAGCTGTGGTAACTACAGAGGTATAAAGTTGATAAGCCTCACCATGAAGTTATGGGAAATAGTAGTGGAAGTGACGTTGAGAGGAGAGGTGATGACTTGTGAGCAGCAATATGGTTTTATTTCAGGAAAGAGCACCACTGATGCAATGTTTGCTTTGAGAGTGTTGATGGAGAAGTATAGGGAAGGCCAGAAGGAGTTGCATTGTGTGTTTGTGGATTTAAAGAAAGCTTGTGACAGGGTGCCAAGAGAGGAGTTGTGGTATTGTACGAGGAAGTCGGGAGTGGTGGAGAAGTATGTGAGGGTGGGGCAGGATATGTATGATGACAGTGTGACAGCGGTGAGGTGTGCGATATGGAATGATGGACCAGTTTAAGGCAGAGGAGGGATTGCGTCAAGGATCGGCTCTGAGCCCTTTCCTGTTTGCACTGGTGATGGACAGGTTGACGGACGAGATCAGACAGGAGTCTCCATGGACTATGATGTTCGCGGACGACATCGTGATCTGCATTGAGAGTAGAGAGCAGGCTGAGGCAAGCCGAGAGAGGTGGAGGTACGCACTGGAGGGAAGGGGAATGAAAGTCAGTAGGAGTAAGACGGAGTACGTGTGCGTAAATGAGAGGGAGGGTGTCGGAATGTTGCGGTTGCAAGAAGTTGAGGTGGTGAAGGTGGATGGATTTAAATACTTGGGATCAACTGTCCAAAGGAACGGAGAGTGTGGAAGAGAAGTGAAGAAGAGAGTGCAGGCAGGAAGGAGTGGGTGGAGAATAGTTTCAGGAGTGATTTGTGATAGGAGGGTATCTGCAAGAGTGAAAGGGAAAGTATACAAGACGGTCGTGAGACCAGCTATGTTGTATGGTTTGGAGGAGGTGGCGCTGAAAAAAAGAGAGGAGGCGGAGCTGGAGGTGGCACAGTGAAAGATGCTGCTATTCTCATTGGGAGTGACGAGGATGGACAGGATTAGAAATGAGAATATTAGAGGGACAACGCAGGTAGGACGGTTTGGAGACAAAGTGAGAGAGGCGAGATTGAGATGGTTTGGAACTGTGCACAGGAGGGGTGCGGGGTATATCGGGAGAAGGATGCTGAGAATGGAGCCGCCAGGGAGGAGGAGAAGAGGATGGCCAAAGAGGAGGTTTATGGATGTGGTGAGCGTGGACATGCGGGTGGTTGGTGTGATTATAGAAGATGGAGAGGACAGAGCAAAATGGAGACGGATGATCCGCTGTGGCGACCCCGAAGGGAAGCAGCCAAAATAATCATAATAAGAACAGGCCCGTAGCCAGGGCTCAGTATTAAGGGGGGAATATGAACTGGATGGGGGGGCACAATTATTATATTTAATATTTTTGATAACCCGGTATACTATTGTATTCATGCAGCATTGACACATCTATACTGAGGTTGCCGTCGCATACGAACCAAATTGATCTCAGCTAGATTTAATATGTTCCGATGTTTTTGGCCTAAAATTATTAGAATTCAGGAGAGCCACAACAAACTGGCACATTCACAATGCAGATATTCAATGATTAGACAATTGGCACCAATTCAGGTTCACTTATACAAGGTGTTGTCAAGAATTGGCATTAGAAAATTAATACACCAGAGATACAATGACTAAACGGGGGAGGTTGGCACCAGAATCAGTGCACTTTGAAATAAGATACAGTCGGCTATGACCTGCGATCATTATGTTAAACTATCAACAGCAAATACGACCAGCCTGAAGATACCACAAGGTCCGCATTCAAAGCAGTCAATTACACAGAGGTAAGGTTATGCACAAAGCACTAGATATGGGATATGCAAAGCACCAAACACAACATTTAACTTAAACATCAGAAGTACAAAGCAGCTGACCACGGCGGGTGCTGACCACAACCACACTGCAACCACAACCACACACGCATCGCCAGCAGTCACACACACAATCTGAACTCCTCGTATAGTTTTTATACCGCTGCACTCACTGTCAGAAGAGCTGCAAGCGATGCGTCTTGGTGTGGAATCTTGTGAGGACCTTCTCCTTCCATTCATTCAGGCATTTACGTGTGAGGTCTCTCTCGAAGGCCAGCTGTACCAGTTGTGCCTTGCGTGCATGGCGCATGGACCGTCGATGGTCAGTGAAGACATTCCTCAATGTTGAGAATGAGTTTTCACACATGGCAGTGGACGCACCAAATGTTAGTCCAAGTCTCATAGCAGTCACGACACTTGGCATGGCTTCCAGCGTTTTGTGGTATGTTGAGAGGAGTTTTTGTGTTGTCCATCTCTCGTTTGGCTGCTTTTCTGTCTGTGAGCGAATAAACTGCTTTGCAACCACACACTCTGTTTCACTGATGGTTGACTTTGTTAATGTCATGATGTGCTGGAGCAAGTGGGGATCCAAAAACGTGCCATTTTCAGGATTCAAGGCAGCGAGTGAACGGGCGAGTTGTGTGTTGCGCTCACTGAAGCGCTGAGCGATCTCGCCAAGCACAGTGTCAATTGCGCTGTAAAAAACCCTCTGCAGTTCCGTCTTGTCATTGTCGTTGTTTTGTCCTGTAGTCTCCAAAACAACAAACTGTTCCAAGTTCTTATGCATTGTGCGTCTCCGTTTTGGTGGTGCAGGTGTAGAAGTGCGAGCATCATTGGCCTTGTTCCACAGATCAGTGAACTCATCCTCAGAGCGGAGTTTCTTCACGCACTCTGTAGCACTCGCCACCAGTTCCAACCCCGTTAGCAAGTCCATGACCTCTGCCTGCAAGAATCTGTTCGGGCCATCTTACAGCATCAGCAGTTTTTGTGCAAAGATAGCAATGAACATGAAGGCAGGCCCAGAGACTTCCCGCAAAAGCCCAATAGCCTCCATCCTCATCTCTACACCGTAGGCACCCTCTGCATCAATCTCCGACAGTAAGGATGTGATATCCTTAAAAGATCCTATGGTCACAGACACGGTGGCTAAATGTCCCGTCCACCTTTGATCAAGAAGTCGTTTTAACCGCTCACCTTTATACTGTGCAGCAACAGTGGGCTTTCTGAAGAATTTGTACAGGCAACAACAAACCTCGAGGAAATCAGTGACAGCTTTCTCTGCTGCCAGTGCGTGGATGACTACCAGATGGAGTTGGTGATTTAAGCAGTGCACATAGGGGATTTCTCTTTCCAATATCTCTTGCAACAACTTTTGCACCCCACCGTGCTTCCCAGCCATTACCGAAGCCCCGTCGTACACCTGACTTAATATTTTGACGTGTCAAGTCCTGTTTTTATCAGCTCTGCAATTATTAGGTCTGTCAATGTTTTTGCATCTCCAGCGTTGGATGTAGCTCTTGTGAGTAAACGCTCTGTTGCTTCATTTGATGCCGATACAAAGCGAATGATGATTGATATGTTCTCACATTCAGTGACCGGGCGTAGTGGCGTGTGCCTGTAATCCGGCGACTCGGAGGCTTCGGTTGGAGGATCGCTTGAGGACGGGAGCTCTGCAATGGGCCGCGCTATGAGAGGGTGTAGGGCAGCCCAGAATCATGGGATATGCTTTATAATTCGGCTCGCTCGGTGTCTTTTTTGAGTGTGTCGTTTAAAAGCGAGAGGAAGAGCCCACTGTGCCCGTCTGACATATCCTCAAAATTATCAAGGCTCCCTCTAAAAGGTATCTGATTTTCGGCGAGAAATCCCACAACATCTATAAGAGCAGACACATAGTACCGGTTTCTATTTAGCCGGTCAGCATTGAGGAGTGTGGAAATCTCCTCACCACAATCGATGCGCCTCTCATTCTCCTTCCACCTCAAAAACACTAGTTAAATGTTCCTTTGAAGTTGCGCGTTTGTGAATCCCGTCTTTCTCAACGGCATGTTTCCAATTCCGGTAGCCTCGCACTGTGAAAGTGGAGTCCACTGGGCCACGTGCAGTGTTAAACTTCCTACATGGATAGCAGAATGCTGCATCTGTCTGCACACTGTATTCCAGCCATTCATTAGTCTGGTACCACGAGGACACAAACGAGCGACTCTTGTTCTGCAACAGATGGCCAGGGTACCGCTGTAGAACAACTCGATTCGGTCTCTCACTTCCAAGATCATCGGGAAGCGGCTTGACAGTCACACCCGACCCCGAGGCCGCTCATTTTGTAGTTCCATTTTATAGCCTGTGGAAATATCGTGAGTTTGAGGAAAGTTCGAGCTTCTTCCAGGTGTGGAAGGATCATGCAGGTCCTGGCCTCTTCACGACAAAGAACCATCTCGTATTCAAACATTAATTCCAAGAAAGGGGTTTTTTGATAATAAGTTTCAGAGTGGGACAGAGAGAGAAGAAAAGAGAGTAAGAAAGAGCGAGAGAGAGAGAGAGAGAGAGAGAGAGAGAGAGAGAGAGAGAGAGAGAGAGAGAGAGAGAGAGAGAGAGAGAGAGAGTGAGAGAAAGTGAGAGACTGAGAAAGTGAGAGAGTGAGAAAGTGATTGAGAGAGTGATTGAGAGAGTGAGAAAGTGAGAGAGTGAGAGATTCAGAGAGTGAGAGAGTCAGAGAGTGAGAGTGATTGAGTGAGTGAGTGAGTGAGTGAGTGAGTGAGAGTGAGAGAGTGAGAGTGAGTGATTGAGAGATCTTGAGAGAGAGATTTTCACAACAAAGAGGTGTGAGAATGTGAAGAATAAAGAGGATGAATGACAGAGCTGAGAAGAGTAATGGGCTGGCCTTGTGCCAGGCATCATGACATGCACAGGTCGAACAAAATATGTGATGTCATCAACAAAACAAACGAAAATACAGAATAAAATGGGCACAGCTGGAACGAGAAGGACACTTAGTGGAGCACATACCTCCTCCCCGCAATGCCTGCTCCATGAGAATATTTCAGGCCCAATACATTTTTGAACGTGAAAAGCACTCGGTGGAGCACATAACTCTGCCACGTCATGTCTGATCCACGAGAACACATCGGGCCCAATACATTTTTGGAATATGCTATATATCATTTTTGGCGCTATCAATGGTGAAGAATCACTTTCAAAATTAAAAAATTCTCGTATCCAGATCCGGATTTGGATCTTCACCAAAATCTATCAAATTTTTCCTCGTCACACACTCAAGCCGCCCACAAAATTTAATCCAGATCCGTCCGCAACTTTATGAGATATCCTGCAGACAGCCAGCCAAACAGACAGACAGACAATCAAACAAACAGACAGACAGACAGGGGTGAAAACATGACCCCCTTCACCTTCGGAGGTGAAGGTAAATATGCGATCCTGTTTATCGTTTTTGGCCCCATCTCTCAATGGTGAAGAATCACTTTTAAAAATTCAACAATTCTCGTATCCAGATCTGGATTCGGATCTTCACCAAAATCTAATCAATTTGTCCTTGTAACACACCCAATCTGTCCAAGTTTTATCCGAATCCGTCCACAACTTTTTCAGAAATCGTGATATCGGTTTTGCCCTGTCTCTTAACGGTGAAGGAGTTATCAAAAAGTTATCGGATCCGG
>NC_140968.1:89433314-89440814 GCF_056783735.1 Eptatretus burgeri
AGTTGGGGCTAAATTGGGGTTTGACAAATTTAGGGAGTGGGTATGTACAGTGACAGGCAAAGGCGATAGGTTGGGAGGGAGACAGGTAGGTAGGTCCGAGCCCGCCTTCCAAGTGGCCAGCACCACCGCACTCCCTCCACCAACCTCCATTGAACGGCAAAGGCTGGCCAACTTCATCGGCTGGCCGTGTTTTGCTTCAAGGCGGAGGCCGGCCAACTTCATTGGCAGCTGTGTGCTGCAAGGCCTATGCCGGCCAGTTCATCGGCTGGCCGTGTTTTGCTTCAAGGCGGAGGCCGGCCAACTTCATCGGCAGCTGTGTGCTGCAAGGCCTGTGCCGGCCAGTTCATCTGTTGGCTGTTTTTCTTCGAGGCCTGTGCCGGCCAGTTCGTCTGCCGGCTGTGTTTGCCTGCAGCGGCCTTCTTCTGCGGGCTGTGTTTGCCTGCTGCCTTTGCCATGCCATGCCCACTGCCCCTGTTCACCAGCCCCGTTAAATTTTTGCTTTGCCCCCCCTGTTCATTTCCATGTGCGCCAGGATCCGCAAGGCAACAGTTTTCAAGCTTCGAGAACTGCCCTGTTGGCAGCTAAAACCACGTTCCCTGTCACCTGCATTGTTTGAGCCAGAGACTGCATGCGAGCAGCCTGGCTCCCTGCTAACTGCTTTTCTTTTGCAGAGTTCATTGATCCTGGGCCATGGTTTAGTGTAAAATTTGTAAGTTAAGGTTAAGATGTACTGTAAATATGAGTGCGCCCCCGGCATGTCTGTCCTAGCGCCGGCAATTTTATTTAAGTCGTCCGTGTGAGTGAGTTTGTTTAGATAGTTACGCAGCCCTCAGGTTATTTATTTTGGGGACACGAATACCATGAATGTCGCACTCAGGGATCCGTAGGGAAAATGTACTAGGGGAAAACTACACATGATGGCACACGAAAATTTGACGACTCGGGACGAGTCTGTAAAAAGGGGAGGGGGTAGTGTTGTGGTTACCAAATTCGCAAACCACCATTCAGGTCCCTTAGGTGAGATATCTCGGTAAGTATATACCCGTTGTCTAGTGGGAATACATGTCATTTATGCGTGCTGCGACTCTTCAGGATAGCCGTTTTTCTTTTACGATCTTTATTTTGGACCAACCGCCATTGTTACCACCACCAACCACAACATCAACCACCCACCGCGGCGCCGCTTCACGTCACACCTCGCAACCGTCGCATCGCCACCGTTCTTGCGCCGCTTGTGGGTACCGGTGTTGGACTCGTGCAGGGCGCGCGCCGAACAGCGTGTACAAAACCACGGATTTTCAGCTCCAAAAACGGATCAAAAACGACACACGCCCACTTTTGTTCCGTCCAATCGGTGAGCGAGGGGCGATTTGGCCCCGCCTCCAGGGCGTTGGAGGGCGGTCGCTATATGCAAATTTATGGATCAAAAAGCATTCACGCCCACTTTTTCTCGGGCCAATGGGGAGCGAGGTGAAAGGTCGAAGGCAGGGGGTCAAAGATGAGAGAGCGAAGCCACGGGGCTTATATAAGCGACCGCGTTCGTCAAGTCGAGTAGAGTTAAGACTTCGCAGTCGGTGGAGTTGGGAAGAAGAAGCAAGAAGGAGTTGGTCGTCGTCGTGTGCGTTTGAGTCGGAGCGAAGGGGACGGAGCTGTGGAGAGGCGGCGAGGGCAGACGAGGGGGTGCTCGCGTCGTGCCGGGAGCTGCACACCAGGGAGGCCGACGGCGCGACCTGGCCGAGGTGGAGACGCTCGTCGCGGGACTCGAGACAGAGTAGAAATCCTCCTTTTCCCCGAGCATCAGCAACCCCCTCCTGTTTCCCCCCCGCGCTGGGATAGTGCGACCAAGGGGGCCCCTTTTCCCACCCCCTACCAGACACTGTCCGCGAGGCCCGCGGAGTTGAGGCACCATCGCCGCTCCGCGTCTCATCACCAGACGGGTAGGCCCGACCCGGTCTCGGCCTCAGGCCCGCCTCATCCTTGAGGGTGTTCTTTTTCTTGGTTTTGGATATGTGTTGTCGGCGCCGTCTGTGAAGTAAAATTGTATAAGTGTTGCCGTGTGCTCGCGTAATCGGTATTAGATCTGCATTGTCGCATTTGCTTTTTGTCTTCTCCTTTTCTATGTGCTTTTGGTGGAATTGAATATGTGTGCTTTCCGTTCATCGCGAATAAATGTGCTTTGTGTTGAACTGTTTCCCGCTTCGCTTCGTCATTTCTTTCATTGAATCCTCATCTTGCTTCACGTAAAGGGTTGGTAGTGGGCTGAATACGCCCGATAATTAATCGAACCGTCGAGGCCGACGATAACACCGCTCGGTTATCCCGATAGTACGGAACGGGTCGCTTAAGTGGCCCGTGTCCGAAGTCGACCTGCGGCGAGGTGCGATCGCCCGGTCTACCCTCCGTGTGGGTACTTAGGTAGGTCGAATTTGGCGAGCAACCCTATCCCACGCGGGGGCTGATTGGCTCGATCGCGGTGAGACCGAAAGGTCCACCCGTGACTGGTTCCCGGCGTTAGTCCGAGAGGGTCACGACTGGATTGTCCGTCCGGTGGGCGACGTGCCGCGATTCGAGTTACGTGGCCGTCAGCACGCCGGCGGGCGCGAATCCGTAACAATATATATATATATATATATATATATATATATATATATATATATATATATATATATATATATATATATATATATATATATATATATATATATATATTGTTGTGGTTACCAAATTCGCAAACCACCATTCAGGTCCCTTAGGTGAGGTATCTCGGTAAGTATATGTGTAGTTAGGCCCAAACCCGTTGTCTAGTAGGAATACATGTCATTCATGCGTGCTGCGACTCTTCAGGATAGCCGTTTTTCTTTTACTATCTTTATTTTGGACCAACCGCCATTGTTACCACCACCAACCACAACATCAACCAGCCACCGCGGCGCCGCTTCACGTCACACCTCGCAACCGTCGCATCGCCACCGTTCTTGCGCCGCTTGTGGGTACCGGTGTTGGACTCGTGCAGGGCGCGCGCCGAACAGCGTGCACAAAACCACGGATTTTCAGCTCCGAAAACGGATCAAAAACGACACACGCCCACTTTTGTTCCGTCCAATCGGTGAGCGAGGGGCGATTTGGCCCCGCCTCCAGGGCGTTGGAGGGCGATCGCTTTATGCAAATTTATGGATCAAAAAGCATTCACGCCCACTTTTTCTCGGGCCAATGGGGAGTGAGGTGAAAGGTCGAAGGCAGGGGGTCAAAGATGAGAGAGCGAAGCCACGGGGCTTATATAAGCGACCGCGTTCGTCAAGTTCGGGGAGTTAAGACTTCGCGGGCGGTGGAGTTGGGAAGAAGAAGCAAGAAGGAGTTGGTCGTCGTCGTGTGCGTTGGAGTCGGAGCGAAGGGGACGGAGCTGTGGAGAGGCGGCGAGGGCAGACGAGGGGGTGCTCGCGTCGTGCCGGGAGCTGCACACCAGAGAGGCCGACGGCGCGACCTGGTCGAGGTGGAGACTCTCGTCGCGGGACTCGAGGCAGAGTAGAAATCCTTTCCCCCGAGCATCAGCAACCCCCTCCTGTTTCCCCCCGCGCTGAGATAGTGCGAGCAAGGGGGCCCCTTTTTCACCCCCTACCAGACACTGTCCGCGAGGCCCGCGGAGTTGAGGCACCATCGCCGCTCCGCGTCTCATCACCAGACGGGTAGGCCCGACCCGGTCTCGGCCTCAGGCCCGCCTCATCCTTGAGGGTATTCTTTTTCTTGGTTTTGGATATGTGTTGTCGGCGCCGTCTGTGAAGTAAAATTGTATAAGTGTTGCCGTGTGCTCGCGTAATCGGTATTAGATCTGCATTGTCGCATTTGCTTTTGGTGGAATTGCATTGTGTTTCTTTTTCTTTTCTATGTGCTTTTGGTGGAATTGAATATGTGTGCTTTCCGTTCATCGCAAATAAATGTGCTTTGTGTTGAACTGTTTCCCGCTTCGCACTATCTCAGCTGAATACGCCCGATAATTAATCGAACCGTCGAGGCCGACGATAACACCGCTCGGTTATCCCGATAGTACGGAACGGGTCGCTTAAGTGGCCCGTGTCCGAAGTCGACCTGCGGCGAGGTGCGCTCGCCCGGTCTACCCTCCGTGTGGGTACTTAGGTAGGTCGAATTTGGCGAGCAACCCTATCCCACGCGGGGGCTGATTGGCTCGATCGCGGTGAGACCGAAAGGTCCACCCGTGACTGGTTCCCGGCGTTAGTCCGAGAGGGTCACGACTGGATTGTCCGTCCGGTGGGCGACGTGCCGCGATTCGAGTTACGTGTCCGTCAGCACGCCGGCGGGCGCGAATCCGTAACACTGGTGTCAGGTCGTGCGATACAAACCCATCGCCCTCCTCACTGCACTGGTAACGGAGAACGGGAAAACGGGCTGTCCTGTCTCCAATTAAATTCACGGGAATCGGTCCAGGGGTGAGAGAAGCGACCCCCGATTCCCTCCAAATTACGAGCGATTCAAATTAACCCTTTAGGAGAAGCAAGATGGCGTCTCAAGGCGAGCGGGAGCCGGGGGTATTAGAAATGGATGTAGAATGTGTAGAATCCATGGCCCAGGATGGAATGCCCGTGCAGGAACATGAACTCGTCCAACTGAACCCAGAGCCCGAAATAGGTGCGGCAGCGGCCGCGGTGTATGACACCTCCCCCCCCCCTCTCCACCAAAACCCCCCAACCCTTGCCGAAACGGCTCAGCTGAGTGCATCCGACATAGCCCAGCTGTGCACCATGCTGGCGGCAATGACAGCGAAAATGGATGCAAACGCAAATGAAATTATAAACGAAATGAAAAGCATGAACGAAAAGATCGATGCGAGTACACAGCAAATGAAGGAAGAAACGAAAAAGCTGCTGGGTGAGACGCAGAACATGGGCCGATGCCTGCAGGCGGGCATGAAGGCCGTGACCAGGGAGATAGGAATGGCGACTCCACGTGTGGGAGCAAACGAGCTGGGTGGGGGTGCAACGGCTGACAGGCCCGCGGTGGAGGCGGGTAAAAAAATAATTCGGGGAACGTGTTGGGCGAGGGTCGTGACAGAAGAATCGACGGTGACCAAAAGGGAAAAATTAAATGGGGAGACCAAAACGTGTGAGACGAGACACGAGGTGACGACAACGGAAATAATAGTGGAGACAAGGGAGGTAAAGGGTGAAGAGTTGGCAGAGACACGGGAGATAGGAACGATAGAGGGAAGACTGCACGATGAAGACGGGGTAAGTGACGCACACACACACACACGGAGGTAGTGGAGGATAATGGGGGTGAGCTGGTGAACTGGGTGGAGGCCCGGTGCGAGCAGCTGGATGGCCTCCTCCAGGAACGAGGGGAGGGAGTATGCCCCCTTGAGGCAAGTCACGACCAGGTGAGTTCGGTCGTGCTTTGCGAGGTTGAGGGGACGAGTGCTGTGGACAGGTGCACGGAGAGCTTGGGGGGTATAGAGGCCCCGGAGACCCTTGTGGGGACACGAATCCCCAGTGTGGTTGTCCCTGTGTGTGTGGTGCAAGGTGTGAGTGCGTCCCCGTGTGTGGAAGCGACCCCGTGTGTGAGTGGTGTGGTGGCGATGGTGCCGGAGTACGTGCTTCCCAGCACGCCGTGTGTGGATGAGGCACCGTGTGTGGAAGAGGCCGTGTGTGTGAGTGAAACGGCCAGTGTGGATGAAACGGCCAGTATGAGTGAGGCACCACGAGTGAGTGAAAGGCCGCGAGTGCGTGGATCCACGTGTGCAAAAGAGGAGGCACGCGTGAGTGAACGGCCGAATGCAAGGGAGACCGTGTGTGTGAGAGAGCGGTATGTGAGGGAGATGTCGGTTGGCATGCGGGAGCACGCAGCCGCGTCTCCCGGTGTGAATTTAATGGAATGGAGTGTGAGCGTCGTAACACGCAGGTGTGCGTGGGTTGAATGGCGACGACGGCGACATGTGAGGAAAGAAAGCCGAGTCGCGGCTGTAGTTGTTTCGAGGACCGTGCCGGGTTCACCCAGCAGTGAGCACGAGGTTCGTGCTGTGCAACGCACGAGACCGCCACGTGCTCGCTTGCGAGAGTGAAGTCCCGGTCCGGAAACGCACGCGGTGGATTTGCCGATCCCGCGGACGGACAAAGTTTAGGCAGGACTACGGATTTGGACCGGACGGGTTCTCCACGCGATCGTGTGTGTTAAGCTCCAACGCGCAAAGCACACGTGTTCGCGTGGGGGACCCCTCGAGACGTGGGGCTTGTGTTTTTTTTTTATGCGCACGGTGACGCCATGGCTGCACGTGGGGTTGGAATCCGGCAGGAGGGGTATCTCTGCCGGATGGTACCGTCCAAGGAGGGACGAGGAACACGTGCAGCTGCATGACGTCACGGGCAGGTGCAAAGTGCGCGAGTTTCCGCGCTGGTGCTGCGCACGTAGAAAAAAAAAAAACAAAAAAAAAACAAGCCTCACTTTCGGGTGCACAGGATTCCTGGGCAAGGGGTGGAAGACCCCCTTACCCTGGGCACAGGATGGAAACGAGTTAGGGGGAAGGGTTAGCTTAGCTAGACCGACTTCATGGGGCAGGGGTAAGTCCTCATGGAGTCCGTGGAATGGATTAGGTAGAGGGATTTTAGCCAGATTTAGGTTGGGAAATTAAATAAAATGATTTATTTGGAGACAGTGACAGACTTGTGGATGTGTAGTGGGGACGTAGCTTAGCTACGTAGTGTTAAAGGGAACGTGCTACTAGTTTAAGGGACGACGTGGGAGCACGAGTTAGTTAGGGGAGGTAGTTCGGAGGATGGCAGAGTTCAGCGGTGAGTGTGTTGAAGAGTTGTTGGTGAGTGAAGTGGAAGCATGTGCTTGGTGAGTGAGTGAGGCCAGCGGGTCTGTGTGAGTGGAGCGAATGGGGAATGCATGGTGCGATGAGTGATTGGGGGGAGGAGTGACTCCCGCCCAAGGGACCCCGGGGTCAGTGTAGAGTGAGTTAGGGGGTTAGTTAAATTGAAAAATGGAGGTCGTTTTGTTGTTTGTGGGGAAGTAGGCTCGAAACCCGTTTGGAGGGGTGCAGGAGCCCTGTTGACGGGCTTGGGAGCGTGGCTGCGAAAGGTGAGTATCGCTGAGTGCGTACCCCGGGCACCAGGCTAGTCGGCCGTGGTAGGCCAAGGGCCCATGGGGGGCCGGGATAGCGTAGTGGGCACGGGTGTGCCTGCTTGGTGCGGGGGCCCGGGGCGCCATTAGCCGCGTGGGCAGTGTTGTGGGCACGGGTGACCCTCGGAAAGGGGCCTGGGAAGCCAGCCTGCCACGTGTGCGTTTCAGGGGAGGTGCCATGGGGGGCACTCCCCGGTGTTAGGGAGCTGGTAGGCTCGGAGGCAGTGTAGTGCCCGGGGGTGCCATAGCGGGAGAATCGGCAGAGGGTCGTGCCTGCCAAAGGGAGCCACGTGTCCCAGCCAGGAGACCGTGTGAGGGCACGGAGAGAAAATTGGGGGGCGAGGCCCGAAATTGTGAGGACACCAACAC
>NC_140968.1:89445814-89449258 GCF_056783735.1 Eptatretus burgeri
TGGCATAAATCCATATTGCTGCTCACAGATAGTCACCTCTCCTCTCAACCGAGCTTCCACTACTCTTTCCCACAACTTCATGGTGTGGCTTAACAACTTTATCCCTCTGTAATTTCCACAGCTCTGCACATCACCCTTATTCTTGAAAATCGGAACCAGTACACCTAATCTCCACTCCTCCAGCATCCTCTCACTTTCCAAGACATTATTAAACAATCTGGTTAACAACCCCACTGCCATCTCTCCGAAGCACTTCCATGCCTCCACTGGTATACCATCTGGGCCAACCGCCTTTCCACTTTTCATCTTCTTCATCGCAGTCCCCACTTCATCCTTACTGATCCACCCCACTTCCAGATTCACTATCTCCACCTCTTCCAACCTTCTCTCTCTCTCATTTTCTTCATTCATCAGCTCCTCAAAGGACTCCATCCACCTTCTCAACACACTCTCCTCGCTCGTCAGCACATTCCCATTTGCGTCCTTTATCACCCTAACCTGCAGCACATCCTTCCCAGCTCGGTCCCTCTGTCTTGCCAATCGGTATAAATCCTTTTCCCCTTCTTTTGTATCCAACTTCTCATACAGCTCGTCATATGCCTTTTCCTTGGCCTTTGCCACCTCTCTTTTGCTTTTCGACGCCACTCCTTGTACTCCTGCCTACTTTCTTCATCTCTCTGACTATCCCACTTCTTTTTCGCCAACCCCTTCTTCCTTATACTTTCCTGTACTTCCTCATTCCACCACCAAGTCTCCTTATCTTCCTTCCTCTGTCCAGATGTCACACCAAGTACCTTCCTAGCTATCTCCCTCACAACTTCTGCTGTCGTTGCCCAATCATCCCACCCATCTTTATCACCATCCAACGCCTGTCTCACCTCCTCCCTAAATTTCACGCAACAGTCTTCCTCCTTCAGCTTCCACCATCTGGTCCTTGGTTCAGCCCTCACTCTCTTCCTCAACCTCACCTCTAAAGTCATCCTACAGACCACCAATCGATGCTGTCGAGCTACACTCTCCCCTGCCACAACCTTACAGTCACTAATCTCTTTCAGGTTGCATCTCCTACTTAAGATGTAATCCACCTGTGTGCACTTTCCTCCACTCTTGTATGTCACCCTGTGTTCCTCTTTCTTCTTGAAATACGTATTTACCACTGCCATTTCCATTCTTTTTGCAAACTCTACCACCATTTGCCCTTCCACATTTCTCTTGTTGAGACCGTACCTCCCCATCACCTCCTCATCCTCTTTATTCCCTTCCCCAACATGTCCATTGAAATCTGCTCCAATCACCACTCTTTCATCCTTGGATACACTCTCCACCACTTCATCTAACTCACTCCAGAAATCTTCTTTATATTCCATCTCACACCCCATATGTGGGGCATATGCACTGATGACATTCATCATCACCCCTTCAATTTCCAACTTCACACTCATCACTCGGTCAGACACTCTCCTCACCTCCAATACCCTCTTGACATAATCTTCCTTCAGGATTACCCCGACACCATTTCTCCTCCCATCCACACCATGGTAGAACAGTTTGAAACCACCTCCAATGCTCCTCGCCTTACTCCCCATCCACTTGGTTTCTTGAACACACAGTATGTCCACCTTTCTTCTCTCCATCATATCAGCCAACTCTCGCCCTTTGCCAGTCATCGTCCCAACATTCAGAGTTCCAACTCTCACCTCCATACTTCTACCCTCCCCCCCCCTCCCACTGCCTCCGGACTCACCTTCCCCGTCTCCTTCTCCTCCTTCGCCCAGCAGTAGCACAATTTCCACTGGTACCCTGCTGACCACCGGTACCGGTGGCGGTCGTTGGTAACCCGGGCCTCGACCGATCCGGTATGGAAATTCGTTTTGTTGTCCGCATAATGATTTGGCATAGGTTTTTACGCCGGATGCCCTTCCTGACGCAACCCTGGTCGCCTCTGACGACACACAGGGATATGGTACACCCATTCTCACCGGGGCATACACTTCTCTCCAGTGCGTACCTCCACCTCTCAAGGCTCGCCTCAGCCTGCTCCCTTCTCTCCCTACAGATCATGATGTCATCCGCGAACATCATAGTCCATGGGAACTCCAGTCTGATCTCGTCCGTCAACCTGTCCTGTCAATAATCCTGTTTATATGATAATATATTCCGATGACGTTTCGTCCTCTTTTTTTTACTCCGATGACGAAGAAATCTCGTAATTTCGAGGTGAAAACAGATCGTGTGTGGAAAAGGGAGAAATGTTTCTTCAGGGAAAACGGTTCCGGTTTGATTCGATGGTTTTAAAATCATGTTTCCATGGTTACCCGACATTGGAGACAATTTTGGAAACCCTCAACCCCAACCCGCTCTCCCCACCGAACGACACATAATTATTTTTGTTGGTGATCTGTGCGGGGAATAAAACGTGTTATCACGACCCGACCCGACCGAAGATGAAGAGTATGGCAGATCGTTTGGACCTCTCCTCACATATCGCACCCTGAGATTTCAACAGGATTTATATCTAAAATTAGTAAATAATACGAGTCCACATCGTCAAAAATTATTTTCTGAACAGAAACGATTCCAAGTCGGTCCGTTTTCATGTACATTTGTGGCTGAGAAACCTTTTCTGAAAAATTGGAATCTTCACTTTCAACACAGCGATCTGTGTTCGTGGTTCCTTGAACTGTATTTCAGATTGGAAGGGTTATGGCTGTTCACGTTGCAAACACCTTTGTGTCGCCATCGCTGATCCCCTGGTCTGTGTTCACGCCGCCATGTTGCTCGGTCCAGTGAATGATTCACTGCGTCTCGCGTTGTGTTATGTTTATGTGAGAAAGTGTTCACATCGACTTTGACTTTCAACATAAAATTAACATTCAATATCCACCGAGAATTTATAACACGAGCCAAGATATATCTGCGACGAGAGGGCGTACCAAGATGACGCTTGGTGATGGCGTACCAAGATGGCGCTTGGTGATGGCGTACCAAGATGGCGCTTGTTGGCGACAAATTCGCACCTCATAATCTTTCCAGTCTTTCTGCAGTTCAGTGAGGTGATTTTCTATCTGATTAACAACACAACAAAAATCGACTTCCAACCCCCGACAATCAATATATTGTGTTGAAAATTAGGGATAAAATCGCCTTCCTCATATTTCTGGAAATGTGACGTATTAATAATTTTCCATTTGATATGAAGTATATTTTCGAGATTAACATTTTAAGCGGTGTATTAATGAGTAAAAGGAGTACCACACACAACGATTATTATTTCTTTTTTTGATACAATTCATTGCCCAGTTGTCGTGACTTAATGGGAAAGTTAATCTTTTGTGAAAGACCGTCAGAGAAATTTAAAATAGCTCCATGGGTCAAGCCGCTCACTTGGACGAGGAGCAATATTCAATGACGTCATAAAATATCGACGTTTTTGTTCACGCACAG
>NC_140968.1:89449758-89474758 GCF_056783735.1 Eptatretus burgeri
CAACGATCGCAGACCATACATACAACTTGTGGCCAGCGTAGCGGAACGTGTGAGTCATACGCCGGCATACGTCGTGAAATTTCAAGCATGCAAAAATTTGAGGATAACCGAAAAGTACAACGTTTAATGCCAGCGTACAACGATGTATGGCAGTGTTTTTCAGCATGCTCTCAATGTTTTCAAAACTTACCCATAACGTATTCAACGTGTGCCAGCGTTTTAGAAAAAAATTTCAAAAATCGGCATACGTTGGCTAAAACGTCAAGGTGTGACTGGGCCTTTCGGCAGGAGATGCAACCTGAAAGAGATAAGCAAGGTGGTCGCAGGGGAGAGTGTAGCAAGACAGCATCGGATGGTGGTTTGTCAGATTATTTTGGTGGTGAGGGTGAGGAAGAGAGTGAGGGCTGAACCAAGCATCAGATGGTGGAAGCAGAAGGAGGAAGACTGTTGCATGAAATTCAGGGAAGAGGTGAGACAGGTGTTGGATGGTGGTAAAGAGGTGTCGACTGGGTAACTATTGCCGAAGTGGTGAGGAAGGGAGCTAGGAAGGTACTTGGTGTGACAGCTGCACAGAGGAAGGAAGATAAGGAGACTTGGTGGTGGAACGAGGAAGTATGGGAAAGTATAAGGAAGAAGGGGTTGGCGAAAAAGAATTGGGATAGCCAGAGAGATGAAGAAAGTAGACAGGAGTACAAGGAGTTGTGGCGCAAGGTGAAGAGAGAGGTGGCGAAGGCTAAGGAAAAGGCATATGGCGAGCTGTATGAGAAGTTCCATGCAAAGGAATGGGAAAAGGATTTGGACCGATTGGCCAGACAGAGGGACCGAGCTGGGAAGGATGTGCTGCAGGTTAGGGTGATAATGGATGCAGATGGAAATGTGCTGACAAGCGAGGAGAGTGTGTTGAGAAGGTGGATGGAGTACTTTGAGGAGCTGATGAATGAAGTATATGAGAGAGAGAAGGTTGAAGAGGTGGAGATAGTGAATCAGGAAGTGCGGTGGATAAGTAAGGATGAAGTGAGGACAGCTATGACGAGGATGAAGAGTGGAAAGGCAATTGGCCCAGACGATATACCAGTGGAAATGTTTAGGAGAGATGGCAGTGGAGTTTTTAACCAGATTGTTTAAAAAAATCTTGGAAAGTGACAGGATGCCTTAGGAGTGGAGATTAAGTGTATTGGTACTGATTTTTAAGAATAAGGGTGATGTGCCGAGCTGTGGTAACAACAGAGGTATAAAGTTGATAAGCCTCACCATGAAGTTATGGGAAAGAGTAGTGGAAGTCACATTAAGAGGAGAGGTGATGATTTGTGAGCAGATATATGGTTTTATTTCAGGAAAGAGCACTACAGATTCGATGTTTGCTTTGAGAGTGTTGATGAAGAAGTATATGGAAGGCCAGAAGGAGTTGCATTGTGTGTTTGTGGGTTTCGAGAAAGCTTATGACAGGGTGCCAAGAGAGGAGTTGTGGTATTGTATGAGGAAGTCAGGAGTGGTGGAGAAGTATGTGAGGGTGGAGCAGGATATGTATGAGGACAGTGTGACAGCGTTGAGGTGTGCGGTAGGAATGACGGACCGGTTTAAGGTCGACGTGGGATTACATTAACGATCGGCTCTGAGCCCTTTACTGTTTGCAATGGTGATGGACAGGTTGACGGACGAGATCAGACAGGAGTCTGCTTGGACTATGATGTTCTCGGATGACATCATGATCTGTAGTGAGAGTCGAGAGCAGGCTGAGGCGAGCCTAGAGAGGTGGAGGTACGCACTGGAGAGAAGGGGAATGAAAGTCAGTAGGAGTAAGACAGAGTACATATGCGTAAATGAGAGGGAGGGTGGCGAAATGTTGCGGTTGCAAGGAGTTGAGGTGGTGAAAGTGGATGGGTTTAAATACTTGGGATCAACTGTCCAAAGGAATGGAGAGTGTGGTAGAGGAGTAAAGAAGAGAGTGCAAGCAGGAAGGAGTGGGTGGAGAAGAGTTTCAGGAGTGATTTGTGATAGAAGGGTATCTGCAAGGGTGAAAGGGAAAGTATACAAGACAGTCGTGAGACCAGCTATGTTGTATGGTTTTGAGGCGGTGGCACTGACAAAAAGACAGGAGGCGGAGCTGGAGGTGGCAGAGTTAAAGATGCTGCTATTCTCATTTGGAGTGACGAGGATGGACAGGATTAGAAATGAGTATATTAGAGGGACAGCGCAGGTAGGACGGTTTGGAGACAAAGTGAGAGAGGCGAGATTGAGATGGTTTGGACCTGTGCACAGGAGGGATGCAGGGTATATCGGGAGAAGAATGTTGAGGATGGAGCCGCCAGATAGGAGAAGAGGAAGGCCAAAGAGGAGGTTTATGTTTGTGGTGAGGGTGGAGATGTGGATGGTTGGTGTGACAATAGAAGATGTAGAGGACAGAGTGAAATGGAGAGGGATGATCTGCTGTGGCGACCCCTAACGGGAGCAGCCAAAGGAAGAAGAAGAAGAAGAAGAAGTAGAAGAATTATGAGACATTTAAATACAAATAAACCTCTTCCGGTTGTGGTCAAAGTTTGTGGTACATCTTCTTTTCTCTTCCTGAAAAGTACCATATTTATAGATTGGAGGCAAACTTAACCCAGAAACATCAACGGTACATTCACGAGCATCCTTTCAACAAATGACATTGCATTCCACTTCTGAGGTAACACTTTTACAATGCCTCCGAGCCAATAATCTACAGGCTGTTTACAAAGTCCTGTTACCCCCCCCCACCTCTGCAGAACTTGATACATTAATATAATGAACACACAAGAGTTATAAATATAAATGATGAATGCACAAATCTGTCAAAATGTGAAGCATTAACATGAACATATATATATATATATAATGTTCATGTTAATGCTTCACATGTATACATATATAAATTCACATTTATACATAGATAACATACCAGGGTAGATGATTTTTTTGAGGGGGCGGGGGATACGGCATTAACAGGACTTTGTAACCACACTGTCGGGTACATTACATTTCTCTTTGTGTGAAGTGATTTTGCGATCTCTTGGTTTAATGTCTCATGGTCACTTGACAGTGCAATTCCACGGGGTTCCGTCAAATCTCACGGGATTGTGATTTGGACAGGCAATTTTTAAATCGCTCTATAGCGCCTAAGCTTTTGTAGCTACGTGAAACGGTGAAAGGTAATATTAAATGACCCTCGACTCCATTCCTTAGTGGGTGTAGGAAAGTGTTTTTGGCCCCCACAAATAAAACAAGTTCGAATTGCGAACATACCATGTGGGAGTTCATTTGTACAACTCTCAGGTGAGTGATAACACAGATGACAGATGGTTTTGTAATTTGGTAAGATTTTCATCGCATCAGAAAAAGAAACCAGAACACCTCACAAGAGTAAGGCCAGTTTCATGTCATCATTTGCGACTTAATTTTGCGTTGGGCATCGCCAAGCGCATGAAATTTTTTTTCAATAATTTTAAGAAAATGGGCCGAAAAGGCCACAATCGCACTTTGAGCTCAGTTAATGCCTGGGGGATGGTCTCTAGAATATACCTGTCATGTTTGGTTCGGTTCTGCCCACTAATAACTGAGAAATAACAATTTTAAGAATGGGCCGAGAGGACCGTTTATCGGCCCAAAGGGCCGGAATCACACTTTGGGCTCAGTTAATGCCTGCACACATGTGTCTAGTATATGCCTGCAAATTTTCATCGAATTTTGTTCACGAATAATGGAGAAATAGGCGTTCAAATGAACTGAACACAAGAAAAGAGAGAACGTGAGCGGCGCTTAGACCCTGTGGGGTGGAAGACCCCACGGGGTAAAAAAAAAATAGACCGGGCAACGCCGGGTACCCCTGCTAGAAATCAATAAATGGGGCTGTAGTTTTATTCTTCTGCTTCTATCGGATGGCATCTTGGCTGCCAGGTGGCTATCATTTTGTTGGGACGTGACTCTGCCGCTGATGCTGTGCCCCTATACCAGTACACCTGTACTCACTTTGCAGACCTCAGAAGGATGACTGGCTGTCAACCCATTTGATGATTATCTTCCTCATAAACCTTATTTCCTTTGCACAATGTAAATCTATTCAACATCATAAACCTCTGATTTACATTAGTTTGAAAAGGAGAGTGGAGAGAAGTGAAACTTGATGTAATTTTAGATTACCCGCACTCTCATTGTTCACGGATATGTGGCCGATTTCTGGGATCTGTATCAGGAATGACGTCAGGGTGTGAGTTCATGAAAAATGCATTTCAAATATCAGCAACTCACTGCTCCAAAGATGGTAACAACGGGTTTTATCCAACTTCTCCCCACCCGCCCCCGTAGAAACATTTCCCCCAGAGAGGTGAATTGAATGCAATAAAGCCATTATGACATTTATTTGCTCTTGTTTCAAGAGATCAGCAAATGACTGAAGTTTATGGTCAATCGAAAGTGAGACGATCAGGGTTGAGCACAAAACGTTATGTTTCCTGCTGCCATCGGATAATGTGATTGGCTGGATGGATGCACGCACAGAGCCTGGGCTGGACTTGCTCATCGGACAAGGCTTACAAAGATTTGTTTCCATATATGGTGCTGCTCAAAGCTCGAGCGCTTATGAATGAGATGGTTCCTCGCAGTTTTCAGGGTGTGATCACGCCTCTCAGTTGAATTATTACTGCTTAAGTCTAAGTCTTTGGCTCTCACCCAGTAAAGCGCACACACCCGAGTGAAAGAATGCACAGAGCGTGTGCCCGACACCCTTCTGCCCCAGCTCCATTGACTCCCTCGCTGTGCACACATTTGCTTGCTCTGGCAGTGGCATATTCACCCAGAAGACAAAGTACCCGGGTCACGTTTTACAAAACAAAGTTCGTCTCGTTCTTCAAGGAGCTTTTGGTGTGATGTCTCGAGCAGCGATTTGTTTTGGCATGACATCTCTGATGGTTGCACCTTTTATTTGCAGCGTTGTCAGTTCGCAAATCGCTGAGTAAACGACTGCCGGGAAAAATGGCGGATTCGCTTTGTTGGAAATTGCTTTGACCACCAAACAGAAGAGAAATTTCAAGAAAGGAATCTTTGCTTGGAAAAGAGCTCATGCTTTTGGCCTCAACTGCTGGATAATCTCGAAGTAAACATGCACAGCTGGACTGAAACATCTAATTTGCCATCTGTAGCTTCGAGTTCCACATGTCGAATGTTCAATTGGGTACCTATCTCCAAGGGCATGATGGTGTCACCACATATAGCCATGATCCACTTGGCAATGGGATGGCTTTGGAAGGCTCAAATGAAAATTATCATCGAAGTAAAGCACTGATAGCAAGCTCTCTGCATGCCTTCCTTTTCCTTTTAATCCTTCCTTTCATTCATAATACGAGTTCCCTTATAAGGATCTCAACGCAGGAGGAGCCATTAGGCCCAATCAGCCTATACAATGGTTGCCAACCTATCATTATTTGTCCATGCTCTATCCGTTTTAAATGTAGAGCATAAAGCAAGGAAGCAAAACGTACCATTTTGAAAGTTTTCGGTGGGATTCGGCCACATTCGGGTTTGAACCACCGACCTCCATGGCTCACCAGCAAATGATTCCACCATTCCACCACCATTCGTATCCAAATACTACACCCAGTTTAAACATCATTTGAAAGGAAAATAAGGCTTTTTATGTCTTGCCGATATGGATTTGTTCTCATCATTAGAAGGAAGGAGAATAAAAAAAAAATAAAGGACTCTTAAATGAAGGAACAAACCATTGTTTTATTTTTCTATTTTCTATCGCGAGTGAGGTGGGGGAGTTCAGCAATAGTATGAGGAGGACGTGTGGAGAGGTGTGAAAGAAAATTTTGAGGTTAATTAGGTTGAATCATAAAAACAAAATGGCCATCAAAACAATTAATACTGCACCGGAAAGAGCTCATTCAAAGTCCCCTTTTTCAGAGAAGTTGGTAACATGTTTCTAGCCTAATTTAGGAGTGGTAATCCAAAATATAAGCTTAGAAAGGTGAAGTTTGGGGGTAAGTAGGTCAACTTATGAAAATAATATCCAGGGTGATTCAAAAAGACCTGGACAACTTTGGTTGTTAATATATTGTTGCGGGCCAGGGGTCGGTGGCGAGAACGACCACTAGGTGGGGGAGGTTGCGTCGTCTCCCACCAAACTCCCCGGAATTGTAGGCCGTCGCTTGGATAATTCCGCGAGCCAGCAGGTCGTTTAACCGGCCGTGGAATGCCAATTTCTTCAACCGCGTGGCATAGGGTTATTTTGTCTCGATCCAATGTACCGAAGTAACCACGTGGTCTCGGCTACCGGGATCCACGCCCTTGGAACGCCTGGCCGAACCGGATTCACTCTACCAGCAGCGGTAAAATTACACCTACCAACTACCACTCTGCCACCCACCTTTCCGGCTCGGAAGCAGTCGAGCGGGCCTTCTCAGGACGTCGCGGCTACAGTTTTCCGATTACCGGGGATAAAACCCCGCCTAAAAACTCAGATCTGAACCATGCTGGACCAATTCAAGAAAGGACGGAAATGAACTGGGAACATTTCTAATCATGGTTTATTTACAACGAGCAGTAATGCCCGGTGTTGCTCGGGCTAGCAATAAAGCCCGGTGTTGCCCGGGCTTTCTTGCAAATTTCCTGAATAGCTGTTAGCGGTTAGCGGTTAGGGTTAGCTGTTAGGGTTAGTGTTAGGGTAGCTAACCCTAACCCTAACCCCAACAGCTTGGCGTAGCGGAGGTAAACAGTGCCCGGGGCAAAGTGGAAATTTGCGTCCCCCGTAAGCCTTAAACTTGAGTGGATTTGAATGGAAAATCCCATAAGGGATATCGATTTATCGATTTTTTTTTTCGAATATCGGAAGTGTTATGGAAAAAAAATTTATAGCCAATAACCTAAGTTGGACCAAACGCCATAATCGTACCGAATTTGAATGGAATCCGTTGGAGTTTGTGAAAATGCATCAAAACGAATTTTGAGGGGCCTCTGAAGGAAGACAATAATATCATTAGTATATGTGCCAAATCTTGTTTCATTTCATGCAGTAACAAAAATCTGATGGAACAAAGAAAGGGGCGTGCCGAAATATTAATATAGATAAGGACACAGAGCAAGACTTAACGCGGATATGCAAGTAATATTTACAATAATCAAAAACAAACACTTAAACAGTTTCTACTTATAAGACGGGCCCACACGCAGACACACACACACACACACACACACACACACACACACACACACACACACACACACACACACACACACACACACACACACACACACACACACACACACACACACGAAAATAAACCCAGAGTTCTTTATTGGACCCTCACAGCCGAGGAGAGAGATGAGCTCGGGGTCAGATTCCAGCTGGGTACCTGACCGTCGGAGGAAGGGGGTGCGCCATGGTGCGGCATCGGACAATGGTCGTTGGTTTGGTCCCCAGTCGCACGTATGGGACTCGTGGTTCGTGCCGGAGCGCGGGTAGTGAATAGCGGGGTCCACGGAGGGGGGGGGGGGTCAGGGTCACTCTTTCCTTTCCTTGTAGAGGGCCAGCAGGTACACGTTTGCCACCTTCATGACCTTCTGCTCAACCCTCCGCCTCAAAAGAACTGCACGCTCAACAACAACCCTCAGAGCCCTTTCCAAAACCTTGTCAGAAACCCATGGAGAACTTCCTCCAAGACCCTTCTTCCTCACTCGACTCTCATCCACCACAACCCTGTCAAAAACTTCAGAACAACCTTCGGAACAACCCCCGCCTCAGAGAATCCTCAGGAATTTATAGATCTCCCTCAACGGGGCAGGGCTCGCTTGAACAGACGTCACTCCCCACCCTGATTTGACAGGCTCCTATGGGTTCGCCCTTTCTGGGTGGAGTTTCGGCCCCTGCGGGAAACCCCACCCACTCTTCCACGTGGGTTCATACTTGTCCAGCAACAGTATCAATGTTGCAAAGATCGTCGTGAAAGAGTTACAACGTTTGTGGAAGCCGAGAAACTGGAACCGCGAGATCCCGCCTCGACATGTCAGGGTGCGAGAAGGCAGCCGGTTGGCGGTGGATCGTGACGGGGGATGGGATGGTTGTTAGATGGCTTGTTAAATGTAATAACCTAACTAAAAGAAATCGCAATGCTCGTCTTTGATTCTCCCACTAGACAAAAGGAAGGGGATCTGACTACACACATACTTAGCGACATAACTGACTTTTGGGACATCTGTATGTTGAATGCATATGGTTTCCAGATCCGTAACAATATTGTTGCGAATTCGCGCCCGCCGGCGTGCGAGCGGCCACGTAACTCGAATTGCGGCACGTCGCCCACCGGACGGACAATTCCGTCGTGACCCTCTCGGACTAACGCCGGGAACTAGTCACGAGTGGGCCTTTCGGCCTCACCACGATCTTGCCAATCGCCCCCCCCCCCCCGCGTGGGATAGGGTTGCTCGCCAAATTCGACCTCCCTAAGTACCCACACGGAGGGTAGACCGGGCGATCGCACCTCGCCGCAGGTCGACTTCGGACACGGGCCACTTTAAGCGACCCGTTCCGTACTATCGGGATAACCGAGCGGTGTTATCGTCAACCTCGATGGTTCCAATTAATTAATCGGGCGTATTTAGCCCACTACCAACCCTTTACGTGAAGTAAGATGGAGATTCAATTAAAGAAAAGACGAAGCGAAACGGGAAAAACAGTTCAAAATAAGGCACATTTATTCCGCGGCAAACGGAAAGCACACATATACAATTACAACAATTATGCACCAAAAGCAAATGTAAAAGAAACAACAATTATGCACCAAAAGCAATTGCAACAAAAGAAACACAATGCAGATCTACTACCGACTACGCGAGCACACGGCAACACTCCGACAGACTCCGACTCTCCTCCAGACCCGTCTTGGTTGCTGCTGCCACACTTCGCTGCCGCCACACCTCTCCAACTCGCCCGAGCCCGAAACAGAAAACTCTGAATTCGCCCCGCGCTCGGCGCTCTATAGTACGGCCGGAGAAACGATATGCAAATTTCCGGATCAGGATGAACTCGGGGGCGGAGCCGCGCTCGCCCATTGGACGGAGGAAAAGTGGGCGTGAACCTCCCCTGATCCTCAAATTCGCATATATCGATTCTACTCCGACGCGCCTGGAGGCGGGGCCAAATCGCCCCGCGCTTAATGATTGGACGGATCGGAAGTTGGCGTGAATCATTCCTGATCCGACTTCCCCTCGGAAAGGCCGCTTTTTGCACCCGCTGCTCGGCGCGCGTCCCGCACGAGGCCAGGACAGCCTGACGCTCGGTGCCCATAAGCGGTGCGGGAATGGCCGTAGAAGGAGAGGCGAAGGTGGTGGAGGGTCTAAAGTGGCGGTGATGGCCATGGCGACGCTAGGAATGGCGGTGATGGGATGTTTACGGGAGCGATCCGTGACGGTAAAGGTCGTGGCTGTTGGCGTTGTTGTTGTTGTGAAGCGGCGTTGCGGTTGGTGGTTGTTGTGTGATGACAGTTGAGACGTGGTTGGTTCAAAATAAAGATAGAACAGAAAAACGGCTATCTTAAAGGGTCGCAGCCCGAATGAATCACATTTATTCCCTCTAAACAACGGGTTTGGGGCTAACTACACATGTACTTACAGAGATATCTCACCTACGGGACCTGAATGGTGGTTTGCGAATTTCCTCAACCACAACAATATTTAGTACCACAAATGATACAATGTTACCCTTTGTTTTATATGATACAGAAACTCATAAAGTTTCCTTATTTTCAAGTCTGATGGTTAAATGTAAAAGAAAATGGCGACTCCGTGGGAGAAAGCTCAGTGCGTCGACTGGTTCATTGAGACGAGACTGACATGCAAGTTCAGCGTAATTTCTATACAAGATATGGAAGGAATCCGCCATCATGGACCAGTATCAGAGAGTGGTACAAGAGGTTTAAGGAGACTGGAAGTTGTCAGAAACAGAAAAGTACCGGTCGACCAAGCACAAGTGCAGCAGACATTCAATGAGTGTGAATCATTTAAACAAAGTTCCAGAAAATCAATTTGACGCATATCCAGAGAACTTGGACCACCAACAACCAATGCACACAGGATTTTGCACAAATGAGTGAAGCTTTATACTTATACGGTGCAGATTCTGCAGGAACTCAAACCAAATGACAGACTCAAACATAAGGCATTTGCCTTGGAAATGCTCAGTCACATAGCGAATGACAAAGATTACCTGAAAAAGGTCATGCTCACAGACGAATCTTGCTTTCATGGATCGGAGAAGGTCAACTGGCACAATGTGAGGATATGGGGCTCTGAAAGCCCTGACGTGGTCATTGAACACATACGCGATAGTCCAAAGGTCAATGTGTGGTGTGGCCTTCTCCATGACTGCTTGGTGGGTTTGTTTTTCTTCAGTGAAAAAGGATACATTGACCTCAATAATTTACATGAATATGTTGGAAGGATTTGCCTTCCCACAGATTGAAGATCTGCAACCCGATATCATTTTTCAACAGGACGCACTCCCCCTCATTGTCCTTCGTCATTTGAGCCATCCTGAATGAAAATTTTCCAGGTCGCTACCCAGTTTAAACATCATTTGAAAAGGAAAATTGCCAAGTTGGACCAACCACCTAGCCCCCATGTTCACCAGACATATATATATATATATATATATATATATATATATATATATATATATATATATATATATATATACATATACACACATATATTAGCAGGTATGCTTACACATTGTAAATAATCAATAACGAACCGTGCTTCTCCATTATCTCGTGTCGCTCACCTGCATTAATATTTTTAATTTATTTGTATTTATTTATTTATATTTTCATTCATGGATGCTTTCCAATGGTTGTCATTTTTCCCGGTATATCAGTTTCTGATTGAAGAACAACTTATTAAAATTGAATTATATTTTGCACATAGATTGGAAAACGAATCTGGAGTTTAGCAGTACTGTCTGAATTCGTCCCAATCGCACAGGCATAGAGAGGAGTGAGATTATTTTTAATCTGTCAGGTCAGGTCAGGTATGGGAGCATGCGCCAGAGCAGCGCGTTGTTGTGTCCACCTTCCACCGGTACTCCAGGGTCCTCCGTCTGGCCATCCCCCAGGCAGATGCCTGGCCCATCCCCATTTCCTTGAGATGCTGATCAACCTGCTGCAACCATGAGGCACATGTTCGGCACGTTGGCTTTCTCCACTCATGATGCTCCCTCACTGAGAAAATCTGGTGAGCAGGATCAGCGTCAGGAAAACGAGCCACATGTCACCACAGTGGCAGCTGATGGTCACGGACTATGCTGTTAACAAATCTCATTTGAGTCTCTCTCAGCAACCGCTCGTTGAACACAAAGTCCAACCAGCGAGAGCCAAGGATTCTCCAAAGAGACCTGGTACCAAAGGAATTGAGTTACCGTCTCAGATCCCTGGTCACAGTCCAAGTCTCACATCCATAGAGCAAGACTGGAAGCACCAAGGACCTGAAGACTTGGACTTTCATCCTCCTGCACAGGTTCCGGCAGCGCCACACCCCCATGATCCAGTGAACCCACGAACCCACGGCCTGACCCAGACGTCTACTGACCTCTGGCTCACAACCAGCAGAGACATGAATATCACTGCCACCGTAAGAGAATCTCTCTGTGACCTTAACATCCTCACCACAAACAGGTACAGACAAGATGGCAGCATCGAAGATGTCAGTGAAAGCCTGGATCTTCGTGTGGACCCAGGAAACCCGTAATTGCAGCGGCTCCAACTCCTCATTCAGCACCTCGAGGGCCCCCAAAAGGATATCCAGAGTCTCCACAACGATGACTGCATCATCTGCAAAATCAAGGTCAGAGATCTTGACATTCCCAAATGATGTACCGCAACTTGATCACTCTGACATCCTCCCCAGTTTCCAGCCATACAAGCGTTGAAAAGTGTGGGTACCAGTACACACCCCTGATGAACTCCAGTAACAACTGGAAATAAGTCAGATGGTATCACCACATCACACAGCACTCTCAGTTCCAGAGTATAGCTCAGACATCAGATTGATCAGTTTTGGTGGCACCCCACGAAGACAATGAATCCTCCAGAGGGCATCCCGATTCACTGAATCAAACACTTTAAAGAGATCTACATACGCTGCAAGCAGCCCCTGTTCAACTCGACAGCTGGTGGATCAGCCTGGTACAGCCGCTCAAAGCAACCGGCACAGCAGGCCTTCACTTCGGACTCCTCTGTCAAGAGCTCACTACCCTCTGCTCCAACTGCAGAACTTCGAGGGACTGGCTCGGAGGAACGCAATACACTAATTCCTCTGTAAGCAGGACGAGAATTACTTGACCACAGGTGATGCTCTGCCCCCTCAGATTCTTTACACATAGGCCTCCTTGTCCACCCTAATTGCATGTACAGTTTTACGTCTCAGTTCCCTGAACAACTCAACTCTGCCATTCAGCCTGGCCCTGTGACTCTGGTCAACGGTATCCAGTGTGCCTTGAGAGACAAAATTCTTCTTCGCCCTCCGGTGAGTTCCAAAACATCCACCGGCAACATTAAGGATGGTGCTCTTGAAGGCACTCCACAACTCTTCAGGACCCCCCAAAGCACCCAGACCCCCCAAATCGCCACTCAGCCTGTCCACAAACTTCTCAGCTACCCTCTCATCCTTGAGCTTGCCAACATCCAGCCTTGGCTGTGATGGTACCATTCTCCCGGATATAAGCTGAAACTTGAGAATTGATACAACAAGGCTGTGGTCGGTATTGAGGAACTGAGCACTCCGGTAGACCCTGCAGTGCTGGATCATCCTCCAACAACCGCCAACAAGCACATGGTCAATCTTCTTTGCCACACCACCAGCGTTGAAACACCAAGTCCAGCGATGAACTTGTGGGTGCTGAAACCATGACTCAGCCACCCTAAGTCCATGACTTCTTGCAAAGTCAAGGAACTTAGTGCTATTCTGGTACACAGTTCCAGACCCATGGGGACCAACACACGTCTCATAACCATCGCTATCAGTTCCAGTTGATGCATTGAAATCTCCCATCACGAGAAGAGTATCTCGTCTGGGGCACTGAACAATCAGACTAGAGCGTGGCATAGAATGCATCCTTCACGGTGAGATCACTCGCCTCAGTCGGTGCATATACAGAGACCAGGGAAATGACACCAAAGGAGTGACATATCCTTCGTCTCATAATACGCTCATTGACCGATGTTACCTCAATTATCATTGTGTCAGCTTATTGGACACAGTTACAGCAACTCCTTGGGCATGGTAACCATCAAAGTGACCAGACCAATAGGAGGTGTAACCACCCACCATGATCTCACCACTGTCCGGTCTCCGAACCTCAGAGAGTGCTGCAATACTGATGACCAAACTCTTGAGCTCAGGTGATAACAGAGACAGGTGATCATCCTCTCTTTGGGATGGGATATTCCAGGCACTCACCCAAAAGGACCGCCTCAGGTTAACCCAAGTAGACCACCGTCTGGTGGACGACACCTCAGCACCACCCCGCCACCCACTACTTCAATCTGACCTGTGAAGGTTACCCCGTGGTTTCTTCCTATCGTCAAAGAGTGGGGGTCCTGAAGGCTTTGCCCCCTTCCCGTCATCCAGTGAGCTGCCCCTGCAGAGAGCAGCTGCACAGGAGGTACTCCCAAAGAGTGGGTTTTCAGACTTCTTTGTGGTACGGTTTTTGGAGTGAAGGGTTTTACGGTAGCCGGAGTGCAAATCCTGCCACCAACCTCCTCATCATGAGTAACCCAACTGCAGGAGGATGTCTGCAGACACAGTTGGGCACTAGATATGGATGGCTGTTGGCTCACAAGAAGCTCCTCTGCCCTTTGACAGGTTTTGTTTTTAATCCTGTTGGGCGTCCAGATCCATACACCCTCCTCACCAGGAAACCTGGTGGGGGAGACGGTTTTGTCGCCGACAACCCGACCATGGAACAGGTTAGTACAGGTTTACATGGTACCTGTCGCAGGTCACAGATCTAATCTGGTCTGACTTGACCTATTTTTAAAAACTTTTAAAAACTGCCTGACCTGACAGTTTCATCTGTCACTGGTTAAAACAGTGGTAAGTCACAGAATTAATTTATTTATATGCCTATATAACCTCTCTAAATCTTTATTTATGAAAACTTCCAAGAACCTCCAGTTTTTCTGCACTTGGACATGTTCTATAGGTTGGTGTATGGAACAGGAGCTGCTTAAGCACAGACCATGGGAAGTGGGCATGGAATGTGAGAGGGTACAGTATCGGGGTGAAGAAGAGGCCGCCAACGTGGCAACGTACAATGCCGATTGACACCGCGTTCTATGGTTTCAATAAAGCCTCCATCTCCGAAACTGTGACTCAAGGTTGGTGTATAAGACTGCTTTAATAGCACGAAACTTCAGGATTTTTAAACGATATTTGAAATAATTATTTTCTTTAAATTGAAGTATATACTTGATCCACATGTAAATAGCTCACTACAGTCAACTCCCTGTCCCATACTAGAATTCATCCATGTGTTTGGAAATGCTGTTTTTGCTGCATTATTATTCCAAGGTGCCACAAAAGCATATGCTCAGCTGCATCCAATGATTTTAAAATAACAGGATGCAAGAAGCATGGGCATGTGATGCTTTCCTATAAACTGTCATGGAAGTCGTTTTCCTTATCTGAACACCTCTCCTCACCTTGCCTCCAGATGTCCTTCTTCCCTCCATGAGTTATCTCAAAATCTTATTTTCAAAATATATGACCACGCTTCTGCTTCATGATAATAACTTGTTTTGTATTTCTTCAAAACTGGATCAGAAGAGTTTGTTATTAATTCATAAGTAATGCTTTAAGGAACCAATTATATTTTAAGGGCATTCAGTGGTGAAGATCAAAGGTCATCATGGAGTCTTCATGCTGTAAGAGGGCATTTAGTTATTACTTATACTGGGTGGTTGGGGGTGGTCAAAGTCCTTTTGTAATATTGTATATAGATTGTCTCGAAGAGACCATACACATATGTATACAACGATATAGACCCAACTTCCTTACATTTCCACCTGTCTCATATGTTGCCCTTCTTTCTCTCCTTATTACTATTTCATTCAATATCCCCTCTCCTTTCATTCCACTCCTCCCCAATTCCCTTATCTTTCCAGTTCTTCCCTCTCCACTTCTACTGCCATCATTTCTCAAATGTAGACATATTTTGAATCTCAGCCACAAGTATCATGAAATAAGTCACTTTTAAGTTCTCATTTCCATATCACTTTGCTCATCTTTCATCCATTGGAGCGTGGAGTTTCAAAAGCATCATATTTAAGGCCATAGCCATAACAACTCACAAAGAAATCCAACAGGACAATGTGTTTGCCATTTTTTTCTGACAACATGCCAAAGGAGTCTTTTTCTGTGAATGATGTGCGAGGAGTATAGCTGGAATATGCAATGGAATGCCATCCACAAACTTTTGAAATTGATACCACAAAATTTTCAGGCCATGCTCAAGGAGCAACTAGCTTTTATGAAGGAAGTTCTGATTCTAATTATGTTGTACAATACTCTGTTACAGAGCATCGGCGCTGCTGAAGCAGTTTCTTGGCAAGAGTTATGCTGGGTGCTTTGCCATTGCCTTCCCAGAGGAAGGAAATAGACTATCATTATAAGCACAGCACAGTGTATCTTCCATTGAGGATATATGAGTAAGCCTCCAACCTAACACAGAGATCAAATAGAAGGGTGCTCGGTAGAGCACGTGTATCTTCAATTGAGGATATATGAGTAAGCCTCCAACCTAAAGGGGCTGTCACACCTTGACGTTTTAGCCAGCGTATGGCAACATATCAAAATGTATCTAAAACGCTGGCGTACGCTGAACTATTGATGTTTTTTTTTAGTTTTTGGCGTATTCATAACGAGTTGGACATATACATAACGTATTAGTAACGTACACAGAACGTTTCGGTAACTTATAGATAATTATACCAACGAATGCTTAGCGTGTTGTCGGCGTTCACAACGTATGCCCAACGATAGTCTAACATATGCATAGCGCGCGGCAGCGTATCGCCGACGATCACTTGGCGTAGCCTATTAAAAGGGTGCCGCTCGACGATTCAAATCATAACCGCACTAGACATCGAACTGTCAACATCACTGTCATGCCCTGTCACACCTTGACGTTTTAGCCAGCGTATGCCGACGTATGAAAAATTTGCCGAATACGCTGGCACACGTCGAATACATTATGGGTAAGTTTTGTATACGTGAAGAGCACGCTGGCATACGTTGTAGTACACCGAGCACGTCGACAAATTTCAAGCATGCTCAAAATTTTTCGACATATGCCAGCGTGTGACGCACACGTTCCGCATATGCTGGCTAGAAGTTGTAGGCACGTTACGCGATCGTTGACACACGTTACTTGTAAGTTACTCATAAGTCGAAACACGTCGAGGTAATGTTTAGCGTACCCGAAACTTATTTCTAACCTATGACGAACGTGCTTTGAACCTATGTGTAACGTATCTCCAATGCACATTGATGTATTTAGACGTATTTGACGTCTTACGGACGACCACAGAACTTACTGAATGTGTTTCTAACTTACAGCTACCGTATAATGCCATATTGACACCGTTTAGGGGAATTGGACATACAAAAATGGGCTTCACAGGAGGAACCCGTCAGTGTTCCAGACTCCTTGTTTTTTTTTTGTTTTTTTTTTTCTTCGGCATGACGGTGATGTTGACCCTTCGATTTCTAGTGCGGTTATGATTTAAATCGTTGAGCGGCAGCCTATGAATAGCTTACGTCACGTGATCGTCGACGATACACTGCCGCACGCTATGCATACGTTAGACTATCGTGGGGCATACGTTGTGAACGCTAACAACACGCTAAGCATTCGTTGGTATAAGTTATCTATAAGTTATCGAAACGTTCTGCGTATGTTAGCAATACGTTATGTATACGTCCAACTCGTTATGAATACGCCAAAAACTTAAAAAAACATCAATAGTTCAGTGTAGAAAAACATTAAAAAAAAGCAAACAAACAAAAAACATGGAGTCTGGAACACTGACGGGTTCCTCCTGTGAAGCCCATTTTTATATACCAATTTCCCTAAACGGTGTCAATATGCCATTATACGGTAGCTGTAAGTTAGAAACACGTTCAGTAAGTTCTGTGGTCGTCCGCAAGACGTCACATACGTCTACATACATCAATGTGCGTTGGAGATAAGTTACACATGGGTTCAAAGCACGTTACTCATAGGTTAGCAATAAGTTTTGGGTACGCTAAACATTACCTCGACGAGTTTCGACTTATGAGTAACTTACAAGTAACGTGTGTCGACGTGTGTCAACGATCGCGTTGCGTGCCTACAACTTATGGCCAGCGTATGCGGAACGTGTGAGTCATACGCTGCCATATGTTAAAATTTGTCGACGAGCTCGGCGTACTACGACGTATGCCAGCGTGCTTCAGCGTGCTCTTAACGTTTACAAAACTTACCCATCATGTATTTGACTTGTGCCAGCGTTTTAGACAAATTTTTCATACGTCGGCATATGCTGGCTAAATCGTCAAGGTGTGACAACCCCTTAACCCCTTAACAGCGGGGTCTGCGAGCAGCAAATTTAATTGGTCAGGATGTTTTAAAATGTCGTAATGTTTTTCCCAAGTACTGCTAAATGGAAAGGTTTTGAAAATGCCAAAAAGGCGAGTTGTGTTATGCAGTGTTCAAGTATATTAATTCAATTGAAACTGGAAGAGCACTCAGTCGAGCGTGTACCTCTGCCACACAACACCTGATCCATGAGAACATATTGGGCCCAAAACATTTTTGAAATATCATGCTATATATCGTTTTTGGACCTATCTTTTAATGGTGAAGAAGCACATTTGAAATTTAATAATTCTCGTATCCAGATCCGAATTCAGATGTTCACCAAAATCGAATCAATTCGTCCTTGCCACACACCCATGTCCACCAAGTTTCGTCTGAATCCGTCCACAACTTTTTGAGACATCCTGCACACAAACAAACAAACAGACAGAAAGGGGTGAAAACATAACCTCCTTCATCCTCGGTGGCATAGGTAATAAAATATAGATCTTAAAGGTTGCAGAATTTTCTTTTTCAGAAGTTTACCGCTGTCGATGCAGCGTCTTACACATCACCTTATTTAACCCGTTACATTAGTTATTCGTGCTTGTTGTTTGCGCGCTTTATGACATTCTTAAACACAGTAAGTTTCCTGTTTTGAATGATTATCAATTTGGTTTGACTTCCAGACAGCCAGACAGAGTGAAAAAACATCTTGCTGCTCTCTGTGCATGTATGATCAAGACAAACTCAGAGCCAAAGTACTGCTAAACTACAGGTTCGTTTTCCGACTTGTGTTCAAAATATAACATTCAATTGAAATTACGTTGTTCCTCGATCATATGGAGAAACAGACAGACAGGCAGCGTGAACCAACTGCTCATGCCCGCTTTTCACTTCGTGCAATATGGGTAAAAATAAAATAAGGCAAACAGATCATGTAAAAAAGAGGGGCAATGCCCCTGGGCTCACCTGGCAGAATCAGGAAAATACAGGTAGGCATAGATGACCCCCAAAATGTGTAAATTAGCCGATTGTTTGAACAAACTTGTGAAAACAACATGCAGAGATGATTCCTACGAACTTGCATCGAAATTGGGTGAATACTTTTTGAGGAGTCAAAATAAAAGTAGCGATCCCCGAATCGAAATGACTTTTCACCTTTAAATTGACCTCTTTAATATTCTAGTTTTTTGATGGGAGTTGCAAGGCATCAGGAGGCCTTGGTTCTCAGAAGTTCGACAACATTTGGTGAAAATAGGACTATTAGTTTTAGCACCATAAGTGATTAAGGTTGTGGTGAAGTTTCATCAAAATCGTGAATGTAGTTTCGGTGAAGAAAGTAAATACCTTTTTTGGGGGGGGGGGGCGTCAAACCTGGACCGAGTATGACCCCCCGTTGACCTCGTTAGACCCTGATTTTTCATGTTGTTTTTTTAAATGCCGTGAACATGGTCGTTTCATCGAAATCGTTAGTGTACTTTTGAAAAAGAATATCTGAGTATTTACATCCTGACTAACTGATTGACGGATACTGCGCAATGCGAATACCTCACCTGAACTATTAGTGGAGCAGATAAGAGTGATCTTTTTTTTGGTAGAATTGTTCAAATGGTGTTACAAGCACGAAAATTCTATTTGGGTCACTTTTCAAGGAAAAAGTGCTAACCACTACAAATTCAACATGGCCGCCATTTTTTAGGATGGCCACCAATTCTGCCATGTGATGGCAAAACCTAGCAAGTCTGGCTCCAGACAATTTGAGTTATCAAGGAAAAACATTGGCGTTTTGGTAGGGTAACTATGAACTTGCGAGGTTTTGCCATAACATTATCAAAGTGAATGTTCATGCTATATTTAATTAAAGTACACTTGGAGGACAGGAAAACCTAGTAAGTCCAGATATGGGTCTAACTCAAATTTGACCAAAACCAGACTTGCTAGGTTTTGCCATCACAGGGCAGAATTGGCTCCAAAAATGCAACTTTTCGTTATATAAATTGATAGAGTTGTCACATTGAAGTGACCTTCGTGTCAATTTAAATGTTTTAAACCATGCTGATATCGATTCTTGTATCTATACAACTTCAGAAATCACCCTTTTACAGTTGTCTGGAAGATATAAAAAAGCATATATTGCATAACACAATCAAACTCGCCGATATTTTAGGTTGTAGACAAATGGGGTAGCAGTAGTACAGATCGTACCTTTGTTTCAGTAGTCAGCCACATTTTTCTGATCAAGCTCATGAGCAAAATAATGCAATTATTAAAGGTGACGGAGGAGCTATTGGCCTGATTGAGAACCCATCAGCACTTCGAAGATGTATAGTGGCTGAGCGACAGTTGAGCCATTTCTTTGCAAACTATGAAGTAGTATCAGGAACTAAAGATGTGATAAAAGACAGCTGTCATCATGAACAAACAGAGGCTGCTCAAAGAGCATTATTTGAAAAAGTGCAGCGACTCACACCAATGATACAGGAAATGGGCAATCCTTTCGAAGAAGACTCATTTGATCTAATTGTGTTGGACACAAAGGACATTGCTGATCCTCGTGCTGCTGAGCTGATAGCAACACATCACAAGAAAGGCAAAGACCAGTTGAAGTCACTCACTAGAGATTTACAACGTGCGATTTACAGCGTGCGTGCGAATCAACCAGCCTATTAAGAAGAATACTTGCAAGACTTCTTCAAGCATGAGAACCAATCAGTTCCCACCTCTCTCAGTGACGATGGGAAACTTTGCACGTGTACAATTTCTCAGTTGACTGAAATACTACAAAATATTGGAATTTCAATTGGTTAGCACTTTTTCCTTGAAAAGTGATCCAAATAGAATATTCTTATCAATTTTCCTGCTTGTATCACCATTTCAACAATTAAATGCGTTATCTGCATGATATGAACATATCTATATGTTCCAGGTGTGCTAAAAAATCATTCAATTTCTCTTTTTAGAATATATAATCTCGAGCCACAGATTTATTGATCACATAATATGTGTTATCCCATGAGGCAATTTTCACAAACTACGTTGCAGTTGGTGACTCAGAAAAAGATTTTATTTGTTGTATGAAACATGGCATTGCCATCTGAAGACACAGCTTGATTTTAAATTCCATATATGGTGTTAACTATTCATGTTCTTCTATTTCATATAAAAGTGCATTTACATCTCCTAATGTCCTACATGTACTATATGTACAAAATTTCCTCATGAGCCTCCGACACAACAACAACAACAAAAGTTTTTCACCAACTGAATGAAATGAAGTTATCAATTGACCTCAGTTGATTTACTTTGTCGATGTACTCCTTGAGAAGTTGAAGACAAAGTATTGTTGTGGTTGACGAAATTCGCAAACCACCATTCAGGTCCCTTAGGTGAGATATCTCTGTAAGTATATGTGTAGTTAGGCCCAAACCCGTTGTTTAGAGGGAATAAATGTCATTCATGCGGGCTGCGACCCTTCTAGATAGCCGTTTTTCTTTTACCATCTTTATTTTGGACCAGCCGCCATTACTACCACCACCAACCACGTCTCAACAGCCATCACACAACAACCACCAACCGCAATGCCGCTTCACAACAACAGCCACGACCTTTACCGTCACAACTCGCCCTCGCAACCATCGCATCACCGTCATTCCCACGCCGCTTGTGGGCACCGATACTGGACTCGTGCAGGGCGCGCACCGAGCAGGGGTGCAAAAGCGCCGGCCTTTCCGAGGAAAACGGATCAAAAACGACTCACGCCCACTTCTGTTCCGTCCTATTGGCGAGCGTGGGGCGATTTGGCCCCGCCTCCAGGTGCGTTGGAGTAATATCGCTATATGCAAATTCATAGATCAAAAAGCATTCACGCCCACTTTTCCTCGGTCCAATGGGGAGCCAGTTAGAGGTGAAGGGTCGGAGGTAAAGGGTCGAAGGTGAAGGAGCGAGGCCATGGGGCATATAAGGGGCCGCGCTCGCCAAACAGTTCAGTTCGGAGGGGAGAGAGTGAAGAGTTCGGAGCCAGTGAAGAGTTGGGACGAGTCAAGAGAGGAGACGGAGAGGGCGGTTGGACGGAGCTGTGGAGAGGTGGCGGTGGCGAAGGCGGTCGAGGGGGTGCTCGCGTCGGAGTCGGGGAGCTGCGGAGGGAGAGGCCGGCGGCGCAACCGAGGTCGTGGTGGAGACGCTCGTCGCGGGACCCGAGACAGGGAGATATCCTCCTTCCCCCGAGCATCAACAACCCCCTCCTGTTTCCCCCCGCGCTGAGATAGTGCGAGAAGGGGGCCCCGTTCCCACCCCCTACCAGACACTGTCCGCGAGGCCCGCAGAGTCGGGGCGCCACCGCCATCTTGCGGCTCATCATCAGACGGGTAGGCCCGACGCGGTCTCGGCCCCAGGCCCGCCTACCCCCCTCATCCTTGAGGGTGGTCCTTTTCTTTTGCTTTGAGTGTATGTGTTGTCGGCGCCGTCTGTGAAGTAAAACTGTACAAGTGTTGCCGCGTGCTCGGTAGATCTGCATTGTTGCATTTGCTTTTTGTGTATTATTGTGCTTCTTCTTTTACATTTGCTTTTGGTGTAATTGTATATGTGTGCTTTCCGTTCATCACGAAATAAATGTGCTTCATGTTGAACTGTTTTCCCGTTTCGCTTCGTCTTTTCCTTTATTGAATCTCCATCTTACTTCACGTAAAGGGTTGGTCGTGGGCTAAAACGCCCGACAATTAATCGAACCGTCGAGGCCGACGATAACACCGCTCGGTTATCCCGATAGTACGGAACGGGTCGCTTAAGTGGCCCGTGTCCGAAGTCGACCTGCGGCGAGGTGCGATCGCCCGGTCTACCCTCCGTGTGGGTACTTAGGTAGGTCGAATTTGGCGAGCAACCCTATCCCACGCGGGGGGCCGGTTGGCACGATCGTGGTGAGGCCGAAAGGTCCACCCGTGACTAGTTCCCGGCGTTAGTCCGAGAGGGTCACGACGGGATTGTCCGTCCGGTGGGCGACGTGCCACGATTCGAGTTACGTTGCCGTTCGCACGCCGGCGGGCGCGAATCCGCAACAGTATGTATTGGGTAGAAAATTTCACATCCCTTGTTTAACAATCCTGCACGATCTTTTGGGGGGCATGGAATGTGATTAACCTGCTCTTATGGGATTATGGAGCACGCCACGAGAAAAACAGGGCGAGCATTGTCCACTCATCTGCTGCTTTCAAGAAACCGACGGAGAAGCAATTTCTGGCAGACAACGAGCTCTGCAGCCTGTTCTTATGCTTTGTCTCCTCTTAGGACTGAAAGCTTTGTATGAAACTAAAGGGATTTTTTCTTGGATAATGTTCCTTTATGTGCAAGGGTTTTCCTCCTTCAATGCCTGTGCAGGAATGTCCATTGCGTGAACACACACACACATGGTTGACTACTTTAATTCTATTACCGGCCTACTACAGCTGATATAATCGACTGCAACTTCTTTGATGCTCCTAAATAATCCCACATGCTTGTGGGGTCGACTGGTGAAAGTTTTTGGCCCAAGTCTTTCACGAACCAGCTGGTAAGACCTGATGTTCAACTGGAGCAGATTTGGGTGGGACTTTATATTTTGTTCAGGGTGCTGGTCAAAATTCTCTCCGATTCTCTGTGAAAGTCATCGTGGGATCTTTGACGTCAAACAACTAATGCTAGCAGATGAGACACCCAGCATAACATCTAATCGAGGGACGCAGGAGCATTGTGTAATGCAACCAATCTTGCAGTTTATAGTCGGGTCGGGAATTGAACCTACACGAGACAGTTCAGAGATGAGTGTGACACCTCTGAACCATCCTGTTGGATTTGCAGTTTACAAAATAAATACAAGGATATTATTCAAAATTACATTGTACTTGTGGCCATGAAATGTTATGTTCCTGTTTTCATATGTGCAAATAACAGAGGTGTGCTATCAGATCAAAACTGAAGGTTTCTGGAAGGGCCAAACAGGTGATTTGTGTTCTACAGCATTCAAGTGCAAAATTCAATGAAAATAAAATAAAAGTTTTAAAGGCTGGATAAAAATAAACTTTTTTCAGAAGTTTAGCGCCGTTTTTGCAGCATCTTATACACCACCTTATTTAACAAGTGAAATTATTTGTTCCTGTTGTTTGTGTCCTGTACAACATCCCTAAAAGCAATAAGCTTCCTTTTTTGTTAAGTTTCAGTAAGTTTTCTGCAGGCATGGGTTGCAGGGTGTTTTACGTATTGGGAATAAACAGCGTCGAGGCTCGTATGAGAGCTAACAGAGAACGCACAGCAAGGGGGGCATGAGACACGAGGGGTGGGAGTGGGAAGGACAAAACAGTGTGGAACAGAGACAGGAGATCTGTGTAAGGGAGAGGGATGGGCGGGGAACACGGGGAATACAAAATGGACGTTACAGGGACTTTCAGGAAGGAAAGCAGGGAATTTGAAGGAGGTGGGTTTGGGGTGGATTAACCGGAGTAGAAAAGATCGAGGATTTGGATGGGGAACGATAAGAGGTAGTGATGAATAGCTGGTTTGAAGACTTGGAGGGAAGAATGGGATTGAACAGAGTGAGGGAGTTTATTCCAAAGGCGGGAAAAAAGAGGAATAAAAGAGTGAAGGTGAGCAGTGATTCGTGATGATTTTGGTAGTTTTACCAGAAGGGGGTTGTTGGTGGGCCTTCAGTGCCCTGCAGAATATGGTGGGGACAAATTGCAGACAGAGCTAGGGGGGGTGAGACCGGAGAAGAGACAGTGGGAGACAGAAAGACCACTGACCTGCCTGCAGTGAGAGAATGAGAGGCCGAAAGACTCAGCCTCATCGCAGGAGATTCCAATGATCTGAAATGCCTTGGTTTCCACAGCGTGAAGCCGAGAAAGGTGGGAGGCAGGAACACCAGCCCAGAGGGGAGAGAAGTACTCCATTAGGCTGCGGACGAAAGCTTTATATGTGATCAGGAGGTCAGGTGGGCCGAGGAAGGACTTTGCACGATGGAGGATTCCCAGTCGGCGACTGGCTTTGGAGGCCAGGTTGGAAATGTGGCTTTCCCAGGAAAGATCTTCGCAGATAGTGAGACCTATAAGATTTAAAGAAAGGACTTCTTCCAGAGGATTGTTGAGAAAGTGGATGAGGGGGATTTTCCAAACGGTCCTTTCAGAGAGACATGGTGAGTGTGAAATTTGACCGGATTGAAAGATATGTTCCACGTGTTGGACCAGTTTGTGATTTTATCCAGATCTGCAGTCAGTGAAGAAGCTGCTGCTTGCCAGTCTGAGGTATGACAGATGGTACGGCAGAGAGTGAAGTCATCAGCAAAGAGATAAAGAGGATTTTCCAGAGAGTCGGATAGATCATTGATGAAAACCAGAAAAGGAACAGGGC
>NC_140968.1:89484758-89505814 GCF_056783735.1 Eptatretus burgeri
AGACAAAGTTGAAAACCTGCGAAAGGAGGTAAAAGCGGAGACACAGAAAGGATTAAAGAAGGTGGCGGAGGAATGTAGAAAGAGACATGAAGAGGTAATTAATGAAATGGAGCGGAAAGCCGGAGAAAAGACAGAGGAACTGGGGGAGCAGATAGGAAAAAACCGGGGCGAGACAGAAGAGCAGTTTAGGACAACGAGGGAGGAAATATCCAAGACAAATAAGATGGTGACACAGGTACAAGGGGAGGTGGAGCAAATAAGAGAAAAAGTCGGGGAACTGTCGTTAGGAACGATAGGGGAGGAAATAAATGGGGTAATAAAGGGGAAAATGGAGGAAATGGAGAAGAGACTGACGGATAGGGTGGAGGCCCGGTGTGAGAAGCAGGGTGGCCTCCTTCAGGAACAGGGGGAGAGGATATACTCCCTCGAGGCGGATCGTGCCCAGGTGGGGCCGGTGTCACAAGGCGGAGGAGGAGGCTTGCCCGATGCGGGGGTGAGCATGCCAAGCTTGGGGAGGGTAGAGACCGCGGGGTCTTTTGGCCTAATGGGGGTACCCAGAATGACTGTTCCAGGGGGTGTGCAGAGTGTGAGTCCAATGGCTTGGGAGAGTAAGCGGGACGACGCGGGGCACGGACAGACGCAGACAAGGGTGGTGGAGCCCCCGGGCAAATGGCTCGGACCCTGCGGGAGTGAGGCACCGTTGGGACTGGGGAGGTACACTCCTCCCGGAGTCCCTAGGGAACGGGAGGAGACCGCGAAAGAACCGAGGGTGCCGCTACCCCCGTACGATGGCAAGACGGACTTGAGGGCATATATGGCCCAGTTCCAGTGTGTTGCCAGAGGCAATGGCTGGAACGAGGTGCAGGGTGTGGCACAACTCACAGCGGCCCTGCGTGGCGTGGCTTTGGAAGTCCTGACCACGGTACCCAGTGAGGGGGCGACCCTGGAGGATCTCCATTCGGCCCTAAAAAACCGATTTGGCATGGACCAGCAGAGCGAGCTTGTTAAAGCTCAGCTCAACGGGCGCAAACGACGTCCCCAGGAATCACTGGGAGAATTGGCACATGACATTCACCACTTGGTGGGGATCGCGCACACCAACATGCCGCCGGAGTACCAGGAGGAGATTGCCCTGGACCATTTCCTTCGAGCAATAGGGGGCACCGATGTCGGAGCATTGCTCACCGTATGGCGCCCGGACAACCTCCAGAAGGCGGCTGATACTGCTGCCTGCTGGGAGGCAGCCAGAACGCCATTGGGAGGGGCTGGGCGCCACGCGGTGGCAGTCCGACAGGTGGACCCCGTGCACGACAGTGCGCTGGGAGCCGGGGCAACCCTGGGCGACCAAGCGCGAGTGGAAAGGATGGTGCAGGGCATGTTCGACCGCCGGTTCGGGAGACCTGTGGAGAGGCGGTCGGGCCCGGGAAGGGCGGGAGATGGGCCATCGGGGGGTACCCCAATTCGGAATGGAGGGGGGTATAATTCGGCGTACTGGAGGCAAACACCTTACCAGAAGAGGTGTTATAATTGTGGCGCAGGGGACCACCTGCAGCGGAGGTGCAACGCCCCGCGCAGGGAAAGGCCCCCGCGAAGAGAAGAGCCACGGCCCCCTAGACCACCAACTCTGCCCCGGGTCAATGGGGATAGCCAGGCCCAACCATCACCCCCCCCACCAGTCCCCGGGAAACTAGGAAGTGCCGAACATGTAGGGCCGTGTTCGGCAGACTCAGACGGAGAAGAGCCCTCAGAACTGCGACAGGTCATCAGTTGTGGCCAAATTGGCAAAGGTAGCTTAACAATTCGGTGCAAGATTGCCGGCGTAGGGGTAGACGCCGTTGTGGACACAGGAGCAAGCGCCACCATCATCAGCCCTGTGGTCCTTGATTCGAGTGTAGACGGTTGGGATGAGATCCACCGTCTGCAAAACCATAGTTTGCAGCTAGCTACCGGGGCAACGGCCCCTATCATAGGACGTGGTTTCGTGTCGTTTAAATTGGGCACTGTGAAAACCAAGATAGAGGTTTGGGTGGCAGAGGTGTACGACCCATGTCTAATAGGGTTGGATGTGCTAAAGGCCGGTGGTTGTAAGATCGACTTGGGCCGGGGGGTCATGCAGTTGGGTGGTGAGGAGTTGCCGTTAGGGGGCGTGAGCACGGATGAGAGGGTGGAGCTGGAGGCTCCTGACTCCGTGGTCATTCCCCCGGGTGCCGAGGCGGTGGTCCCGGCCCGGTGGCGAGCACCCCCAACGTGGCAGCACCCCTGCGGCCTGGCAGAACTACCGGCAGGGCCGTCAACCCCGGGCTTAGTCGTGGGCCGCACCCTGGTAAGTACCGACGGGCCAATAGCGCCCGTGCGGGTGATAAATGTTAGCACGGAACCACGCACTATCAGGAAGGGCACGAAGGTGGCAGATTGCACCCCAATAAAAGAGGTCGCAGAGCTGAGGGACGATAACGTCGAGCCGGACCGGCCCCAGAAGGAGTCTCCAGACTCGATTAGGAATTGGCCCGGTCCCATTTGTGAGATGGTAAATCGGAGTAGTGTAGATTTGGAGGAGGCCCAGCGGGAGGCCTTATACAAGCTGGTCGACCGACACATCGGGATCTTCTCCTTGTCACCCGAGGATATTGGACGTACGGGCCTGGTGCAACATCAGATCCACACCAATGGGGCCCGGCCTGTCCGTCAGCCTGCTCGAAGGCTCCCATGGAGCAAAAGAGAGGAGGCTGATGAACAGGTTGAAAAGATGCTCAATGCAGGTGTCATCGAGCCCTCGGGAAGTCCTTGGATGTCACCAGTTGTGCTGGTTAAAAAGAAGGATGGGACCACGCGTTTCTGTGTGGACTATCGCCAGCTGAACAACGTGACACTCAAAGACTCCTATCCCCTGCCTAGAATTGACGATACCCTCGACACCGTTGCAGGCTCTAAATGGTTCTCAACTTTGGACCTCAAGAGTGGGTATTGGCAGGTGGAGATGGATAAGACGGGGAAGGAGAAAACGGCATTTTCCACAGGGAAGGGACTGTATCAGTTCACTGTGATGCCGTTCGGTTTGTGTAACGCCCCCGCCACCTTTGAGAGACTGATGGAGCGTGTACTAGGCGGCATGCCGTGGCAGTCATGCCTGGTGTATCTGGATGACGTCCTGGTACACGCTAAAACATTCACCCAGGAGATAGCCAATTTGGACCAGGTGTTTGGGCACCTCAGGCAGGCAGGGCTGAAATTGAGCCCAGAGAAATGCACTTTGTTCGCGACAGAGCTGGCCTATCTCGGACACGTGATAGGCCGCGAGGGGGTGAAGACCGACCCCGGAAAAATTACAGCGGTAGAGGAGTGGCCCGTGCCTACAACTGTCAAACAGGTACGGGGCTTTTTGAGACTTTGCTCCTACTACCGGCGTTTCGTGGCAAACTTTGCGGAGATAGCCAGGCCCCTTCACCGGATGACGGAGAAGGGGTTGAGATTTAATTGGACGGAGGAGTGCTTGGAGGCCTTCCTCAAATTAAAGGGGTGTTTGACATCCGCACCTGTTTTAGCGTACCCCACCGATGACGGGATGTATACCCTGGACACGGATGCAAGCCAGGAAGGATTGGGAGCAGTCTTGTCCCAGACACAGGGGGGCGTGGAAAGAGTGATCGCGTATTACAGTCGGGCCATGAGTAGGCCCGAACGAAATTATTGCGTAACTCGCAAGGAACTATTGGCTATGCTGTCTGCCGTGAGCCATTTCCACCCGTACTTGTACGGGAGGAAATTTTTGGTTCGAACTGACCATTCCTCCTTGCAATGGCTCTTACGGTTCAAGGAACCGGAAGGCCAAATTGCAAGGTGGTTGGAAAAATTGCAGCAGTACGATTTCAGTGTGGTCCATAGAGCCGGTAAGGCTCATGGGAATGCCGATGCGCTCTCTCGACGCCCCTGTCTGAGGGAAAACTGCAAATATTGCACGAGACATGAGGAGAGGGACCAATTGGCAGACGCCTCCCCGAAACTCCCAGTCTGTGCGGCCCGGGTGGTAGGCCCAACTTTGCCACTAACCGCGGGAGAGGAATTTGGTGGATTGGCATGGAGCACGGCCCAGCGGGAAGACCCCGTGCTAGGGCCAGTGTACAAATGGGTCCAGGAAAACAGGAGGCCCGGTGGGGAGGAAATCGCCCCATTCGGGACGCGAACAAAGGCATACTGGGCTCAGTGGAGGACCCGAGAAATGAGGGACAACATCTTGTATCGCAAGTGGGTGGAGATTCCTTCTGAACAAACTTCTTGGCTGGTGATAGTCCCTGATGGGTTTAAGACCCAAATTTTGAAACAGGTGCACGGTACCCGCGCCGGCGGCCATTTGGGCAGGACCAAAACAAAATCTCGGGCCCGCCGGCGGTTCTATTGGGTTAACATGGGGCGCGATGTACAGGACTGGTGTCGAGCATGCGACGCCTGTACTGCAAAAAAGGGACCGCCACAGAGGATGAGGGCCCCACTCCAACTACATCAGGTTGGGGCTCCCCTTGAGCGAGTGGCCATGGACATTTTGGGACCACTGCCCCCCACTCGCCAGGGTAATAAGTACGTCCTCGTAATTATGGACTATTTCACCAAATGGCCAGAAGCCTTTGCCCTTCCCAGCCAGGAAGCAGAGGTTGTGGCCAAGGCCTTCGTAGAAGGATTTACATGCCGGTATGGGATTCCGCAGGAGCTGCACACGGACCAGGGACGAAATTTTGAGAGTGAATTGCTAAAAGAGGTGTGCAGGCTCCTGGAAATTCGAAAAACACGGACAACGCCCCTGAGACCACAGTCTGATGGCATGGTGGAGAGGTTCGACAGGACCCTGGTCCAACAGTTGGCCCTCTTCACCGCCACTAACCAGGAGGACTGGGACGAACACCTTCCGTACCAGTAGGGTAAGAATACTGATTCTGGCTCACTTTTCCCCATGTAAATGAATGGGGGATTTTCAGCGATTTATATTTTTTTTCCCTAAAAATAAATCCCCTTTTTATCCCAAGGTATATTTATTTGTCTCCCCTTTTAACTTGGAGGTTGAACCTCATTGAATTGAACACCTGGGGGTTGAACAGCTCACTCATTGAACCTATAAAGATTTGTTCATTCTCAAATTCCTTCAATAGTTTAATTTTCTTTGCACAATAATCCCCATCTAAAATATTGACAAACAAAACATTTGAATCTTTATATTTTTTAAGATACCCCATTTGTGCCATTACGAAATGATAAACTTCTCTTAATGCTCTCATCTGACCACCTCCTGAGCCACATATCATTTTGAGATTATAGTAAATTGTTTTTTCATTGTTCAATTGATAACCATCAAAGTTTTCAGTCCATTCAAGGATATTCATTTTTTTCTTTACATCCTCTAACTTACTAGTTTTTAAATTAATTCGCTTATTTGTTTTATTTACCTTTGTTTTAGTTATTTTTTCAATAAGACTTATTTGATATTTTTCACATTCATTATGTTTTCCATTTATATACCAAGACTGAGATTTTCTCCACTCTTTAGTTTGATTAATACTTGGTTTAACCATTTATATATTGTGAAAAAACGCGGCGGTAGCCCTTAAAAAACCCTAACCCATCTTCCCATCGTTAAAACATAATCTATTTTATACACTCTATCATACAATATCCATATGGAACACAATCTATTCCATTATCTAAAATAAATCTCTTATCATCAAAGGCTCCTAATGCCTTTTTATTTACTTCTTCACTATATATGTTATGTTTATAACTTCTTATTGTATTCATTTTCCTATATTCTTCTTTCTTATTCATCAAACAATTATAATAATTTCTAAAAGTTATTGATTTCTTTATTACATATTTCTTTATTCCCTTTAACCTCTTATCAATCTGTTCACCATACTTATAAGCATATGCCTTTGCTCTCAATCCAATAAACTCACTCATTACTTTTCCACCCAACTCATCCTTAAACTTACCAATAACCTTTTCATTCTTTTTGGAAAATAACTCACTCTTCTTGCTGAAATTACTTGTATCATATACTCCAATATTTTTCTTCATATCTTCATAAACATCATCAGTTTTTATATCTAGGATAAAACTATCAGTGTCCATATACAACAATGAAACATTTTCACCATACTCTTTCTTTAAGTCATTATACAAATAATCATACATCAATATCTTTGATAAATCAAGAACTGCTGTTCCAATATAAATTGGTTTATCCATTACAATACTTTCCTTTTTCATATGAATTGCAGAAAAGTTCTCTGAAAAAACCTCTTCTCTCTCAAAACTTGGTTTATTTATCAATCTCGAAGCTTCTTTCCAAGATGTTGCGAATCTAATGTTTTGTCTGTTTCTAACATTTTCCATAGTCTTTCCAAATACAGCATTATTCATTAATTTATAAAAGTCCCCTTCAAATTTTACTTTTGTATTTGCTCTCATATCTGTATTGAATTGAATATACTTTTTCACCCAAGGACTTTGTTTAAATTTTAAAACTCTATGAATTTTAGCTACTCTCAATCCTTCTCTCAAAAACTGTTTTAAGCTTCTCTGATGCAAAACATATCCCTCTTTATCATAGAATGTTGTTAATAACTTTTCTGTTGATTTACCTTTAATATTAAAACTTTTATGATAATCACTTAACCATTCTTTCTTTGGAGTTTCTTTCTCACATGCAAAAGGAAGATCTTTATGCTTATTATGAAGATCACTCGGGTACCTCAAATCAACTTCAAAATAATAACCTTCTTCTTCGTCATTCAATTCCTCTTGAGAAGAAATAACAATATTCATCAAAGCCTTTTCATAATCCTTTTCTTCCACCCACTCTAATTTACCATAAGGCAGAGATTGAGACATTGCCCATCCATACAAATTATTAGCATCAAAATACATCAAATAATTACTATCTTTTTCACTATTATAATTTGGAAGATATTTATTATTTGCTTTAGCATATCTTTTTGAACATACTTGTGATATTCCACCTCTCTTGGACTTCTCAATCATCAAAAGCATATCAACATCACTGATTAAATCTATATCTTGTTTTGTCATTTTCAACATTGCACTCCAAGCTAAACCAGGAGCTGTGAAATAGTGGGCAGGGTCTAATCCATAACAATTTTTATTATGACAGAGTGTTCTAAAAGCCTCAAACACATCAGCTAACAATAAAACATCTGTTTTTAGATATAAATCATGATATTCTCCAAGGTTCTTTATCTTAAATATTTTCCATATTTCTTGTGCGTGTTTATATTCCTTATCACTTATCTCTTCTTCATAAAGGTTATTATAGAAACTTTCTTTTGAAGGAAGTTGTGTTTCTTTAAATCTCATAAATGAATCCATATAATCATAAGGATAAATTCCCTTACTTGTAAGAATTTTCTCTTTACTTTGAATTTCATTCCTTGTTTGAATTTCCTCTCTCGTAAGAATTCCTTCTTTAATCAGAATTTCATCTTTAATCTGAATTTCCTCTTTAGTTCGAATTTTCTTTATAATTAGAATTTCATCTTCAGTTAGAATTTCCTCTTTACTTTGAATTCTCTCTTTAATCTGAATTTCCTCTTTAGTGAGAATTTCCTCTTTTGGAAAGAATGAATTAAGATTTGGAAAAGAGTCCGTGGAGCTTAGATTTGATGCGAGGTAGGCTAGTGGTGTTCCCATAAACTTGTAAGAATCTAAAAACCTAATACGAGTTATAGGTTTTGTGAATATCATTTTTGAAAATGAAATATACTTTTGACTTGTGTTTGTTATAGCAGAAATATTCCCTGGTGTTTTTGAAAGTTCATTTATAAATAGATGTGTATCATAGTTGGCGCTGTTGTGAAGAAAGACTGGAATAAAAGAAGGTAATTTATAATTAAGATTACAACAGGAATGAGCGGGACCTCTATATTTACCAGTAAGATGACAATGGTCTCTAACTTTAAACTCCTTAATTTCCCCTCACAAATATGACAGATATTGTTCATTCTAAATTCTAATTTTTCTTCTTTGGTTAATTTCATCGGTTCATTTGTTTCTTTCATTAATTTAGTGAGTCTTATACAATCCTTTTCTAATCGTTTTACAAACTCTTGTGAAGCATTTTTTCCACGATAATGTTCAAGTTTGTTATACTTTTCTCCAACAGATGATTTGATATAATAACAAAAACCACAAGGAATATGTTTTTGATATTTATTTGTATATGGTTCTTTTGGATTAGGAGAAGCAGTATTTATCTTTTTAAGGATACATTCAAAATCAGCGTATATCACAAATGGGTGCATGATAGATTTATTATAATCTTCAAAATAAATCTTTTCACCAGGTTTAGGCATTGTAATTACAGCTGATTTATGATTACTACAATATTTTGAATGTTGTTCTAATCGTTCTTTTGTATGAAATGAATTAAGACATCGCTTACAAGGATATATTTTGTTTGCTGTTCTGAATACCTGAGAAGAGATTAATCTTGATAAATTATTGATGTATGTGTAATGTGAATTCTTTCCAACACTAAAATATAAAAGGTCAATGTGTGTTTCTTCATTTTTATAGTTGTTTGAAATTTTTAATATTTGAACTTTGTTTGTATCCGTTAATCCATATACATTAATAGAAAGATTATTCTTTTTCTCAAATTTAGGAATATCTGTTAGTGGCATTGGGAATTTAAAATCTTTAATGTCCAAGGTATTCTCATATTTCATATATTGTTTTACTCTTTCTGAATTACATTTTGGTGGATGTAAGTGAGCAAGAACAGACCAGAGAAAACATTTATTATCATTGTTCTTAATATTAACAACTGCCTTCTTTAGTTTTATTTCTTTTGGTAATTCAATATAAGAAGAAGCTTTAAGAGGGTTTGATTTTAGAATGTGTATATCTAAAAAGATGATTTTTTAATATTGAATCCACTTCCTACCACTGTATTATCAACATCCTCCTCTTGTCTTGATAGTTCTTCATAAACCCCACTATTCAAAAAATCTTGAAATGATGTTATAAAATGAAGATCTGTTCTCATATAAGGAGTTTGTTCTTCATCTTGTCTTTTCATATTCATTTTCACTCCCATATAAAACTTTAAAGTTTTTATTTCTTTTAATGTCTTTTTAATAAATTTTTCAACATCGGGTTTCACTATTTCAATTGATTCAGCTATTGATGATGGACCGGGTTCTCCAAATTGAAAAATCCTTATTTTTATATGCCCTTTAAATGCCTCATCAGTGTTTTTAATATAATAGTCTCCCTTTACTTTAAACTCATTTTTCTTGTGTTTTTGTGATTGAAGATGTTGATTATAACTACTCTTCAAAACATCCTTTGAACAGATATCACAATGTTTTCTTTCCAACTCAAGAGGAGATATTTGATGAAATAGATTAAATGTGTGTTTGTTGGTTCGGAGGTGTTTTCTATAATGTTTATATTCGTGATTACAAACATCGCAGTACGTTGTATTCACCATATTTATAGAATAAAACTTTGCTTAAACTAAAATTTTCTTGATGAAAATTTCGTTTAATTTATAGGTGAATCTGTGCTTAAAAACATTTTATCCTCCAACTTTTTCACTTAATAAATACAATGTTTCAAGACACAAAAGACAAGTTTCAATCAATCTCTTCATCTGTTAAAGATACTGAGAAATATGTCAAGGATGTAAAATTGAACAAAGATAAATATAACAACTATTGGATAAAAACTATTATGGTAAATAATATGAGTTCTTCAATTTCCTTCAGTGGAAGGGCTTTTAGTATACCTGGTAGAACATCAATTAAAGTATCTCTAACAAAAGTTTCTCCTCTCCTTCTAGTAATATATTCAAAACTAGAAAAAGCAATGAAACAAGAAAAAGTATCAAAGAACAAAAACCTTATGGATGAAGCTTTAGAAAGAAAAGATAAGACCATCTGTAATATGCAAGGAGAAATTTGTATTTTTTTCAACAACCCTAAAGATGTAAATCTTGATGAAATAAAGGATGTTAATATATCAGGTGAAATGACATTTCGTTCAATAGTAGTTAACGATAATTTTAAAATTACCTTTAATATAAAAAATGTTGTCGTTGAATCTGATAATGAAAAAAGTATATCGATATCGATGGTAATATACAACTGAAAGTATAGATGAATTTCAGTTTAAGTAAAGTTTTACTTTATAAATATGCTAGACTTTCCTGATTCTCCATATGACAAATTTGAGAATTGTCCTGCGTGTGAAAGACGGGGATTAAACACAGAGTCAAAAGCCTATAAACAATGTATATTCTGTGATTATCTTCTAATTAATGATAATAAAAAATATAAAAAGGAAAATAATTCTTTTAGATTTACACCAAAAATGAATTACTTTACAAGATTGATTAGAGAAATGAATGTAAAGTATGAGGATGATAACACACCTTTCCTTACAAGGGAAGAAACTGAACGTATAAGAGAAATGTTCAAAGGATTGTTGTTGTATATTATTCATGGATGTAATTTTCAGGGAAATATCAACACAAGATATTGTATAAATAAAATAATGGATTATCTTGAAATTAAACCTGAACTTAGGATAAAATATAGAGTTTCTAAAAAAGCTAATAATAAATTAAATAACCTGTTTTTCAAATATATAAATGAATGATTTTTTACCTATTTGGGAAAATAAGATAAAATTTAACAACCATAAAAATCTCCCAAATTCATTAAGATGTCTCATAGTTGGTTCAAGTGGATGTGGAAAAACCTGCTTACTTTTAAAAATGCTCCTCACTCCCAACTTTTTAGATTATGATAATTTAATAATTTTCACAAAGTCGAGTTTTCAACCAGAGTATCAACTACTCTCACAAGGTTTTAATGCTGGTCTTCAAAAGAAGATATAATAGGTTTATTTAAACGTCAAAAAACCTAAATGATTATAACATTGAAGATATAATTCAACTATTTTGTGATACACAGAGATGTAAAAAGAAATCAAATCTTATAACTTGTATTCTTAGTGATAATACGGATGATATACCGTCTCCCCAAGATTTGGATAAATCAAAAAAGAACCTCATTATCTTTGATGATTGTGTTAATGAGAGAAACCAAACGGTAATGGATAGCTACTACACAAGAGGGAGACATTCTTCTTGTAATTGTATTTATCTTAGTCAATCGTACTTTCAACTTCCTCGTCGTTCCATCAGAAACAATGCTAATACTTTTATTTTATTCAAGTTAAATTCAATAGATATCAATAATTTTTGGAGAGATAATTGTTCTACATTATGTAGTAAAAAGAAATTTGAGGATTATATGAAGCACACGACTGAAAAATATAAATATATTGTTGTGAAACAAGATGAGATATTAAGGGATATATTTTTTGTTTTATAAACAATTACATATATAAATGACAACTATTATTATAAATCTTGTGGGTAAATATGCTTCTGGAAAAAACTTTCATAAATCAAGGTTCTTGTGTAGTACAAATGAGAATATTGTAAATTTACTTAAAAAACACCCCGTGATACGCATTGTATCAACAACAACTAGAGCAATAAGACCTGGAGAAGTAAAAGGTGAAGATTATCACTATATTTCAGTGGAGGAACATATGCGATTGAGGAATGAAGGACAAATATTTGAGGAGGTTTCTCTTGGTACAACAAAATATTCACATTGTAAGAGTGAGTTAAAGAAACTAAAATCTGGTGGTGTTGGGATATTAGAAACTAATCCAGAAGGAACGAGACAAATTATTAAATATCTGAGCGGAGTGAAGATTTTATCATTCGGTTTTGATGTTGATGAAGAAACTCAACACAAACGTATGAAAAGCAGAGATGCAAGGATTAGTGAAGAAGAAATTACAACTCGCATTAATGTTAATAAAGAATTTGATGAAATATTTAAAGAAAAGGATTTATTTGAACACATCTACTTGAATGATGAAGAAAAGGAAAATTTCCCTGTTGATCTTTACAATTCATTAAATTATATTTTACAATAAATAAATGGATACAAAAGAAAGAGCAAGAAGATTTAAGGAACATCAAGAGTTGGTTTCAAAAGTTGTAAAACAACAGGAAGATATAAAGAAGAAACGCAGACAGAAACTAACGGGCGAAGAAGCATTTGAAAAAAAACAAGAGAAATTTTTTAAACCACTTTTAAAAACTTCCCAAGAAAAAATGAAAGATGTTTCCACAGTTCCCACAGTAGAATATACTCCTAGAAAGCTTCAAATGTTAAAAGATTTCAGTCAAATGACGGAGGAAGAATTAGAGCATATTGGAGAATTAGAACATGATGAAGGTTTATTTCAACAACTGGAAGAGATTAATCAACCCCCTGATTATATTGTGAATGCTGTTCAAAACAATGAATATTCAGCAGATTCAAAAACCAAAGCAGGACTCATTCCAACAGAACAACCAGCAATATTTCATCTTGTTCAAGAAAAGGTATTGATATTTAATGATGAATTAAGGTTCTTAAGTTCTGCTCAACCCCCTGTTAAACTAACTCCGAGATTAATGTTTCTTCTCACAAAAGATGGAAGACAAGGTTCAACTGTGAGGGATGAATCAAAGTATATTGATAAACCATTGGATATGGAAAATAATGATGATAGAGTATATATTGATTTGCTGAACACTCTAAATTATAAGGTTATTCTTTCTGGTAAAAGTAGGAAGAATGAGAAGGAGAAACACATTATTCAGGCTTTAAGTATCCTTGGTTCAGGTATTAGTTTTCTTCCAAATGACCCATCGCAATTAGTTAATAGACTGTTATTGTTGTTCGGCAGTAAGAAGGCTGGAAATAACAATTGTTTTAATGAAGCATCAGCCATTTTAGACCAGTTGATGAACATGAAAATAATTAATAAATCTCAATATAAAGACATTTTATCTCATATTAAATAAGATGAGAAGCACAATCCTGAGTTTTAATTTCACAACAAGCGACCACACATCTTCATTCCCATACCCACTACAACTTGACACAACAAAAGAATATGAGGCATCTTTATTGTCCATGGAGACTTATAATACCTTATTTAATATAACCGAGAAAAATGACAAGTTTAGTTATAATCCGGGAAGTGGATACAAAACGATAACAGTCTCACCCGGAGCATACGAGATTTCTCAAATATCTTCCGAAATTGCTCGTCTTATGAAAGAACAGGGTGATGAACCAAAAAATATTATTATAAACATTCAAAAACATACTTCAAAATCAACGATTAAAGTTAAAAATAACTACAAGGTTGATTTCACAATTGATAATTCATTTAGAGAGTTATTAGGTTTCTCCTCAAAAAGATTGAAACTAATGGGACGTTTTACAGTGATAATGTCATTCAAATATCCTCAGGAATAAATTCGGTGTTAATTCACTGTGATTTGATTGATGGTGCTTATAATGATGGATTAAAAACAAATACAATATTTTCATTCAGCGCATACTCAACCCCAATTGGTTATAAATTCAATATGGAGCCTAAAAATTTGGTTTATCTACCTGTGTCAGGAAAAACCATACACAGAGTAAATTTTAGGATAACCGACCAAGATAATCGTGTGATCTCTTTTAATGGAGAAGTTATATCCATCAGAATTCACCTACGTGAAGTTTTTCAATAAATAAATACGATGGTTATTGTGAGGAAGCACGAGTTGGGAAAATATAAAATAATTACAGGGGATGGGATGTTCCTTTCCCCGTACTACAAGGGTGAAGGTATGTATCTTGGTAGAGGATACTATAAACCTAAGAGACAAAGGGGTGTTGGACATCAATTTAGAGGAGATGGGATAATTGATACTCTCATGGGTATTGGTTCAACTATTCTTAAACATAAAGACCTAATTGGTTCAACTGCTTCTGCTGTGGGAAATGTAGCAGGTGCTGTAAAGAGTATAAAAGATGCTCAGAAAGAATCTCATAAATTACAAGCAATAAAAGAAATTAAGAAAGGTAAAACTCAGTTGTCCCCCCAAGAACGACAGAAAATAATTCAAATACTTGGATCAGGGTTTCAAAAGTTTTAACTTCTTTTTTCCTAAATAAATACAAGTATGGAAGCAATTGATAGTATCTATGATTTGGATGATACTATTATTATCTCAAACTCCACTAAAAAAGAAGATTACTTCAAGGTAAATGCAATAACTGGAACAGACTGGAATACAAATGGTACAAAAAGTTTTGAAATAAATATTCAACAAACCTATTTGAATCTCTCCGAAAGTTTCTTGTTGTGTAAATTTAAATTCACTAAGGCTGGGAATAACACAAACGCTACACTTGTAAATGATTTCTTCTGGAAAATGTTTGATAGTGTGCGATTGTATATTGGAACACAAGAAGTTGAAGCGGTTGATTATGTCTCTGCTGTATCTGAAATGATGAAATTTACACTCTATACATTCAGTGATAGAATGGGAAAGGGGTCTGTCGAAGGTTTTATTCCTGATATGTCAACGGGAACAAACACAGACCCTGGATATATTCAAAGGAAAGGAATGTATAATGATGATACAAAAGCAGAAAATAGTTTTACTGTGGCAGTTCCTCTTAAAGGTATATTTGGATTTTGTGATTATGATAAAGTTCTGTATGGTCTTAAAATTAGATTTCAACTACATAGGAATGATAATGAAAATAGATTGCTTTTTGGTGTTGGTAATGCTTTTGGTGATCAGAATAAATTTGTAATTGAGGAGATGAGTTGGTATATCAGTGAATATACTCCTAATCTTAAAACAGAAGAGATGTTGAATCGAAGACTTAACTCAAAGAGACCACTCAGTGTATCATACCTCAAAAGAAGATGTCAACACGTTAAACTCAATCAAACTACTTACACGTGGAATTTGGGTGTTCTGGAAGGAAAGCCACGATATCTGTGGATGATTTTTAAAAAGCCAGATGGTGATACTGCGACTGATAAGAATAATGCATTGAGTGATAATGCTAAGGTGAAACAACTTCGCGTTTCTCTAGATGGAACATTTTATCCACGAGATAGATTGGAAATTAATTGGGAAAAAAATGATTTTGCTGAAGCATACAAGTCTTACCAAAAGGTGTGTGAAAGTAATGGAAATAAAGAACCTATTTTGGATATGACAGCATTTAAAAGTTTGTATACAATCTATACGTTTGACCTGAGCGCTCAAAAAGAAACTATAAAGTCTAATCGAGTGGATACTTCCCTATACATTGAAAGAGGAGAGAGTGAAGAAGTTGATACATATTGTTTGCTTTTGGAAGAAACAGAATTGCAGATTAATACAGATAATGGTGTGATGATTAGTCTCACATAATTTTTTTGTTAAATAAATGAGTGGCAAAGTACCAACTGGGGTATATGTTAATCAAATCAATCTTCATAAACTATCATCTTGTGTTCAAAATCAAAAGCCTTGTACGATTAACGTTAATACAATTCAGAGAAAAGGAGCAGTAAGAATTGATGTTTTGCTCACAAGAGAACAGGTTAAAATCTTGAATGACACTGGCTCACTTAAAATTAAAATGACAAAACCAATGTTGAAAAAATATTCAATAAGAGAGACGAGTGGAGGATTTCTCCCATTTCTAATTCCTTTATTTGCTGGTTTAAGTGCGGTTGGAGCATTGACGGGTGGTATTTCAACAGCGGTCAAAACTGCCAACGAAAGGAAGGCTCAACTCCAGGCTCAAAAAGAATTGGAAAGACATAACAAAGAGTTGGAGAAACAAATTAGTGGAAGTGGTGTAATTGTAGATTTTGCTGAAAAACTTGAAGGTCTGCCTGATAAAGCGAGATTGTTAGTTGGAGATATGCTTTCTTCTATAGCACAAGCAGGTGTAAAATTAACGAAAAGAGGTAATGGATTATATCTTTCTAATAAATAAATGAGCATTGATGAGTGGTTGAAAGAATTTGGAAAGAATACAACATCAAATTTACAACTTGCCAAATATTGTAAGAAATTAAAAATTCATAATGTGGTTATTTGTATGAGAGATGAATTAACAAATGTGTCGAAACATACAAAGAATATTATTATGAACTTAGAAGATAATGATGGGAACGGTTCTCATTGGGTTTGTATTTTTAATAGTCAAGACAAATATTATTTTGATAGTTTTGGTCTTCCACCACCTGTTGAAGTCATAAAATTCTTACAGAATGGTGTTTATCAAACATTTCAAGTCCAAGAATTAAATTCCAAGTGTTGTGGTCAATTATGTCTATATGTGTTATTTCAACTCAACAAAAATAAAAAATTTTATGATATTATTTTTAATCTAATATAAATGACTTATGTTGGTAAAGATGGTTCTATCTTTGGTGTATCTCAAGAACTGGATATTGATTTATCAAATTATTACACAAAGGCACAGGCTGAACGATATAAATATAATATAAACAAAAATATTAACATGAAAAATGCTTATAAATTAAAAAATTATCCAAGCCCGACTGACGCGAATGACTTGGTGAGATTAAGCGATTTATCACAATATATATACTTAAATAAAACGGCTGTGTATTCTAAAGATACAGAAGTGTTGATATTATCTCCAGGTCATACAGAATTCACAGTTCGAATTAAAATAAATTTTTATAAAGAAGGGCGTATCGTTTGTATGAGAATAGAACAATGGGGGTATGATATGAATGATTTAGGGTATAATTGGTCATTTAAAATTAACCTCGAAGACCTGGAACAATTAAATCAGTCTCGTAAGGAAGAATATTATCCACTTGGTATCGAGAATGAGTTTTGTGGAGCCACGATTAGTAAACAACAAATAAAAGAATTTAATAAGGGTAAATATAATAATGGTTTTGCCCTTGTTTATCTCATGAAAACAGAAAAAACAGGATTATATATAATAAGTAAGGAAATACAAAATGATTTAACTATGGGAAGATGGGGAGGTGTTTCGTGCCATAATATTATTCTAACATATATTTCTAATACATAAATGACAGCAAGAAGGCTTCAAGAAAATTATCATTTCTGTGTTCAAGCATACCTTCAAGAAAAGGGTATTCGGTATTTTAATAAATATGTTCTACAACATAAGAATGAGGTATTTTCAATAAAAGATTGGCATTATGCTGATGTTGATAAACCAACAACTTTAGATTTAATTAGAATGTTAAATAATGAAAAAATTATAAGGTTAAGAAAAGGTAAGGCTCTTTTAGAAATTCAAAAGAAATTTTATTGGTATCCTGTTGTAAAAAAATTATTTTGGATACAGGAATAACAAGAAATCCTGATGAATATATGTATAATATTCTATGGGGTGTAAACGATTCAAGTATAGTAAGGGATGAGGAAGGAGTTGAAGAAGAGAGGGAAGAGAGAGAGAAGGAGGAAAGAGAGAAGAGAGAGAGGGAGAAGAAAGAGAAGGAGGAAAAGGAGAAGAGAGAGAAGGAGGAAAGAGAGAATAGAGAGAGGGAGGAAAGAGAGAAGAGAGAGAGGGAGGAAAGAGAGAAGAGAGAGAGAGGGAGGAAAGAGAGAGAATGAATAAATATCAAAATATGGAAACCAGTGAGATTCAAAAAAGATTGGTGGTATTACAGAAAATAACTCAACCCACCGAGGAGGAAAACAAAGAATTGACAAGTCTATTTGCAATACTTTCGACAAGACTATTAGCATCGACAAGATATGGATTTTAATTCAAGTTTTTTCTTAAATAAATGGAGGAGAGAGTGAAGGCATTTCTAAGGATTCTTTATGTTTTAAAAATTAAGATTCAAATGTGCATGTTGGAAACTAAAAAGGTTTTTGCACTCTGCAGGAATTTTTCTCATAAATAAATGAGTTATTGTCTCAAATGTAAAAAGAAAACTAATACTAAAAATATTTCATATATTAAAAGTAAAAATAACAGGGTTATACAAAAAGGTATATGTTCGGTGTGTGGTTCAAAAAAATCAATTTATCTCCAAACACAAACTCGGAGGAGATATACAAAAGTTTTTATCAGGAAGTAAATTTACAACTACTGGAATACCAGGGGAATTACATCTTCCAGGTTATTCTTTCTGTGGTCCAGGCACAAACTTAGATAAAAGATTAGATGAGGCAGACAATCCTAAATCCTGGAGTAAACCAATCAATAGAGTTGATGAAGTGTGCATGAGACACGATATTGATTATGGGAATACCACAACGTTGGAAGAAAAGCATGAAGCCGATAGAGAAATGTTGTATAATTTGTCTCTGATACAAAATCCAACCTTGAGAGAAAAAGTTGATAGGTTCATCGTGAAGAAGATGATTAGTGCTAAATTGAAACTTGGACTTGGAAATTCAAAAAACTTATAGGCTCTAATGATGCCATTAAGACTGAAGAGCAATTAGCTGATGAATTACATAAACCAATATTCACAAAGTTTCAGAGAAGGAAAGTTTATTCCAAGGAAGTTGATTATATCTGGTCTGCTGATTTGATTGAACTCAATAATGATAAGGGGTACAAGTATGCTTTAACCGTTATTGATTTGAGGAGTAGATATGCGTGGGTTGTCCCTTTAAAAAACAAAACAGGTAATACTCTTATGTTAGCTTTTCAACAGATATTTAATAAAAGTAAGAGAAAACCTAAGAAATTGTGGACTGATGAGGGTAGAGAGTTTTATAACAAGACATTTATGAATTTTCTAAAAAATAACAGTATTACATTATACAGTACCTTTAATGAAGGGAAGGCAGTTGTTGTTGAACGTTTTAATCGTACCTTAAAAGAGAGACTATATAAAAAATTCACACAACTCGGTTCACAACAATGGTCATCTTTTATTCAGGATATTGTGGATAAGTATAATGACATGATTCACACATCAACGAATATGAAGCCATCAGAAACATTTACAAAATTAAAATATGAAAAAGAGATTAATGTCAGAAAACCTAAGTTCAAAGTTGGTGATATCGTAAGAATATATAGGTGGAAATCTCATTTTGAAAAGGGTTTTACTGAACGATGGACGAAAGAACTTTTTAAAATTGTTGATGTAATAGATACAGTTCCTTGGACTTATAAAATATATGATTTGGAAGGGGAAGAGATTTTAGGTTCATTTTATTCACAGGAATTACAAAAGACAAAACTAAGCAGATAATACACCTTTGTAGACACTCGAGGGCCAAGTCCGAGGTGTATAACAGTATATAATGTGTGTCAAGGGGGACGTTCTTAGATCTGTGAACCCCAAACACAGAATCCTCAACTGAATAGTCAAGGCTTAACTTTTGTTTGTGTGTGTGTGTGTGCAATGGGAGCAATAGGTTGGCGCTTCACTCCCTCCTACTATACACCGTTGTGGACACTCGAGGGCCAAGTCCGAGGTGTATAACAGTATATAATGTGTGTCAAGGGGTGGACGTTCTTACATCTGTGAACCCCAAACACAGAATCCTCAACTGAATAGTCAAGGCTTAACTTTTGTTTGTTGATGTGTATGTGTGTGTGTCCCAACCCTCACATTCAAAATCTCAACACCAACCCTCACATTCAAAATCTCAACCCCAACTCAATCCTCGCCCAACACAATGTCTTTTTCAAAATGAGATTTCCACCTATATATATATATTTTTACGTTTTTTTTTTCTTCTTCCAATTCTGTCTTTTAAGACTTTCAGGTTTGATGACGTAGAAAGGGGGAGTAAGCCTGCACTTTCTTCCCAGAACTTTCTTGATCTTGCTCCCATCAAGCACCATCCGACAAAGAACTACATCGATAGGTTTAGATCCCAAAGAGTGATAGCAACTCCAAAAGTCTCCAAAATATAAATAAATAAAATAATAATAATAATAATAAATAAATAAATAAATAAATAAATAAAAGCCCCCAAAAAAGTTTCAAGTGTCCAACATAAACCCAACTTTCCAAGTCTTCAAGGTATAACCACATTCCCGTTGAGTTTCCAAGATATGTATCACATTGTGAGTTATCAATCCAGAACCCACATTTCAAGTATTCAAAGTAAAACCAACTTACAAAGTCTCTTAAGGATAACTCATTTACTGATTTTTTCAAAATTTGTGAGTCTCCAAGGTAGGACCCATATTTAGAACCATCTTGGCAGAACCCTTTTCCTGAGTCTCCAAGGTAGTTATTTAAACCATCAAGGCAGAACTCATTTACTGATTTTTCAAAATTTGTGAGTCTCCAAGGTAGGCCCCATATTTAGAACCATCTTGGCAGAACCCTTTTCCTGAGTCTCCAAGGTAGTTATTTAAACCATCAAGGCAGAACTCATTTACTGATTTTTTCAAAATTTGTGAGTCTCCAAGGTAGGCCCCATATTTAGAACCATCTTGGCAAAACCCTTTTCCTGAGTCTCCAAGGTAGTTATTTAAACCATCAAGGCAGAACTCATTTACTGATTTTTCAAAATTTGTGAGTCTCCAAGGTAGGCCCCATATTTAGAACCATCTTGGCAGAACCCTTTTCCTGAGTCTCCAAGGTAGTTATTTAAACCATCAAGGCAGAACTCATTTCTTGATTTTTCAAAATTTGTGAGTCTCCAAGGTAAAACTTGTATTCTGGCTCATCAAGGTATAACTTGTTCAGTGGGTATTGTCTTGATAACTCACAATGAGTACTATTGCTGTAAAACTCTTTTTCAGGATTTTGCTGGTCTCCAAGGTATAACTCTTTGGTTGGGTCATCAAGGACGAACTCGTTCTGTGGGTCTTGGTCGCTCATAAGGTCTTCAACCAAGCCAACAATTTCGCCCCAAGTTGTAGCAAAAGCAGTATTTTCATTTCGTATTTCAGACACAATTTCCTGTGAGAGAAAATAATAATGTATTAATTAAGTTATTTAATTATTAAATGAGTATGCTTCAATCAAAGTTTGAAAATAGGAAAATAAAAAATCTTACCTCAATAGATAAGAGGTTTGAATCCAGTTCATCAACTTGAAGGTTTAGTTCCATAGAAGACAGAGAGTTCCAAGGAACACCAAAGTCATCCCACTCAAGGTCTTCAACCAAGCCAACAATTTCCCCC
>NC_140968.1:89506314-89576314 GCF_056783735.1 Eptatretus burgeri
ACTATCTCAGCGCGGGGGGAAACAGGAGGGGGTTGTTGATGCTCGGGGGAAGGAGGATATCTCCCTGGCTCGGGTCCCGCGACGAGCGTCTCCACCACGACCTCGGTCGCGTTGCCGGCCTCTCCTCTCCGCAGCTCCCCGACTCTGACACGAGCACCCCCTCGACTGCCTTCGCCGCCGCCACTTCTCCAACTCTCCACAGCTCCGTCCAACTGCCTTCTCCGACTCCTCTCTTGACTGGCTCTTCCCAACTCAACTCCGAACTCAACTGTTTGGCGAGCGAACGCGGCCCTTTATAGCCCCCGGGGCTTCGCTCCTTCACCTTCGACCCTTTACCTCTGACCCTTCACCTCCGGCTGGCTCCCCATTGGACAGAGGAAAAGTGGGCGTGAATGCTTTTTGATCCATGAATCTGCATATAGCGATATTACTCCGACCCACCTGGAGGCGGGGCGAAATCGCACCATGCTCACTGATAGGACGGAACAGAAGTGGGCGTGAGTCGTTTTTGATCCGATTGCTTCGGAAAGGCTTGTGTTTTCGCACCCCTGCTCGGTGCGCGCACTGCACGAGTCCAGTATCGGTGCCCACAAGCGGCGCGGAAATGGCGGTGATGCGATGGTTGCGAGGGCGAGTTGTGACGGTAAAGGTCGTGGCTGTTGGCGTTGTTGTTGTTGTGAAGCGGCGTTGCGGCTGGTGGTTGTTGTGTGATGGCTGTTGAGACGTAGTTGGTGGTGGTAGTAATGGTAGTAATGGCGGCTGGTCAAAAATAAAGATAGTAAAAGAAAAACGGCTATCTAAAAGGGTCGCAGCCCGCATGAATGACATTTATTCCCTCTAAACAACGGGTTTGGGCCTAACTACACATATACTTACAGAGATATCTCACCTAAGGGACCTGAATGGTGGTTTGTGAATTTCGTCAACCACAACAATATCTTACTCCCAGAATATCTTAATATCTTACTTGAATAAAAATCCCAGAATAATAGTCCCAAAATAAAAGAAAAAGTTTTGCTTCTTAATGAATAAATAGCAGTTGTAATGATTAATAAAAGTATATACAGCGCAATACTGGACAGTAAAAATCAACATCCTCCAAGTTCCTGGAATCCCAGCTGCCCATTTCAACAACGTTTTCAATAACATCTTGAATCGCCTCCTCTTCACTCCTCCCTTGGGAGTGAGGAACACAACCAGGTCAGAGTTTTCTCCACACACCCTTGAGGTGACCAAACTTCCTTCCAAGACTCGTGGATGTTCTTGATTGCATGAACTATGTTGTTGTTTCAAACGTTTCAAAATGTCCAATTTCATTTGAAGGGAAATGCTGTAACAAACTCAATTCACTCGTGTCTCACAAATAAGCGCGTCTAATAAACTACAACAACAATGCAATTACTAGTCAGGGTAATACGTTACAAATGTGCTTCGTTTAATTTTCTTGGGCTGTGACATTTCAAGCTTTCAGGCACAAAGGAAATGGTAATAACAAACCGGGAGGTGACGATGGTTCGCGGGCATTATTGAGGAAGCACTACCGTAAAACCCTATCTCTTCCGTCAAAATTGACCAAATCAAATCGGATTTTTTATATGTTGTACTTATGGACATTATGCACAGCTTCTAGGAAATTAAATTGCGAGAAAAAAAATCGAGGAAAAAAGTTCAAGAGGGCGTGGCTCCGCTCACAAGGGGCATGGAACACTCATACAAAAAGACACAACTCGACGAAGATATCGAGCTTGTGTCCAAGTTTCATCAAGATCGCATCAAACGTCACGGAGCTATGCTCTGGAGAGAGTCACAAACAGACAGACAGACAGACACACAGACACAACGATTTGTTGTGGTCACAAAATAGTGGTCACTGCTAGTGCCCGCGAACCAAAAATTAATAGCAAACGTAGTGAGCTTCATACTTAACGCATGCACATGAGACAAGAGGAAACAACAACAACAACAACAACAACAACACAATACCCCTGGCAATTTGGATTCCGTGTCGTTGGCTATGACCCTTTTGCTTCCGGTTTTTTTTAAACGCTGTGCGGTGTATAAACACGATTGGGTTTTATTTATATCTTGTGAATATTACTTAACGCGTGCACATGAGAGAATAGGAAACAACAACAACACAATACTCTGTCAATTTGGAATCCGTGTCGTTGGCTATGACCCTTTTGCTTTCATTTTTTTTTGCTTCTGGTTTTTTTGGGTTTCCGGTTTTTGTCATGGGGAATGATGCATGCCGGGAGATAAAGGCATCGTCGGAGACATGGAAGACCCAAATAATATCAGACATGGTGTATATTTCCTCCACTGATTTCAATAAAGATATCTCCCGCAGCATCAAAAAATAATATTAATCGTGATTTACGATATTTGATCGCTGATCCCGAATCCAGGCCGAAGTAACCGGAAATTGCGTATCAGTTGTGAACAAGTTATAGGTAAAGTCAGAAACAAATGTAAGAAGAATACTACGTTCGCTTCTAGTATTTTTTTTTTGAATGAGATCCTCTTCTAGGCGGTGTAGTTGTTGTTGTGAAGGTAATGTTGAGGTATAATGTTGAGGTAATAATTTTTTTAGATGAGATCCTGTTCTAGGCGGTGTAGTTGTCGTGAAGGTAATGTTGAGGATTTTTTTTCAGACGAGATCCTGTTCTAGGCGGTGTAGTTGTTGTTGTAGTGTCGTGGCAGAGGTGCGAACAGGCAGACACGAGCCGGAGGGTAACACAACTCCGCTTTATTGCCTCGAGCGAGAGGGTGGGCGTAGGATGCCTGTAGCTCCGCTTTATTGCGCACTCGATGCACTCTACCGGCACACGACCTACAAGACACGACTAATGGTACCACATGCTGCTACTGATGCTACTGGTGCTACAAGTCCCTAGTGACGAGTCGGGACATATGAAGCCACAACCACGTGACCACCACCATCCGTGACTCGGGGCTCCGCCCATACAATACATGCTCCGCCCTTACACCACAGTGTTGTGAAGGTAATGTTGAGGATTTTTTTTTTCAGACGAGATCCTGTTCTAGGCGGTGTAGTTGTTGTTGTGAAGGTAATGTTGAGGATTTTTTTCCACATGAGATCCTGTTCTAGGCGGTGTAGTTGTTGTTGTGAAGGTAATGTTGAGGTAATATTTATTTTTGCAGATGAGATCCTGCTCTAAGCGGTGTAGTTGTTGTGAAGGTCATGTTCAGGTAATATTTATTTTTTCATAGCAAAAAGACTGTTTAATTTGATATATTTAAGAAGCGAATGAAAGAAGAATTCTACGTTCGCTTCGAGGCTTTGCCCATTCCATATCAGCGAATGTAGTGAGCTTCATACTTAACACGTGCACATGAGAGAATAGGAAACAACAACAACAACAATAACACAATACCCTGGCAATTTGGAATCTGTGTCGTTGGCTATGACCCTTTTGCTTCCGGTTTTGTTTTGCTTCCGGTTTTTTGTCATGGGGAATGATGCATTCTGGGAGATAAAGGCATCGTCGGAGACATGAAAGACCCAAATATCAGACATGGTGTATATTTCCTCCACTGATTTTAATAAAGATATCTCCCGCATCATCAAAAAATAATTTTTAATCGTGATTTACATTATTTGATTGCTGATCCTGAATCCAGGCCAAAGTAACTGGAAATTGTGTACACAGTTATGAACAAGTTAGAGGTAAAGTCAGAAGCGAATGCAAGAAGAATTGTACGTTCGCTTCTGGTATTAATTTTTTTAGATGAGATCCTGTTCTCGGCGGTGTCGTTGTTGTGAGGGTAATGTTGAGGTAATATTTTTTTTTAGATGAGATCCTGTTCTTGGCGGTGTAGTTGTCGTTGTGAAGGTAATGTTGAGGATTTTTTTTTCAGATGAGATCCTGTTCTCGGCGGTGGTGTTGTTGTTGTGAAGGTAATGCTGAGGTATAATGTTGAGGTAATATTTATTTTTTTAGATGAGATCCTGTTCTAGGCGGTGTCGTTGTTGTGAAGGTAATGTTGAGGTAATATTATTTTTTTTAGATGAGATCTTGTTCTAGGCGGTGTAGTTGTCGTTGTGAAGGTAATGTTGAGGAATTTTTTTTTTTTCAGATGACATCGTGTTCTAGGTGGTGTAGTTGTTGTTGTGAAGGTAATGCTGAGGTATAATGTTAAGGTAATATTAATTTTTTTAGATGCGATCCTGTTCTAGGCGGTGTAGTTGTCGTTGTGAAGGTAATGTTGAGGTAATATATATATTTTTAGATGAGACCCTGTTCTTGGTGGTGTAGTTGTCGTTGTGAAGGTAATGTTGAGGTAATATTATTTTTTTTAGACGAGATCCTGTTCGAGGCGGTGTAGTTGTCGTTGTGAAGGTAATGTTGAAGCAATTATTTTTTTTTCAGATGAGATCGTGTTCTAGGCGGTGTAGTTGTTGTTGTGAAGGTAATGCTGAGGTATAATGTTGAGGTAATATTAATTTTTTGATGAGATCCTGTTCTAGGCGGTGTAGTTGTCGTTGTGAAGGTAATGTTGAGGAATTTTTTTATTTTCAGATAAGTTCCTGTTCTAGGCGGTGTAGTTGTCGTTGTGAAGGTAATGTTGAGGTAATATAGATATATATATATATATATATATATATATATATATATATTTTTAGATGAGATCCTGTTCTTGGTGGTGTAGTTGTCGTTGTGAAGGTCATGTTGAGGAAATTTTTTTTTTCAGATGAGATCCTGTTCTCGGCGGTGTCGTTGTTGTTGTGAAGGTAATGTTGAGGCAATATTTATTTTTTTCAGATGAGATCCTGTTCTTGGCGGTGTAGTTGTTGTGAAGGTAATGTTGAGGTAATGTTTATTTTTTTCAGATGAGATCCTGTTCTCGGCGGTGTAGTTGTTGTTGTGAAGGTAATGTTGAGGTAATATGCAGTAGTGTTATCACAGTTATAGAAATGCACAAATAATTAATTTGATCTCTCGTATACCCAATCACACCTTTATGACTAAAAAATTAACAACAAAACTGGAGAGTAAATACTCCAGCAGTTTTAAGTCGACCTAATTTTATAACAAAGATATCTCCCGCATCCTCAAAAAATAATTTTTAATCGTTATTTACATTATTTGATCGCTGATCCCGAATCCAGGCCGAAGTAACCAGAAATTGCAGCATCGAATGTAAGAAGAATTCTACGTTTGCTTCTCGGCTTTGCCTATTCCATATTACATCAATTCATTCACCAAACAGCACATTGACTGGACGTGTGCAGAACAAGTTCGGCAGGAAGAACACTAAATGGTATCACGTGAGTGCCCACATGGTGTCAGTTTGTAAACCCTTACATCACTTTCATTACTTTCTTTATCACATTCCTCATTTGTGTTACGTTTACCGAAATATTTATTAGTTAAAATTAAAAAAAACATCCAAAGGCACCTTTTTCAGGGTTTTTGCAGGTTGCACTGCACTGCACCGCACTGTACGCACAATATCGGCTGTGCACCAACACGTCAGGTGAAATGGAATACCTGGAGCAGAGCGCCTGGAGTGGAAGGTAAATTTAGACTAACTGGAGTGCTTGTTGGGAGGTGATTTGGATCTTGTGAAATATGGATTTGCTCACATTACATTCATTATCTCCACCAGCGAAGGTGAAGGAGGTTATGTTTTCACCCCTCTCTGTCCGTCTGTGATTTGCAAAATCGAAGATTTTTCAAGTGCTGAAAATTGGTCCAGTGGATTTTGTTATTCTGTCTGTCTGTTTGTACAATTTTACAATTGTTTTTGTTTTTACAAATTTTTACAAGGTCACAATTTTAAACAGATCTTTATGAAACTTCAATGCATGGTAGAGATTGTCATAAGGAAGAAGCCGATTCTTTTTGAGGTCAAAGGGTCAACATACGTCAAAGGTCAAAAACTTCGGTGGTATTTCTAAAATCATCAATTTTCATCTGATTGATTTGAAATTTGAAGAAGATTTACAAATTTGGTCATTGAATTCAACCACCAATTATTTTGAAAGTCCACTTCGGACAACAGGTCAACATAGGTCGAATTTCTAAAATTGTCAATTTTCATCCAATTGACTTCAAATTTGAAGAGGAGTTGCATACTTGGTCAATTAATTCAACCAATAATTATTTTTGAGGTCAATTTGTTTAATGGATTTTGCAAGTATCGTGCTCTGCACGACGTCTTCTTGTTCTGTATGGTCATTGATATTACCTCAACATTACCTTCACTATGACAACTACACTGCCAAGAACAGGATCTTATCTAAAAAAATAAAATACTAGATTGAACGTAGAATTCTTCTTACATTCGCTTCTGACTTTACCTATGACTTGTTCACAACTGTATATGCAATTTCCGGTTACTTCGGCCTGGATTCGGGATCAGCGATCAAATAATGTAAATCACGATTAAAAATTATTTTTGATGATGCGGGAGATATCTTTATTAAAATCAGTGGAGGAAATATACACCATGTCTGATATTTGGGTCTTTCATGTCTCCGACGATGCCTTTATCTCCCGGCATGCATCATTTCCCATGCAAAGAAAACCAGAAGCAAAAAAACAACGGAAGCAAAAGGGTCATAGCCAACGACACGGCTTCACAATTGCCTTGGTATTGTGTTGTTGTTGTTGTTTCCTATTCTCTCATGTGCACGTGTTAAGTAATATTCACAAGATAGATATAAAACCCAATCGTGTTTATACACCGCATAGCATTTAAAAACAACCAGAAGCAAAAGGGTCAAAGCCAACGACATAGATTCAAAATTGTCAGGGGTATTGTGTTGTTGTTGTTTCCTATTCTTTCATGTGCATACCTGCCAACCCTACCGATTTTCTATAGCTCCCAACACCTACCGATTTTATTAGTCAGACATACCACATTTGGAAATTATTATTGCAAAAAAAAAAGTTGTGTTTTTTTCAGTTTTGCATTCGTTTCTCACTGCCAAGATCGTATTACACGCGGCTTCTTCTACATTCTACAAAACTCGTGCCTGACCTTGATTTCTTATCTCGTCAGCGATTGGTTATTGCTTCCAAACTAAGCATGACCAATCAAATGGTACGACAGGAAACAGCGGGCATTCATTTCCAGACAACGCGCCATTGGCATTTTCCATTCATGATCAAAGACTGCAGTTAACAGAGAGTACTCATCGCTTCAGTGCACAACAACAATGCAAACACCAGAAAATAAAAAAACCACCCCCACGCTGGGTCAACAAGTTTAAGCCAAGTTGGACAGCAGAGTTCAAGTGTATCAAGGCTTCGCGTAAGGTAAACTGTAAATATGTTATGAAATCAGAGTGGCCAGTCATTTCATTCATAAAGATGTATCAGTGAGTTTATGTAAACTCTTGTGTACACGTATGGGCACATACATATGGAGCTTGGACAGTCAGTAATTTATGGAAACGTGACTGATGATCATGATGTCTTCGAAAAATATAGATTGGTGAGTCGATCAAACATGTTAAGTTTTCTCTTTTTCACTCTAAAAATATGTTGATATTTTTCAGCGAACTGTGGTCTCAAAATGCAGGAGATTGCACCATTTTGCTTCAATTTTTTTTGAAAAATTTACGGGGGGGGCATGCCCCCGGACCCCCCCTAGGGACAAGTGCGATGCCATCCTACAGTTTTTCCTTCAAAAAAGGTTGGCAGGTATGCATGTGCACGCGTTAAGTATGAAGCTCACTGCGTTCGCTAATAATAGCACAATAATTGGCAGTAATAAAAAGAATAATGTGATGCAATGACCAATGTCTGTTAACCAATAATGACCTATATATTGTCCGTCAACCAATAATGACCAATAACGTCTGTCAACCAATGACAGGACACGGTGCTATGACGTCACAAATAACGTCACAATTAATGTTTTTATTTTTTATTTTTTTGCTTTTTTTTGCACGATTGACGTCACAATTCTTCTTCTTCGTTTGGTATGATGTCACAATCGACGCTGGGGACCTGAGTATGTGCCTTTTCAAGGTTTGATATTAATCGGACAAGCAGTTCCCAAGTTACGGCCATTTATCTGTCAACCAATGATAGGACACGGTGCTATGACGTCACGAATGACGTCACAATTAATGTTTGTTTATTTATTTATTTATTTTTGCATTATTGACGTCATAATTCTTCTTCTTCTTCGTTTGATATGAAGTCACAATTGACGCTGTGGACCTGCGTATGTTTCCAAGGTGTTTCCCAAGTTATGGCCATTTATGATACTGTTAGTCCGATGTAATTGAAACAATGCCCCAATCCAGTCGTCATTTATGAGAGCGCAGGAACGAAGCTGCACATACTGGCACGCACCTACGGGCCCGCACTAGTATTATATAAGATATATATGATATTTATATATTATATATATATATATATATATATATATATATATATTATATGTATGATTATATACACACACACACACACACACACACACACACACACACACACACACACACACACACACACACACACACACACACACACACACACACACACACGCTGTGCTCGCCTCACCAAATGTCGCTACAGACGCACAGGTTTGTTTTAACCGAAGATAATGACTACGTGAGTTACTGCCTTGTCATGAGAAATATAAATTTAATATTTAAAGCACCTCACCGCCCCGATTTCAAAACACCTCACCACATGTCGTTGTAGAGACAGGCTTGTTTTCACGAAGGATAAGTACGTGAGTTGCCGTGCTTTCTTGATTTACACCAATCAGAATTCAAACATTAATTTTGCAAATCAATTTGCAATATTCATGACATTACCTTCTTTTTTTATCGCAATTGAAGTTAAATAATCAAGTGCAAAAAAAAAAATTCCCAAAAAATTTCTAAATATGATACCGTGAGGAAATACCCATGAGAGAGGTCGGTCCAGTCCAGAAGTTTGGTACAAGTTTGCAAACATTTGAGGGAGTAGTTCAGTGACAACAAAGGACAGACACCACAGTCTACACGGATATATATATATATATATATATATATATATATATATATATATATATATATATATATATATATATATATGTATGTATATATATATATATATCTTCTATTTCGGCTGCTCCCGTTAGGGGTCGCCACAGCGGATCATTCGTTATGATCCGCATACTGATTTGGCATAGGTTTTCTGCCGGATGCCCTTCCTGACACAACCCTGGTCGCTTCTTACGTCACAGGGATAAGGATTGGGTTTCGCCATGATTCCGGGCTGCCCTACACCCTCTCATAGCGCGGCCCAGTGCAGAGCTCCCATCCTCAAGCGATCCTCCAACCAAACCCTCCGAGTAGCCGGATTACAGGCACGCATGTATATATATATATATATATATATATATATATATATATATATATATATATATATATATATATATATATATACATACATATATTGTGCTATCTTATTAAAATTTGGTTATGAACACCAACTATCCTTTTAAAAAGAGTTACTCATTGGTCCAGTATGTTTGATATAATTGGCACACTCTCTGGAGGAATGGAGCATGGCATTGACCTCATTCTGATCATTCATCTATACTATATGGAGTACTACCATCTATTTATTAATACTGAAGGACCACTTTTGTGCTCCTCCTAGCGGTCGCGTCACGTTTTTCTCGGTACTGTGACCTGGACTGAAAGAAACTTCGTACCTGTATGAGTGCATCGCACATAGTGGCAACAGTCAACCTTCAACTCTGAAGCAGAATAAACACTTTCCGTTTTACAATCATTTACATGGCGACGCGTGACGTCACCGCTGAGAGGGGTAAGGAGGTCATGACATCATCCGTCATTCGGTCTGTCGTCGACAGACCGTCACCGCTGAGAGGTGTAATTCCACTCCTCGAAAATAGCGACTGCAATGTAAAACCCTCTTCTGCACATGCTGACTACCTCAGAATGTAAATTTGACACAAAAAATGTAACAAGAAACATTGTATCTATATATTATACTGATGGACCAATTTTGTGCTCCTCCTAGTGGTCGCATCACGTTTTTCTCGGTACTGTAACCTGAGAAGTTTTGACACGGTGTTTGTACATCAAAGTAGACACGTGCACAAATCAGGGGACTTCTTCACAAGAGTAGTGTACACCAAAAATGTTGTGTACAAGGACGTTTTGTACGCCTCATTAGGTAAGGCCATGGAGTACATCGACTGGAATCCAGCTCTTACAAGAGCCGCCACTGGTTGTCGTACTGGGCTCATGGAACGGAATCCGTCTGTGATGGGGTTTCGGCTAGTACGCCATGATGAGAGTGTGTGTGTGTGCGTATGTCGCCGTTTTTCTCAGAGATGGATGGATTGATTTATTTATTTTCTTGCTCATCGCTCTATATAGTGCTGAAGCCTTTTTGATTAATGACATATTCACGTACACATTGTATAAATAAATACAAAACAATTACCAGACAAGAATGGAAATGGCGGTGGTAAATACATATTTCAAGAAGAAGGAGGAGCACAGGGTGACGTACAAGAGTGGAGGAAGGTGCACACTTGTGGACTACGTCTTAAGGCCCAGTCACACCTTGACGTTTTAGCCAGCGATGGCAACTTATTAAAATGTATGTAAAACGCTGGCTGACGTTGAACTTTTGATGTTTTTTTTTAAAGATTCGGACGTATTCATAGCGACTTGGTCTTATGTATAACGCATTAGTAACGGACACAGAACGTTTCGTTGTGTTATAGATAACTTATACCAACGAATGCTGAACCTGTTGTCGGCCTACACAGCCTATGCCCAACGATAGTCTCACTTAGGCATAGCGCGTTGCACGCATCGCCGACGATGTCGTGACGTAGCCTATTAAAAGGCTGACGCATAACGATTCGAATCATAACTGCCGTAGAAATGGAAGTGTCAACATCGCAGTCACACCTTGGCGATCTTGCCAGCGTATGCCGACCGAAGAAAAATGTGTCTAAAACGTTGGGGCACGTCAAATACGGTATGAGTAAGTTTGGTATACATGAGTGGAACACTAAAGTACGCTATCGTACGTCGTAGTAAGTAGAGTACGTCAAGAAATTTTAAACATGTTCAAAATTTTACGACGTACTTGGCGTATGACACACGTTCCACATGCGATGGGGATAAGTTGTACACACGATATGCGGACACTTACACACGTCCAAAAAGGCTACTTATAAGCTACTCATAAGTCGAAACACGTCGCGGTAATGTCTTTTTTACGCGAAACTTATTTCTAACTTATGTTTGACGTGCTTTGAACCAATTCTTTACGTAGTCCCAACACACATTGACGTATGTAGACGTATTCCAATGACGTCTTCCGGTCGACAAAAAAAAATGAACGTGTTTCTAACTTATAACTGCCATATAAAGACGTGTTCCCAGCGGTTTTGGGAATTGGTATATAAAAATGGTGTTCATAAAAGGGGAACCCAACAGTGTTTTCGAGTCCTTTTTGAGTCGATGTCCATGTCAGCAGTAACTGTATCAGTATCAGTATCAGTATTAGTATTAGTCGTAGTTTGTCATGTTGGCAGTCGTAGGTGAGTGTGAGGGGGAGGGTGTGGGTTAAGATGGATCCTCCTTGCGTCCGGGTGTCCATGGGTAGGAGACATCTTTGCACCATTGTTCAAAGTTCTTCGCGGCTAATTTTTATGGGGCTTTTTCAACAATGAGCTATGGCTTGTTTTTACGATTTAGGTCTATTCATAACGGGTTGGACAAATGCACAATGAACTAATAATGTGCATAGAGCGCTTCGATAACTTATAGATACGGTATACCAACGAATAATTATCGTGTAGCCGGCGTTCACAAACTATGCCCAACGATAGCCTAACTTATCCATATCGTGCGGCAGTTTATCTTTGCCGGTGACGTGGGGTTTGCTATTCATAGGCTGCCACTCAACGATTTAAATGGCTGCATCTCCACTATTGAAAGTAGACGCTTGCGCTCAACAATTGGATTTTTTTTACACTCAACGACTTTTAAACGGTACCACTCAACTATTTTCATTGTTTACAATGAACGATTTAAATTGCTGTCACTCGCCTTTGTTTTTTGACACTGGGGTTTGGAAATTTGAAGCGTTTCTTCTGAACGAGTTAAAACGCTCAAATTCAACTATTTTAAATAGACGCTGCCGATGGACAATTCGAATCACAGCCAAGCTAGACATCGAAGTGTGAACATCCTTGTCATGCCGAAGAAAAGTTTGAAAAATGCTGCAAATAAGTGTCCTGGCCATGGCCGTGGACGCTCACGCAAGGACGATCCATTATACCGACGTCTTTCGGCCTATGAGTAACTTAAAAGTAACGTCTGTCGACGTGTGGCAACGATCGCGTAACGTGCCAACAACACGTTAATCATAGGTTAGAAATAAGTTTCGGGTACGCTAAACATTACCTCGGCGTGTCTCAACTTATGATTAACTTACAAGTAGCATGTGTTGAGGTCTGTCAACGATCGCAGACCATACATACAACTTGTGGTCAGCGTAGCGGAACGTGTGAGTCATACGCCGGCATACGTCGTGAAATTTCAAGCATGCAAAAATTTGAGGAGAACCGAAAAGTACAATGTTTAATGCCAGCGTACAATGATGTATGGCAGTGTTTTTCAGCGTGCTCTCAATGTTTTCAAAACTTACCCATAACGTATTCAACGTGTGCCAGCATTTTAGAAAAAAATTTCAAAAATCGGCATACGTTGGCTAAAACGTCAAGGTGTGACTGGGCCTTTAGGCAGGAGATGCAACCTGAAAGAGATTAGCAAGGTGGTCGCAGGGGAGAGTGTAGCAAGACAGCATCGGATGGTGGTTTGTCAGATGATTTTGGTGGTGAGGGTGAGAAAGAGAGTGAGGGCTGAACCAAGCATCAGATGGTGGAAGCAGAAGGAGGAAGACTGTTGCATGAAATTCAGGGAAGAGGTGAGACAGGTGTTGGATGGTGGTAAAGAGGTGTCGACTGGGTAACTACTGCCGAAGTGGTGAGGGAGGGAGCTAGGAAGGTACTTGGTGTGACAGCTGCACAGAGGAAGGAAGATAAGGAGACTTGGTGGTGGAACGAGGAAGTACGGGAAAGTATAAGGAAGAAGGGGTTGGCGAAAAAGAATTGGGATAGCCAGAGAGATGAAGAAAGTAGACAGGAGTACAAGGAGTTGTGGCGCAAGGTGAAGAGAGGTGGCGAAGGCTAAGGAAAAGGCATATTGCGAGCTGTATGAGAAGTTCCATGCAAAGGAATGGGAAAAGGATTTGGACCGATTGGCCAGACAGAGGGACCGAGCTGGGAAGGATGTGCTGCAGGTTAGGGTGATAATGGATGCAGATGGAAATGTGCTGACAAGCGAGGAGAGTGTGTTGAGAAGGTAGATGGAGTACTTTGAGGAGCTGATGAATGAAGTATATGAGAGATAGAAGGTTGAAGAGGTGGAGATAGTGAATCAGGAAGTGCGGTGGATAAGTAAGGATGAAGTGAGGACAGCTATGACGAGGATGAAGAGTGGAAAGGCAATTGGCCCAGACGATATACCAGTGGAAATGTTTAGGAGAGATGGCAGTGGAGTTTTTAACCAGATTGTTTGACAAAATCTTGGAAAGTGACAGGATGCCTTCGGAGTGGAGATTAAGTGTATTGGTACTGATTTTTAAGAATAAGGGTGATGTGCCGAGCTGTGGTAACAACAGAGGTATAAAGTTGATAAGCCTCACCATGAAGTTATGGGAAAGAGTAGTGGAAGTCACATTAAGAGGAGAGGTGATGATTTGTGAGCAGCTATATGGTTTTATTTCAGGAAAGAGCACTACAGATTCGATGTTTGCTTTGAGAGTGTTGATGAAGAAGTATAGGGAAGGCCAGAAGGAGTTGCATTGTGTGTTTGTGGGTTTCGAGAAAGCTTATGACAGGGTGCCAAGAGAGGAGTTGTGGTATTGTATGAGGAAGTCAGGAGTGGTGGAGAAGTATGTGAGGGTGGAGCAGGATATGTATGAGGACAGTGTGACAGCGTTGAGGTGTGCGGTAGGAATGACGGACCGGTTTAAGGTCGACGTGGGATTACATTAACGATCGGGTCTGAGCCCTTTACTGTTTGCAATGGTGATGGACAGGTTGACGGACGAGATCAGACAGGAGTCTGCTTGGACTATGATGTTCTCGGATGACATCATGATCTGTAGTGAGAGTCGAGAGCAGGCTGAGGCGAGCCTCGAGAGGTGGAGGTACGCACTGGAGAGAAGGGGAATGAAAGTCAGTAGGAGTAAGACGGAGTACATATGCGTAAATGAGAGGGAGGGTGGCGAAATGTTGCGGTTGCAAGGAGTTGAGGTGGTGAAAGTGGATGGGTTTAAATACTTGGGATCAACTGTCCAAAGGAATGGAGAGTGTGGTAGAGGAGTAAAGAAGAGAGTGCAAGCAGGAAGGAGTGGGTGGAGAAGAGTTTCAGGAGTGATTTGTGATAGAAGGGTATCTGCAGGGGTGAAAGGGAAAGTATACAAGACAGTCGTGAGACCAGCTATGTTGTATGGTTTGGAGGAGGTGGCGCTGAAAAAAAGACAGGAGGCGGAGCTGGAGGTGGCGGAGTTAAAGATGCTGCTCTTCTCATTGGGAGTGACGAGGATGGACAGGATTAGAAATGAGAATATTGGAGGACAACGCAGGTAGGACGGTTTGGAGACAAAGTGAGAGAGGCGAGATTGAGATGGTTTGGACCTGTGCACAGGAGGGATGCAGGGTATATCGGGAGAAGCATGTTGAGGATGGAGCCGCCAGATAGGAGAAGAGGAAGGCCAAAGAGGAGGTTTATGTTTGTGGTGAGGGTGGAGATGTGGATGGTTGGTGTGACAATAGAAGATGTAGAGGACAGAGTGAAATGGAGAGGGATGATCTGCTGTGGCGACCCCTAACGGGAGCAGCCAAAGGAAGAAGAAGAAGAAGAAGAAGTAGAAGAATTATGAGACATTTAAATACAAATAAACCTCTTCCGGTTGTGGTCAAAGTTTGTGGTACATCTTCTTTTCTCTTCCTGAAAGGTACCATATTTATAAATTGGGGGCAAACTTAACCCAGAAACATCAACGGTACATTCACGAGCATCCTTTCAACAAATGACATTGCATTCCACTTCTGAGGTAACACTTTTACAATGCCTCCGAGCCAATAATCTACAGGCTGTTTACAAAGTCCTGTTACCCCCCCCCCCCCACCTCTGCAGAACTTGATACATTAATATAATGAACACACAAGATTTATAAATATAAATGATGAATGCACAAATCTGTCAAAATGTGAAGCATTAACATGAACATTATATATATATATATATATATATATATATATATATATATATATATATATATATATATATATATATATATATATATATAATGTTAATGCTTCACATGTATACATATATAAATTCACATTTATACATATATAACATACCAGGGTAGATGATTTTTTTGAGGGGGCGGGGGATAGGGCATTAACAGGACTTTGTAACCACACTGTCAGGTACATTACATTTCTCTTTGTGCGAAGTGATTTTGCGATCTCTTGGTTTAATGTCTCATGGTCACTTGACAGTGCAATTCCACGGGGTTTCGTCAAATCTCACGGGATTGTGATTTGGACAGGCAATTATTAAATCGCTCTATAGCGCCTAAGCTTTTGTAGCTACGTGAAACGGTGAAAGGTAATATTAAATGACCCTCGACTCCATTCCTTAGTGGGTGTAGGAAAGTGTTTTTGGCCCCCACAAATAAAACAAGTTCGAATTGCGAACATACCATGTGGGAGTTCATTTGTACAACTCTCAGGTGAGTGATAACACAGATGACAGATGGTTTTGTAATTTGGTAAGATTTTCATCGCATCAGAAAAAGAAACCAGAACACCTCACAAGAGTAAGGCCAGTTTCATGTCATCATTTGCGACTTAATTTTGCGTTGGGCATCGCCAAGCGCATGAAAATTTTTTTCAATAATTTTAAGAAAATGGGCCGAAAAGGCCACAATCGCACTTTGAGCTCAGTTAATGCCTGGGGGATGGTCTCTAGAATATACCTGTCATGTTTGGTTCGGTTCTGCCCACTAATAACTGAGAAATAACAATTTTAAGAATGGGCCGAGAGGACCGTTTATCGGCCCAAACGGCCGGAATCACACTTTGGGCTCAGTTAATGCCTGCACACATGTGTCTGGTATATGCCTGCAAATTTTCATCGAATTTTGTTCACGAATAATGGAGAAATAGGCGTTCAAATGAACTGAACACAAGAAAAGAGAGAACGTGAGCGGCGCTTAGACCCTGTGGGGTGGAAGACCCCACGGGGTAAAAAAAAATAGACCGGGCAACGCCGGGTACCCCTGCTAGAAATCAATAAATGGGGCTGTAGTTTTATTCTTCTGCTTCTATCGGATGGCATCTTGGCTGCCAGGTGGCTATCATTTTGTTGGGACGTGACTCTGCCGCTGATGCTGTGCCCCTATACCAGTACACCTGTACTCACTTTGCAGACCTCAGAAGGATGACTGGCTGTCAACCCATTTGATGATTATCTTCCTCATAAACCCTATTTCCTTTGCACAATGTAAATCTATTCAACATCATAAACCTCTGATTTACATTAGTTTGAAAAGGAGAGTGGAGAGAAGTGAAACTTGATGTAATTTTAGATTACCCGCACTCTCATTGTTCACGGATATGTGGCCGATTTCTGGGATCTGTATCAGGAATGACGTCAGGGTGTGAGTTCATGAAAAATGCATTTCAAATATCAGCAACTCACTGCTCCAAAGATGGTAACAACGGGTTTTATCCAACTTCTCCCCACCCGCCCCCGTAGAAACATTTCCCCCAGAGAGGTGAATTGAATGCAATAAAGCCATTATGACATTTATTTGCTCTTGTTTCAAGAGATCAGCAAATGACTGAAGTTTATGGTCAATCGAAAGTGAGACGATCAGGGTTGAGCACAAAACGTTATGTTTCCTGCTGCCATCGGATAATGTGATTGGCTGGATGGATGCACGCACAGAGCCTGGGCTGGACTTGCTCATCGGACAAGGCTTACAAAGATTTGTTTCCATATATGGTGCTGTTCAAAGCTCGAGCGCTTATGAATGAGATGGTTCCTCGCAGTTTTCAGGGTGTGATCACGCCTCTCAGTTGAATGATTACTGCTTAAGTCTATTTTGTGCAGAGCTTTGGCTCTCACCCAGTAAAGCGCACACACCCGAGTGAAAGAATGCACAGAGCGTGTGCCCGACACCCTTCTGCCCCAGCTCCATTGACTCCCTCGCTGTGCACACATTTGCTTGCTCTGGCAGTGGCATATTCACCCAGAAGACAAAGTACCCGGGTCACGTTTTACAAAACAAAGTTCGTCTCGTTCTTCAAGGAGCTTTTGGTGTGATGTCTCGAGCAGCGATTTGTTTTGGCATGACATCTCTGAGGGTTGCACCTTTTATCTGCAGCGTTGTGTCAGTTCGCAAATCGCTGAGTAAACGACTGCCGGGAAAAATGGGGGATTCGCTTTGTTGGAAATTGCTTTGACCACCAAACAGAAGAGAAATTTCAAGAAATGAAGCTTTGCTTGGAAAAGAGCTCATGCTTTTGGCCTCAACTGCTGGATAATCTCGAAGTAAACATGCACAGCTGGACTGAAACATCGAATTTGCCATCTGTAGCTTCGAGTTCCACATGTCGAATGTTCAATTGGGTACCTATCTCCAAGGGCATGATGGTGTCACCACATATAGCCATGATCCACTTGGCAATGGGATGGCTTTGGAAGGCTCAAATGAAAATTATCATCGAAGTAAAGCACTGATAGCAAGCTCTCTGCATGCCTTCCTTTTCCTTTTAATTCTTCCTTTCATTCATAATACGAGTTCCCTTATAAGGATCTCAACGCAGGAGGAGCCATTAGGCCCAATCAGCCTATACAATGGTTGCCAACCTATCATTATTTGTCCATGCTCTCTCCGTTTTAAATGTAGAGCATAAAGCAAGGAAGCAAAACGTACCATTTTGAAAGTTTTCGGTGGGATTCGGCCACATTCGGGTTTGAACCACCGACCTCCATGGCTCACCAGCAAATGATTCCACCATTCCACCACCATTCATATCCAAATACTACACCCAGTTTAAACATCATTTGAAAGGAAAATAAGGCTTTTTATGTCTTGCCGATATGGATTTGTTCTCATCATTAGAAGGAAGGAGAATAAAAAAAATAAAGGACTCTTAAATGAAGGAACAAACCATTGTTTTATTTTTCTATTTTCTATCGCGAGTGAGGTGGGGGAGTTCAGCAATAGTATGAGGAGGACGTGTGGAGAGGTGTGGAAGAAAATTTTGAGGTTAATTAGGTTGAATCATAAAAACAAAATGGCCATCAAAACAATTAATACTGCACCGGAAAGAGCTCATTCAAAGTCCCCTTTTTCAGAGAAGTTGGTAACATGTTTCTAGCCTAATTTAGGAGTGGTAATCCAAAATATAAGCTTAGAAAGGTGAAGTTTGGGGGTAAGTAGGTCAACTTATGAAAATAATATCCAGGGTGATTCAAAAAGACCTGGACAACTTTGGTTGTTAATATATTGTTGCGGGCCAGGGGTCGGTGGCGAGAACGACCACTAGGTGGGGGAGGTTGCGTCGTCTCCCACCAAACTCCCCGGAATTGTAGGCCGTCGCTCGGATAATTCCGCGAGCCAGCAGGTCGTTTAACCGGCCGTGGAATGCCAATATCTCGACCGCGTGGCATAGGGTTATTTTGTCTCGATCCAATGTACCGAAGTAACCATGTGGTCTCGGCTACCGGGATCCACGCCCTTGGAACGCCTGGCCGAACCGGATTCACTCTACCAGCAGCGGTAAAATTACACCTCCCAACTACCACTCTGCCACCCACCTTTCCGGCTCGGAAGCAGTCGAGCGGGCCTTCTCAGGACGTCCCGGCTACAGTTTTCCGATTACCGGGGATAAAACCCCGCCTAAGAACTCAGATTTGAACCATGCTGGACCAATTCAAGAAAGGACGGAAATGAACTGGGAATATTTCTAATCATGGTTTATTTACAACGAGCAGTAATGCCCGGTGTTGCTCGGGCTCGCAATAAAGCCCGGTGTTGCCCGGGCTTTCTTGCAAATTTCCTGAATAGCTGTTAGCGGTTAGCGGTTAGGGTTAGCTGTTAGGGTTAGTGTTAGGGTAGCTAACCCTAACCCTAACCCCAACAGCTTGGCGTAGCGGAGGTAAACAGTGCCCGGGGCAAAGTGGAAATTTGCGTCCCCCGTAAGCCTTAAACTTGAGTGGATTTGAATGGAAAATCCCATAAGGGATATCGATTTATCGATTTTTTTTTCGAATATCGGAAGTGTTATGGAAAAAAATTTATAGCCAATAACCTAAGTTGGACCAAACGCCATAATCGTACCGAATTTGAATGGAATCCGTTGGAGTTTGTGAAAATGCATCAAAACGAATTTTGAGCGGCCTCTTAAGGAAGACAATAATATCATTAGTATATGTGCCAAATCTTGTTTCATTTCATGCAGTAACAAAAATCTGATGGTGGAACAAAGAAAGGGACGTGCCGAAATATTAATATAGATAAGGACACAGAGCAAGACTTAACGTGGATATGCAAGTAATATTTACAATAATCAAAAACAAACACTTAAACAGTTTCTACTTATAAGACGGGCCCACACGCAGACACACACACACACACAAATGAAAATAAACCCAGAGTTCTTTATTGGACCCTCACAGCCGAGGAGAGAGACGAGCTAGGGGTCAGATTCCAGCTGGGTACCTGACCGTCGGAGGAAGGGGGTGCGCCATGGTGCGGCATCGGACAATGGTCGTTGGTTTGGTCCCCAGTCGCACGTATGGGACTCGTGGTTCGTGGCGGAGCGCGGGTAGTGAATAGCGGGGTCCACGGAGGGGGGGGGGTCAGGGTCACTCTTTCCTTTCCTTGTAGAGGGCCAGCAGGTACACGTTTGCCACCTTCATGACCTTCTGCTCAACCCTCCGCTTCAAAAGAACTGCACGCTCAACAACAACCCTCAGAGCCCTTTCCAAAACCTTGTCAGAAACCCATGGAGAACTTCCTCCAAGACCCTTCTTCCTCACTCGACTCTCAACCACCACAACCCTGTCAAAAACTTCAGAACAACCTTCGGAACAACCCCCGCCTCAGAGAGTCCTCAGGAATTTATAGACCTCCCTCAACGGGGCAGGGCTCGCTTGAACAGACGTCACTCCCCGCCCTGATTTGACAGGCTCCTAGGGGTTCGCCCTTTCTGGGTGGAGTTTCGGCCCCTGCGGGAAACCCCACCCACTCTTCCATGTGGGTTCATACTTGTCCAGCAACAGTATCAATGTTGCAAAGATCGTCGTGAAAGAGTTACAACGTTTGTGGAAGCCGAGAAACTGGAACCGCGAGATCCCGCCTCAACATGTCAGGGTGCGAGAAGGCAGCCAGTTGGCGGTGGATCGTGACGGGGGGTGGGATGGTTGTTAGATGGCTTGTTAAATGTAATAACCTAACTAAAAGAAATCGCAATGCACGTCTTTGATTCTCCCACGAGACAAAAGGAAGGGGATCTGACTACACACATGCTTAGCGACATAACTGACTTTTGGGACATCTGTATGTTGAATGCATATGGTTTCCAGATCCGTAACAATATTGTTGCGAATTCGCGCCCGCCGGCATGCGAGCGGCCACGTAACTCGAATTGCGGCACGTCGCCCACCGGACGGACAATTCCGTCTTGACCCTCTCGGACTAACGCCGGGAACTAGTCACGAGTGGGCCTTTCGGCCTCACCACGATCTTGCCAATCGTCCCCCCCGCGTGGGATAGGGTTGCTCGCGAAATTCGACCTACCTAAGTACCCACACGGAGGGTAGACCGGGCGATCGCACCTCGCCGCAGGTCGACTTCGGACACGGGCCACTTTAAGCGACCCGTTCCGTACTATCGGGATAACCGAGCGGTGTTATCGTCAACCTCGACGGTTCCGATTAATTATCGGGCGTATTTAGCCCACTACCAACCCTTTACGTGAAGTAAGATGGAGATTCAATTAAAGAAAAGACAAAGCGAAACGGGAAAAACAGTTCAAAATAAGGCACATTTATTCTGCGGCACACGGATAGCACACGTATACAATTACAACAATTATGCACCAAAAGCAAATGTAAAAGAAACACAACAATTATGCACCAAAAGCAATTGCAACAAAAGAAACTCAATGCAGATCTACTACCGACTACGCGAGCACACGGCAACACTCCGACAGACTCCGACTCTCCTCCAGACCCGTCTTGGTTGCTGCTGCCACACTTCGCCGCCGCCACACCTCTCCAACTCGCCCGAGCCCGAAACAGAAAACTCTGAATTCGCCCCGCGCTCGGCGCTTTATAGTACGGCCGGAGAAACGATATGCAAATTTCCGGATCAGGATGAACTCGGGGGCGGAGCCGCGCTCGCCCATTGGACGGAGGAAAAGTGGGCGTGAACCTCCCCTGATCCTCGAATTTGCATATATCGATTCTACTCCGACGCGCCTGGAGGCGGGGCCAAATCGCCCCGCGCTTAATGATTGGACGGATCGGAAGTGGGCGTGAATCATTCCTGATCCGACTTCCCCTCGGAAAGGCCGCTTTTTGCACCCGCTGCTCGGTGCGCGTCCCGCACGAGGCCAGGACAGCCTGACGCTCGGTGCCCACAAGCGGTGCGGGAATGGCCATAGAAGGAGAGGCGAAGGTGGTGGAGGGTCTAAAGTGGCGGTGATGGCCATGGCGACGCTAGGAATGGCGGTGATGCGATGTTTACGGGAGCGAGCCGTGACGGTAAAGGTCGTGGCTGTTGGCGTTGTTGTTAAGCGTCGTTGCGGTTGGTGGTTGTTGTGTGATGGCAGTTGAGACGTGGTTGGTTCAAAATAAAGATAGAACAGAAAAACAGCTATCTTAAAGCGTCGCAGCCCGAATGAATCACATTTATTCCCTCTAAACAACGGGTTTGGGGCTAACTACACATGTACTTACAGAGATATCTCACCTACGGGACCTGAATGGTGGTTTGCGAATTTCCTCAACCACAACAATATTTAGTACCACAAATGATACAATGTTACCCTTTGTTTTATATGATACAGAAACTCATAAAGTTTCCTTATTTTCAAGTCTGATGGTTAAATGTAAAAGAAAATGGCGACACCGTTGGAGAAAGCTCAGTGCGTCGACTGGTTCATTGAGAGGAGATCTGACATGCAAGTTCAGCGTAATTTCCATACAAGATATGGAAGGAATCCGCCATCATGGACCAGTATCAGAGAGTGGTACAAGAGGTTTAAGGAGACTGGAAGTTGTCAGAAACAGAAAAGTACCGGTCGACCAAGCACAAGTGCAGCAGACATTCAATGAGTGTGAATCATTTAAACAAAGTTCCAGAAAATCAATTTGACGCATATCCAGAGAACTTGGACCACCAACAACCAATGCACACAGGATTTTGCACAAATGAGTGAAGCTTTATACTTATACGGTGCAGATTCTGCAGGAACTCAAACCAAATGACAGACTCAAACATAAGGCATTTGCCTTGGAAATGCTCAGTCACATAGCGAATGACAAAGATTACCTGAAAAAGGTCATGCTCACAGACGAATCTTGCTTTCATGGATCGGAGAAGGTCAACTGGCACAATGTGAGGATATGGGGCTCTGAAAGCCCTGACGTGGTCATTGAACACATACGCGATAGTCCAAAGGTCAATGTGTGGTGTGGCCTTCTCCATGACTGCTTGGTGGGTTTGTTTTTCTTCAGTGACAAAGGATACATTGACCTCAATAATTTACATGAATATGTTGGAAGGATTTGCCTTCCCACAGATTGAAGATCTGCAACCCGATATCATTTTTCAACAGGACGCACTCCCCCTCATTGTCCTTCGTCATTTGAGCCATCCTGAATGAAAATTTTCCAGGTCGCTACCCAGTTTAAACATCATTTGAAAAGGAAAATTGCCAAGTTGGACCAACCACCTAGCCCCCATGTTCACCAGACATATATATGTATATATATATATATATATATATATATATATATATATATATATATATATATATATATATACATATACACACATATATTAGCAGGTATGCTTACACATTGTAAATAATCAATAACGAACCGTGCTTCTCCATTATCTCGTGTCGCTCACCTGCATTAATATTTTTAATTAATTTATTTATTTATTTATATTTTCATTCATGGATGCTTTCCAATGGTTGTCATTTTTCCCGGTATATCAGTTTCTGATTGAGGAACAACTTATTAAAATTGAATTATATTTTGCACATAGATTGGAAAACGAATCTGTAGTTTAGCAGTACTGTCTGAATTCGTCCCAATCGCACAGGCATAGAGAGGAGTGAGATTATTTTTAATCTGTCAGGTCAGGTCAGGTATGGGAGCATGCGCCAGAGCAGCGCGTTGTTGTGTCCACCTTCCACCGGTACTCCAGGGTCCTCCGTCTGGCCATCCCCCAGGCAGATGCCTGGCCCATCCCCATTTCCTTGAGATGCTGATCAACCTGCTGCAACCATGAGGCACATGTTCGGCACGTTGGCTTTCTCCACTCATGATGCTCCCTCACTGAGAGAATCTGGTGAGCAGGATCAGCGTCAGGAAAACGAGCCACATGTCACCACAGTGGCAGCTGACAGTCATGGACTATGCTGTTAACAAATCTCATTTGAGTCTCTCTCAGCAACCGCTCGTTGAACACAAAGTCCAACCAGCGATAGCCAAGGATTCTCCAAAGAGACCTGGTACCAAAGGAATTGAGTTACCGTCTCAGATCCCTGGTCACAGTCCAAGTCTCACATCCATAGAGAAAGACTGGAAGCACCAAGGACCTGAAGACTCGGACTTTCATCCTCCTGCACAGGTTCCGGCAGCACCACACCCCCATGATCCAGTGAACCCACGACTCCCCAGGCCTGACCCAGTCGTCTACTGACCTCTGGCTCACAACCAGCAGAGACATGAATATCACTGCCACCGTAAGATAATCTCTCTGTGACCTTAACATCCTCACCACAAACTGGTACAGACAAGATGGCAGCATCGAAGATGTCAGTGAAAGCCTGGATCTTAGTGTGGACCCAGGAAACCCGTAATTGCAGCGGCTCCAACTCCTCATTCAGCACCTCGAGGGCCCCCAAAAGGATATCCAGAGTCTCCACAACGATGACTGCATCATTTGCAAAATCAAGGTCAGAGATCTTGACATTCCCAAATGATGTACCGCAACTTGATCACTCTGACATCCTCCCCAGTTTCCAGCCATACAAGCGTTGAAAAGTGTGGGTACCAGTACACACCCCTCATGAACTCCAGTAACAACTGGAAATAAGTCAGATGGTATCACCACATCACACAGCACTCTCAGTTCCAGAGTATAGCTCAGACATCAGATTGATCAGTTTTGGTGGCACCCCACGAAGACAATGAATCCTCCAGAGGGCATCCCGATTCACTGAATCAAACACTTTAAAGAGATCTACATACGCTGCAAGCAGCACCTGTTCAACTCGACAGCTGGTGGATCAGCCTGGTACAGCCGCTCAAAGCAACCGGCACAGCAGGCCTTCACTTCGGACTCCTCTGTCAAGAGCTCACTACCCTCTGCTCCAACTGCAGAACTTCGAGGGACTGGCTCGGAGGAACGCAATACACTAATTCCTCTGTAAGCAGGACAAGAATCACTTGACCACAGGTGATGCTCTGCCCCCTCAGATTCTTTACACATAGGCCTCCTTGTCCACCCTAATGGCATGTACAGTTTTACGTCTCAGTTCCCTGAACAACTCAACTCTGCCATTCAGCCTGGCCCTGTGACTCTGGTCAACGGTATCCAGTGTGCCTTGAGAGACAAAATTCTTCTTCGCCCTCCGGTGAGTTCCAAAACATCCACCGGCAACATTAAGGATGGTGCTCTTGAAGGCACTCCACAACTCTTCAGGACCCCCCAAAGCACCCAGACCCCCCAAATCGCCACTCAGCCTGTCCACAAACTTCTCAGCTACCCCTCTCATCCTTGAGCTTGCCAACATCCAGCCTTGGCTGTGATGGTACCATTCTCCCAGATATAAGCTGAAACTTGAGAATTGATACAACAAGGCTGTAGTCGGTATTGAGGAACTGAGCACTCCGGTAGACCCTGCAGTGCTGGATCATCCTCCAACAACCGCCAACAAGCACATGGTCAATCTTCTTTGCCACACCACCAGCGTTGAAACACCAAGTCCAGCGATGAACTTGTGGGTGCTGAAACCATGACTCAGCCACCCTAAGTCCATGACTTCTTGCAAAGTCAAGGAACTTAGTGCTATTCTGGTACACAGTTCCAGACCCATGGGGACCAACACACGTCTCATAACCATCGCTATCAGTTCCAGTTGATGCATTGAAATCTCCCATCACGAGAAGAGTATCTCGTCTGGGGCACTGAACAATCAGACTAGAGCGTGGCATAGAATGCATCCTTCACGGTGAGATCACTCGCCTCAGTCGGTGCATATACAGACACCAGAGAAATGACACCCAAGGAGTGACATATCCTTCGTCTCATAATACGCTCATTGACCGATGTTACCTCAATTATCATTGTGTCAGCTTATTGGACACAGCTACAGCAACTCCTTGGGCATGGTAACCATCAAAGTGACCAGACCAATAGGAGGTGTAACCACCCACCATGATCTCACCACTGTCCGGTCTCCGAACCTCAGAGAGTGCTGCAATACTGATGACCAAACTCTTGAGCTCAGGTGATAACAGAGACAGGTGATCATCCTCTCTTTGGGATGGGATATTCCAGGCACTCACCCAAAAGGACCGCCTCAGGTTAACCCAAGTAGACCACCGTCTGGTGGACGACACCTCAGCACCACCCTGACACCCACTACTTCAATCTGACCCGTGAAGGTTACCCCGTGGTTTCTTCCTAACGTCAAAGAGTGGGGGTCCTGAAGGCTTTGCCCCCTTCCCGTCATCCAGTGAGCTGCCCTGCAGAGAGCAGCTGCACAGGAGGTACTCCCAAAGAGTGGGTTTTCAGATTTCTTTGTGGTACGGTTTTTGGAGTGAAGGGTTTTACGGTGGCCGGAGTGCAAATCCTGCCACCAACCTCCTCATCATGCGTAACCCAACTGCAGGAGGATGTCTGCAGACACAGTTGGGCACTAGATATGGATGGCTGTTGGCTCACAAGAAGCTCCTCTGCCCTTTGACAGGTTTTGTTTTTAATCCTGTTGGGCGTCCAGATCCATACACCCTCCTTACCAGGAAACCTGGTGGGGGAGACGGTTTTGTCGCCGACAACCCGACCATGGAACAGGTTAGTACAGGTTTACATGGTAAACCTCTCATGACAACATGACAGGTGTTTACATGGACAACACCTGATCCATGAGAACATATTGGGCCCAAAACATTTTTGAAATATCATGCTATATATCGTTTTTGGACCTATCTTTTAATGGTGAAGAAGCACATTTGAAATTTAATAATTCTCGTATCCAGATCCGAATTCAGATGTTCACCAAAATCGAATCACTTCGTCCTTGCCACACACCCATGTCCACCAAATTTCGTCTGAATCCGTCCACAACTTTTTGAGACATCCTGCACACAAACAAACAAACAGACAGAAAGGGGTGAAAACATAACCTCCTTCACCCTCGGTGGCATAGGTAATAAAATATAGATCTTAAAGGTTGCAGAATTTTCTTTTTCAGAAGTTTACCGCTGTCGATGCAGCGTCTTACACATCACCTTATTTAACCCGTTATATTAGTTATTCGTGCTTGTTGTTTGCGCGCTTTATGACATTCTTAAACACAGTAAGTTTCCTGTTTTGAATGATTATCAATTTGGTTTGACTTCCAGACAGCCAGACAGAATGAAAAAACATCTTGCTGCTCTCTGTGCATGTATGATCAAGACAAACTCAGAGCCAAAGTACTGCTAAACTACAGGTTCGTTTTCCGACTTGTGTTCAAAATATAACATTCAATTGAAATTACGTTGTTCCTCGATCATATGGAGAAACAGACAGACAGGCAGCGTGAACCAACTGCTCATGCCCGCTTTTCACTTCGTGCATTATGGGTAAAAATAAAATAAGGCAGACAGATCATGTAAAAAAAGAGGGGCAATGCCCCTGGGCTCACCTGGCAGAATCAGGAAAATACAGGTAGGCATAGATGACCCCCAAAATGTGTAAATTAGCCGATTGTTTGAACAAACTTGTGAAAACAACATGCAGAGATGATTCCTATGAACTTGCATCGAAATTGGGTGAATACTTTTTGAGGAGTCAAAATAAAAGTAGCGATCCCCGAATCGAAATGACTTTTCACCTTTAAATTGACCTCTTTAATATTCTAGTTTTTTGATGGGAGTTGCAAGGCATCAGGAGGCCTTGGTTCTCAGAAGTTCGACAACATTTGGTGAAAATAGGACTATTAGTTTTAGCACCATAAGTGATGAAGGTTGTGGTGAAGTTTCATCAAAATCGTGAATGTAGTTTCGGTGAAGAAAGTAAATACCTTTTTGGGGGGGGGCGTCAAACCTGGACCGAGTATGACCCACCGTTGACCTCGTTAGACCCTGATTTTTCATGTTGTTTTTTTAAATGCCGTGAACATGGTCGTTTCATCGAAATCGTTAGTGTAGTTTTGAAAAAGAATATCTGAGTATTTACATCCTGACTAACTGATTGACGGATACTGCGCAATGCGAATACCTCACCTGAACTATTAGTGGAGCAGATAAGAGTGATCTTTTTTTTGGTAGAATTGTTCAAATGGTGTTACAAGCATGAAAATTCTATTTGGGTCACTTTTCAAGGAAAAAGTGCTAACCACTACAAATTCAACATGGCCGCCATTTTTTAGGATGGCCACCAATTCTGCCATGTGATGGCAAAACCTAGCAAGTCTGGCTCCAGACAATTTGAGTTATCAAGGAAAAACATTGGCGTTTTGGTAGGGTAACTGTGAACTTGCGAGGTTTTGCCATAACATTATCGAAGTGAATGTTCATGCTATATTTAATTAAAGTACACTTGGAGGACAGGAAAACCTAGTAAGTCCAGATATGGGTCTAACTCAAATTTGACCAAAACCAGACTTGCTAGGTTTTGCCATCACAGGGCAGAATTGGCTCCAAAAATGCAACTTTTCGTTATATAAATTGATAGAGTTGTCACATTGAAGTGACCTTCGTGTCAATTTAAATGTTTTAAACCATGCTGATATCGATTCTTGTATCTATACAACTTCAGAAATCACCCTTTTACAGTTGTCTGGAAGATATAGAAAAGCATATATTGCATAACACAATCAAACTCGCCGATATTTTAGGTTGTAGACAAATGGGGTAGCAGTAGTACAGATCGTACCTTTGTTTCAGTAGTCAGCCAAATTTTTCTGATCAAGCTCATGAGCAAAATAATGCAATTATTAAAGGTGACGGAGGAGCTATTGGCCTGATTGAGAACCCATCAGCACTTCGAAGATGTATGGTGGCTGAGCGACAGTTGAGCCATTTCTTTGCAAACTATGAAGTAGTATCAGGAACTAAAGATGTGATAAAAGACAGCTGTCATCATGAACAAACAGAGGCTGCTCAAAGAGTATTATTTGAAAAAGTGCAGCGACTCACACCAATGATACAGGAAATGGGCAATCCTTTCGAAGAAGACTCATTTGATCTAATTGTGTTGGACACAAAGGACATTGCTGATCCTCGTGCTGCTGAGCTGATAGCAACACATCACAAGAAAGGCAAAGACCAGTTGAAGTCACTCACTAGAGATTTACAACGTGCGATTTACAGCGTGCGTGCGAATCAACCAGCCTATTAAGAAGAATACTTGCAAGAGTTCTTCAAGCATGAGAACCAATCAGTTCCCACCTCTCTCAGTGACTATGGGAAACTTTGCACGTGTACAATTTCTCAGTTGACTGAAATACTACAAAATATTGGAATTTCAATTGGTTAGCACTTTTTCCTTGAAAAGTGATCCAAATAGAATATTCTTATCAATTTTCCTGCTTGTATCACCATTTCAACAATTAAATGCGTTATCTGCATGATATGAACATATCTATATGTTCGAGGTGTGCTAAAAAATCATTCAATTTCTCTTTTTAGAATATATAATCTCGAGCCACAGATTTATTGATCACATAATATGTGTTATCCCATGAGGCAATTTTCACAAACTACGTTGCAGTTCGTGACTCAGAAAAAGATTTTATTTGTTGTATGAAACATGGCATTGCCATCTGAAGACACAGCTCGATTTTAAATTCCATATATGGTGTTAACTATTCATGTTCTTCTATTTCATATAAAAGTGCATTTACATCTCCTAATGTCCTTGTCCTACATGTACTATATGTACAAAATTTCCTCATGAGCCTCCGACACAACAACAACAACAACAACAAAAGTTTTTCACCAACTGAATGAAATGAAGTTATCAATTGACCTCAGTTGATTTACTTTGTTGATGTACTCCTTGAGAAGTTGAAGACAAAGTATGTATTGGGTAGAAAATTTCACATCCCTTGTTTAACAATCCTGCACGATCTTTTGGGGGGCATGGAATGTGATTAACCTGCTCTTATGGGATTATGGAGCACGCCACGAGAAAAACAGGGCGAGCATTGTCCACTCATCTGCTGCTTTCAAGAAACCGACGGAGCAGCAATTTCTGGCAGACAACGAGCTCTGCAGCCTGTTCTTATGCTTTGTCTCCTCTTAGGACTGAAAGCTTTGTATGAAACAAAAGGGATGTTTTCTTGGATAATGTTCCTTTATGTGCAAGGGTTTTCCTCCTTCAATGCCTGTGCAGGAATGTCCATTGCGTGAACACACACACACATGGTTGACTACTTTCATTCTATTACCGGCCTACTACAGCTGATATAATCGACTGCAACTTCTTTGATGCTCCTAAATAATCCCACATGCTTGTGGGGTCGACTGGTGAAAGTTTTTGGCCCAAGTCTTTCACGAACCAGCTGGTAAGACCTGATGTTCAACTGGAGCAGATTTGGGTGGGACTTTATATTTTGTTCAGGGTGCTGGTCAAAATTCTCTCCGATTCTCTGTGAAAGTCATCGTGGGATCTTTGACGTCAAACAACTAATGCTAGCAGATGAGACACCCAGCATAACATCTAATCGAGGGACGCAGGAGCATTGTGTAATGCAACCAATCTTGCAGTTTATAGTCGGGTCGGGAATTGAACCTACACGAGACAGTTCAGAGATGAGTGTGACACCTCTGAACCATCCTGTTGGATTTGCAGTTTACAAAATAAATACAAGGATATTATTCAAAATTACATTGTACTTGTGGCCATGAAATGTTATGTTCCTGTTTTCATATGTACAAATAACAGAGGTGTGCTATCAGATCAAAACTGAAGGTTTCTGGAAGTGCCAAACAGGTGATTTGTGTTCTACAGCATTCAAGTGTAAAATTCAATGAAAATAAAATTAAAGTTTTAAAGGCTGGATAAAAATAAACTTTTTTCAGAAGTTTAGCGCCGTTTTTGCAGCATCTTATACACCACCTTATTTAACAAGTGAAATTAATTATTTGTTCCTGTTTTTTGTGTCCTGTACAACATCCCTAAAAGCAGTAAGCTTCCTTTTTTGTTGTTTCAGAAAGTTTTCTGCAGGCATGGGTTGCAGGGTGTTTTACGTATTGGGAATAAACAGCGTCGACCTCGCTTCGCTCAGCCTCGGCAAAATCATTTTCCCCTGAGTTCCTATTTTTTTTTGTTGTATAGCTTGTCGAGGCTCTTATAAGAGCTAACAGACAACGCACAGCAAGGGGGGCATGAGACAAGAGGGGTGGGAGTGGGAAGGACAAAACAGTGTGGAACAGAGACATTAGGATATCTGTGGAAGGGAGAGGGATGGGGCGGGGAACACGGGGAATACAAAATGGACGTTACAGGGACTTTCAGGAAGGAAAGCAGGGAATTTGAAGGAGGTGGGTTTGGGGTGGATTAACGGGAGTAGAAAAGATCGAGGATTTGGATGGGGGATGATAAGAAGTGGTGATGAACAGCTGGTTTGAAGACCTGGAGGGAAGAATGGGATTGAACAGAGTGAGGGAGTTTATTCCAATGGCGGGAAAAAAGAGGAATGAAAGAGTGAAGGTGAGCAGTGATTTGTGGTGATTTTGGTAGTTTTACCAGAATGGAGTTGTTGGTGGGCCTTGAGTACCCTGCAGAAATAGGGTGGGGACAAATTGCAGACAGAGCAAGGGGGAGGGGCGAGACCGGAGAGGAGACAGTGGGAGACAGAAAGACCACCAACCTGCCTGCAGTGAGAGAATGAGAGGCCCAAAGACTCAGCCTCATCGCAGGAGATTCCAATGATCTGATATGCCTTGGTTTCCACAGCATGAAGCCAAGAAAGGTGGGAGGCAGGAACACCAGCCCAGAGGGGAGAGATGTACTCCATTAGGCTGCGGACGAAAGCTTTATATGTGGTCAGGTAGGCCGAGGAAGGACTTTGCACGATGGAGGATTCCCAGTCGGCGACTGGCTTTGGAGGCCAGGTTGGAAATGTGGCTTTCCCAGGAAAGATCTTCGCAGATAGTGAGACCCATAAGATTTAAAGAAAGGACTTCTTCCAGAGGATTGTTGAGAAAGTGGATGAGCGGGATTTTCCAAACGGTCCTTTCAGAGAGACATAGTGAGTGTGAAATTTGACCGGATTGAAAGATATGTTCCACGTGTTGGACCAGTTTGTGATTTTATCCAGATCTGCAGTAAGTGAAGAAGCTGTTGCTTGCCAGTCTGAGGTATGACAGAGAGTACGGCAGAGAGTGAAGTCATCAGCAAAGAGATAAAGAGGATTTTCCAGAGAGTCGGATAGATCATTGATGAAAACCAGAAAAAGAACAGGGCCTTGGACGCTGCCTTGAGGAACTCCAACCTGGCCAGGAAGAAGGGTTGAAAGAACTCCATTTAGGGCCACACGTTGATTGCAACAGGAGAAGAAGTCTGCAAGCCATGGGTGGAGATGGCCTTGGATACCATCGGAAAAGAGTTTGGTGAGCAGTGCAGGGTGCCAGACCGTGTCAAAAGCACGCGTTTAACGTTCCAATGAGTTTTGAGTTGCAATCACACCTCTAGCAGTAATATTATTTATTTTCGGAAATACTGTATAAGTGCCCCAAAATCTTGGTGCACAAACGGAATTGAATAACAACAATTCCGTCATTCCATGTCTCACTGCACATGTGCAATTGCACCTCTCGCTGAGCATCTTGCAGAGTTGTATATATAGATATATCATCCATATACAGTGGGGAGAACAAGTATTTGATACACTGCTGATTTTGCAGGTTTTCCCACTGACAAAGCACGTAGAGGTCTGTAATTTTTATCATTGGTGCACTTCAACTGTGAAAGACGGAATCTAAAACAAAAATCCTGAAAATCACATTGTATGATTTTAAAATAATTGATTTGCATTTTATTGCATGAAATAAATATTTGATCACCTACCGACCAGTAAGAATTCCGGCGCTCACAGACCTATTAGTTTTGTCTTTAAGAAGCCCTCCCATTCTCCACTCATTACCTGTATTAACTGCACCTGTTTGAACTCGTTATCTGCATAAAAGACAGCTGTCCACACTCAATCAATCAGACTCCAACCTCTCCACAATGGGCAAGATCAGAGAGCTGTCAAAGGACATCAGGGACAAAATTGTAGACTTGCACAAGGCTGGGATGGGTGACAGGACAATAGGAAAGCAGCTTGGTGAGAAGGCAACAACTGTTGGCGCAATTATTAGAAAATGAAAGAAGTTCAAGATAACAGTCAATCTCCCTCGGTCTGGGGCTCCAGGCAAGATCTCACCTCATGGAGCCTCAATGATCATGAGAAAGGTGAGGGATCAGCCCAGAACGACACGGCAGGACCTGGTCAATGACCTGAAGAGAGCTGGGCCAACAGTATCAAAATTAACCATCAGTAACACACTACGCCGTCATGGATTAAAATCCTGCAGTGCACGCAAGGTCCCTATGCTCAAGCCAGCACATGTCCAGACCTGTCTGAAGTTTGCCCATGACCATCTGGATGATCCAGAGGAGGAATGGGAGAAGGTCATGTGGTCTGATGAGACGAAAATAGAGCTTTTTGGTTTAAACTCCACTCGCCGTGTTTGGAGGAAGAAGAAGGATGAGTACAACCCCAAGAACACCATCCCAACCGTGAAGCATTTTTTTTTTGTATACCTTGGTCGAGGCTCGTATGAGAGCTAACACACAACTCACAGCAAGGAGGCATGAGACAAGAGGGGCGGGAGTAGAAGGGACAAAACAGTGGGGAACAGACACATTAGGTGAACTGTAGAAGGGAGAGGGATGGGGATGGGATGGGGAACATGGCGAAGAGAAGATGGACATTACAGGGACTTTCAGGAAGGAAAGCAGGAGAATTGAAGGAAGTGGGCTTGGGTGGATTATCGGGGGTAGAAAAGATCGAGGATTTGGATGGGGGAAGATAAGAGGTGGTGGTGAACAGCTGTTTTGAAAGCCTGGAGGGAAGAATGGGAAAGAATAGAGTGAGGAAGTTTATTCCAAAGGCGGGAAAAAAGAGGAATGAAAGAGTGAAGATGAGCAGTGATTCGTGATTTTGGTAGTTTTACCAGAAGGGGGTTGTTGGCGGACCTTGAGCGCCCTGTGGAAATGTGGTGGGGCCAAATCGCAGAGAGAGCAGGGGGGGCAAGGCTGGAGAGGAGTCGGTAGAAGACAGAAAGACCACCGACCCACCTGCGGTGATTTTGTGAGAGGCCCAAAGACTCAGCTTCATTGCGGGAGATGCCGATGATCTTAAATGCCCTGGTTTCGACAGCGTGAAGCCGAGAAAGGTGGGAGGCAGGAGCACCAGCCAAGAGGCGAGATCAGTACTCCATCAGGCTACGGACAAAAGCTTTGTAAGTGGTCAGGAGCTCAAGAGGGCCGAGGAAGGACTTTGCACGACGGAGGATTCCCAGTCGGCGACTAGCTTTTGAGGCGAGGTTGGAAATGTGACTTTCCCAGGAAAGGTCATGGCAGATAGTGAGACCCAGAAGCTTGAAAGAAAAGACTTCTTCCAGAGGATTGTTGAGAAAGTGGATGGGGGGGTTTTGTAAACGGTCCTTTCGAAGAGACATGGTGAGAGTGTGAGATTTGTCTGGATTGAAAGACATGTTCCACGTGTTGGACCAGTTTGTGATTTTATCCAGATCTGCAGTGAGCGAAGAAGCTGCTGCTTGCCGGTCTGAGGGATGACAGATGGTACGGCAGAGGGTGGAGTCGTCGGCAAAGAGAAATAGAGGATTTTCCAGAGAGTCCGAGAGATCATTGATGAAAACCAGAAAAAGAAGAGGGCCCAGAATGCTACCTTGAGGAACTCCAGCCTGCACAGGAAGAGGGGATGAAAGAACTCCATTTAGGGCCACACGTTGACTGCGACAGGAGAGGAAGTCTGCGAGCCATGAGTGGAGATGGCCTTGAATACCATGGGAAGAGAGTTTGGTGAGTAGGGCAGGGTGCCAGACTGTGTCAAAAGCACGTGACATGTCCAGCGATACGGCTCGGATTTCCTGTCTGGCATTGAGGACCTCCATCCATTGATGGGAGAGCAGAAGCAGCATATCCAGGGTAGAGTGACCTGGTCTGAAACCAAATTGATGATTGGAAATCAAGCCATTGGAGAAGAGGAAGGATTTCATGTCTGAAGCGATGATGGATTCCATAACCTTGCTGATGATTGGGAGAAGGCTGATTGGTCTGTAGTTACAGGGATCTGTTTTTGCACCTTTTTTATGCAGGGCAGTGATGTTAGCAGATTTCCAAGCAGATGGCAGATGACCTTGGGCAAATGAGAGGGTGAATAGAACAGAGAGAGGGTGAGCAAGAGCAGAAGAGCAGGCTTTGAGGACACGTGGGCTGATGCCGTCTGGACCGGTTGGAGAATCTGACTCGAGGTTTGAAAGCAAGCTCTCCACCTTGTCAGGAGAAAAGGATACAGAGTCCAGGGACAGTTGGGTGCGACTGGGTAAAGTGGGTAGAGATAGTGATGGGTTTAGGACACAAGATTTAGCTGCAAACACCGAGTTTAGACATTCAGCTTTGTCACGTGTGGAATCAGCAGTGCGGCCATTTGAGGTAAGGGAGGGGATGGAGGGGGAACATACACCAGAAACAGATTTGATTAAACGCCACCAGGATTTTGAGGAGGGAGAGAGGTTTGAGAGTTCAGACTTGAGATGAGAAAGATGTTGTTTTCTGGCTCTCCTGAGGGTAGATACACATTGTTCCGAGCTTTGTGGAAGGAACTGAGATTGCCCTCAGTTGGGTTTGCTTTCCATGAGGCAAAGGCAAGTTGTTTCAGGACAACTGCCTCGCCACAAGCTTCAGTAAACCAAGGGCGGGAGGAAGGGTATGACAACTGAACACGAGAGGGGATAAATCTGTGCATGAGGGAGAGCAAGTTTCTTTGAAAGAATTCCCAGGATGAGTTGATGTTTGAGAAAGTAGTGATAGGAGACCAGTCTGTAAGTTTGATGACTGCTCAGAGACCCTGCCAGTCGGCTTGAGTGAAATGCCAGACTCGACGGCGGTGAGGTGGTTCTCTGATAACAAAATCTGATCTGATATGGAGGTGGAAACATCATTATTTCGGGATGCATTTCGGCAAAGGGGACAGGACGACTGCACCGTATTGAGGGGAGGATGGATGGGGCCATGTATCACGAGATCTTGGCCAACAACCTCCTTCCCTCAACAAGAGCATTTTCGATGGGGCGTGGCTGGGTCTTCCAGCATGACAATGACCCGAAACACACAGCCAGAGCAACTAAGGAGTGGCTCCGTTCGAAGCATCTCAAGGTCCTGGAGTGGCCTCGCCAGTCTACAGAGCTGAACCCAATAGAAAATCTTTGGAGGGAGCTGAAAGTCTGTCTTACCCAGCGACAGCCCGAAACCTGAAGGATCTGGAGAAGATCTGTATGCAGGAGTGGGCCAAAATCCCTGCTGCAGTCTGTGCAAACCTGATTAAGAACTACAGGAAAGGTATGATCTCTGTTATTGAAAACAAAGGTTTCTGTACCAAATATTAAATTCTGTTTGTCTGATGTATCAAATACTTATTTCATGCAATAAAATGCAAATTAATTATTTAAAAATCATACAATCTGATTTTCAAGATTTTTTATTATTTTTTTAGATTTTTATTTTAGATTCTTTCTTTCACAGTTGAAGTGTACCTATGATAAAAAATTACAGACCTCTATGTGCTTTGTTAGTGGGAAAACCTGCAAAATCGGCAGTGTATCAAATACTTGTTCTCCCCACTATATATATATATATATATATATATATATATATATATATATATATATATATATATATATATATATATATATATATATATATATATGTATGTATATATATATGTATGTATATATATATATGTATGTATATATATATATGTATGTATATATATATATATGTATGTATATATATATATATATATATATATATATATATATATATATATGTATATATATATATATGTATATATATGTATATATGTATATATATGTATATATGTATATATGTATATATATGTATATATGTATATATGTATATATATATATATATATATATATATATATATATATGAATAAAATGACCGTTTTTACAGCCATTTTTCCCTGCTGTGCAGGGGTTAGGCTTTTTCTTGAGGCAATGTTTTATGGCCGGATGCCCTTCCTGACGCCAACCCTGGTCGCCTCTTATGACACACAGGGATATGGTATACCTATTCTAACCGGGGCATACACTGGGACCAGTACACTGGTACTCACTTCGCCGACCTCAGATGGATGACAGGCTGAGTCAACCCCCTGGTGTTAATTCAGCAGCCAACGGGGCTTGAACTCAGGACCCTGGGATCCCAAGCCGCCACCTTAACCACTAAGCCAACACCAGGCTATATACATATATATGTATGTATATATATTATATTTATATATATATATATATATATATATATATATATATATATATATATATATATATATATATATACATATATATGTATGTATATATATATATATATATATATATATATATATATATATATATATACACATACATATATATATATATATATATATATATATATATATATATATATATATATATATATATATATATATATATATATCTTCTATCTATATATTACTAAAACCCTAATCTTTTGTATATATATATATATATATATATATATATTTGTTTATATATATATATATATATATATATATATATATATATATATATATATATATATATATATACATATCTATGTTCCCGAAATACAGCCAAAATGGTACACGATAGCGCAAAAACTTTAGGGCCACCTCAACTACCATTCTCCTGCGGTGTGAAGTATCATATTTTGTTCAAATCGGGCAACGAAAAAAATTATTTAAAAATCAATTCCTGATTCAGTCAAGTACTCTTCGAGAGTATTTGATCAATGCAAACAACCTAAGTGGTATAGTGTCGCTGGAGCTATCTTTTTTCTTTTCTTCTTTTTTTGAAATGATTTTTTTTATCAACAACTGTCACAACGGGAACTCAACGAGTTCACATGTCGTCTAGTATATATACATATATATATATATATATATATATATATATATATATATATATATATATATATATATATATATATATACATGTATACATATGTACGTATACATATATATGTATATATATGTATATATATATATATATATATATATATATATATATATATATATATATATATATATACATACATGTATACATATGTACGTATACATATATATGTATACATATATATACATATATGTATACATATATATATATACATATATATGTATACGTATATATGTATACATGTATACATATATACGTATATATGTATACATATATAGAGGTATACGTATATATGTATACGTATATATGTATACGTATATATGTATATATGTATACGTATATATGTATACGTATATATGTATACATATATATGTATACATATATACATATACATATACATATATACATATACATATATATATATACATTTTCATATATATATATATATATATACATACACACATACACACATATACATACACCTCCTGACTGTTATGGTGAGCATCACCGCGGATTATGTCTCACATGGTAAAACTGCATAATCCACAGACAACAACCATCCATTTGTCACCCAGACGATTGTTCCCGCTAATGCAAACCATTCAACCACAAGGCAAGTAATGTGATCGACAGGTAAATCAAAAACGTGGAGTGTGACAAGCACTCTCACAATCTCCATTGGACATAGTCCTTCACCAAAGCATCACTCCTCGAAAATGTCCATTCCCACTTTCTGCCACAGTCCCAGGTGAAAATGAAGTGGCAAAAGTGGCTCTTTAATGGTAGCTGGTCTTTACTTGGCACATGTTGAACACTTGGCAACCAGACTTTGTATATCTGAGTTGATACTTGTCCAAATGACCACTTGGGGCACTTTACATTTCTCTTGCCCAAAATGGCCTTCGTGTATTTGCTGCAGAATGTCAGAGCGGTGTGTGGCAGGAATTACCAAACACTCACCAACAAAAACCATGCCATTTGCCATGTGCAGCTCATCCATGAGATGCTAAAAAGGTCTGATGGACATGGCAAGGTTGGTCTGGTGCATTGACCAGTAATTGTAAATCGTTGTCATCTGCAGTGGCACCACGCAACAGGTCCAGCTTGCTCTGGCTGACTTGCGGATTGGTCATTAGCTGATGCACCCTCAACTGCATGTCCTCAAAAAGGTGTCATACATCGGGACTCAGCCGCTCAGTGCCCTTGACAAAGTGTCTGGAATGTACAGCAGCTTCCCAGGAATGTATTTTACAAACACGTAATAACGCGTCAGTCGCAGTCACATCAACTGACGTCTTGGTGAAGCTCTGAACGGTGGTTTCTTGACAATTGTCACGAGAGGTGTATGGTTGGTCTGCACCTCAGTCTTGTATCCATAGACATAGTGGTGAAACTTCTCCAAGGCGAATATCACCCCGAACATATTTTTCTCAATTTGGGCATAGTTCTCTTCAGCAGCGGACAGTGAACGTGAAGCATATGTGACCGGCCTGCCATCCTGCAGCAGACGGGCTCCCAAGGCAGTTGATGATGCATCAGCTTGCACAACAGCTGGTCTTGATGGGTCAAAGAATTTGAGCACCGGCGCAGACGATATGGCATGTTTTAGCTTACTGAATGCCGCTGCCTGCTCTGGCTGCCATTGTCAATGTGAATCTTTCCTCAGCAAATGCCAAAGTGGGGTTGTGATCACCGACATGTCAGGAATGAAATGTGATAAGTAGTTGATCAATCCCAGCGCACGATGTAAATCAGCCTTGCTTGTGGGCAATGGCATATCCGTGATTGCTTGGACCTTTTCCTGGTCTGCCTTTAAGCAGTCAGCAGAGACAACATGTCCCATAAACCTGACCTCTGATACCTTCCATTGGATCTTCTGGCGGTTAAATTTCACTCCACCAGTTCTGGCTCAGTCAAGGAGTTTCCTCACGCTGTCATCATGCTGAGCTTCATCAGTGCCCGTGATGATCATATTGTCAAGGAGAAAGTGTCCACCTTCAATACCTCCAAATGCACACTCATTTCGATTCTGCAGCACCTCACTTGCGGAACAAAGGCCAAATATCATTCTGTTAAAACAGGAACGCCTGAGTGGGGTATTGAAAGTACACTTCAAAGCACTGTCCGAATCAAGCATTACTTGCCAGAATTAATCTTTCTGGCCAAAGACTGAGAAAAGCTATTGACCTCCCAGTTGGCTGATTACATTATCAGTGGTTGGCATCTGGTGATGCTCATGTTTTACAACAGTATTTAGCTTACGGGGGTCGAGCCACAACCTCAAAGACGTCTTTTTTTTGACGATAACCAAATTATGTACCCAATCCGAGGAGCAGCAACCTGAGATATTACGCCAGGTCAGGTCAGGTCAGGTATGGGAGCATGCGCCGGAGCAGCGCTTCACTGTGTCCACTTTCCGCGGGTACTCCAAGGGCCTCTGTCTGGCCATCCCCCAGGCAGATACCTGGCCCATCCCCATCTCCTTCAGATGTTGATCAATCTGCTGCAACCATGAGGCACGTGGTCGGCCCATTGGCTTCCTTCACTCTCGAGGCCCCTTCGCTTAGAGAATCTGGTGAGCAGAATCAGCATCAGGAAAATGAGCCACGTGTCCAGACAGTCGCAGCAGATGCTCAGGGACTATGCAGGTAACAAATCTCATTTGAGTCTCTTTCAGCAACCGCTCGTTGGACACAAAGTCTGACCAGCGATAGCCAAGGATTCTCAGAAGAGACCGGGTACCAAAGGAATTAAGTCTCCATGTCAGATCCCAAGTCAAAGTCAAAGTGTCACATCCATAGAGCAAGACTGGAAGCTCCAATGACCTGAAGACTTGGATTTTCGTCCTCCTGCACAAGTACTGGCAGTGCCACACCCCATGATACAGTGAATGCATGACTCCCCAGGCCCGACCCAGAAGTCTGTTGACCTCTGGCTCACAGCCAGCAGATACATGAATATCATTGCCAAGGTAAGTGAATCTCTCCGTGACCTCAACATCCTCGCAACAAAGATGAACAGACAGGACAGCAGCATCCAAATGTCATTGAAAGCCTGGATCTTAGTTTTGACCCAGGAAACAAAAATCTCAGCGGCTCAGACTCTTTCAGCACCTCTGGGGCCCCCAAAAGGATATCCAGAGTCTCCGCAAAGTTGACTGCATCATTTGCGAAATCAAGGTCAGAGATCTTGACATTCCCAAATGATGTACCGCAACTTGATCTCTCTGACATCCTCCCCAGTATCCAGCCATACAAGCGCTGAAAAGTGTGGGGGCCAGTACACACCCCTGATGAACTCCACTCACAACTGGAAATAAGTCAGACATGATATTACCACATTTCACAGCACTCTCAGTACCAGAGTATAGTTTAGACATCAGATTGATCATCAGTCTTGGTGGCACCCCACAAAGACCAAGAATCTTCCAGATGGCATCCCGATTCACTAAATCAAATGCTTTACAGCGATCAACATAGGCTGCAAGCAGCCCCTGCTTAAACTCTCGTCTGCATTCGGTGAGGACCCAAAGAGCAAGGATACAGTCAATCATTGACCTCTTTGGTGTACAGCCTGATGGATATGGACACTAGTGCTCAAGCAGATGGTCGCGAACGCTATCAAGAATTATCCGAGCAAAGACCTTGCCCGGCACTGAGAGCAGCGTCACCCCTCGGTAGTTGCTGCAGTCTTGGCGATCACCCTTCTCCTTCCAGAGAGGGACAACAAGGCCTCTCTTCCAGTGAGTTGGGATGATGCCTGTGCACCAGGCAGAGCACAGAACTGCATGCAATGACATGAGTACAGCATTTCCACCAGCCTTGAGTAGTTCAGCATGGATGCCTCAAATCCCAGGAGTTTGACCCCATTTCAACAGGTTCACCGTTGTCTATGTTTCCACAAACGAAGGTGGACCGCAGTTGATTGGAGGGTCAGCAATTGGAATAGTAACACCCCTGGCATCTAACTTGACAGATGCTGGATAAGCCCCTCAAAGTAACCGGTCCAGCGATCCTTCACTTCGGACTCCCCTGTCAAGAGCCCACCACCCTCTGCTTTAACTGCAGTACACCAAGGGATGGGCGTCGAGTAACGCAATGTGCAAATTCCCCTGTAAGCAGGACGAGAATTACTTGATCACAGGTGATCGTCTACCCCCTCACAGATTCCTTGAACATAGGCCTCGTTGTCCACCCATGGTGCACATACAGTTTTACGCCCTCGCTCCCTGAACAGCGCAGCTCTGCCATTCAGCCTGGCTCTGCGACTCTGGTCAATGGTATCCAATGTCCCTTTATAGACAAAATTATTCTTAGCCCTCCAGTGAGTTCCAAGACATCCACTGGCAACATCAAGGATGGTGGTCATGAAGGCACTCCACAACTCTTCAGGATCGCCCAAAGCACCCAGACTCAACCCCCCCTCCCAAATCTCCACTCAGCCTGTTAGCATACTCCTCAGCTACTCTTTCATCTTTGAGCTTGCCAACATCCAGTCAAGGCTGGGATGGCACCATTGTCTTGGATTTAAGCTGCAACTTCATAGTTGCTCCACCAAGCCTCCTGTGGTCAGTATTGAGGAACTGAGCACTCCCGAAGACCCTCCAGTTGTGGATTATCCTCCAGCGACCATCAATGATCACATCGTCAATCTCCTTTGCCACACCACCAGTGTTGGAATACCAAGTCCAGCGATGAGCCTGTAGGTGCTGAAACCATGAACCAGCCACCCTAAGTCCATGACTTCTTGCAAAGTTAAGAAACTTAGTGCTATTCTGGTTCACAGTTCCAGACCCATGGGGACCAACACATATCTCAGAACCATCCATATCAGTTCCATTTGATGCATTCAAATCCCCCAAGACTAGAAGAGTATCTCGCCTGGGGCACTGATCAACGACAGACTCGAGCATGGCATATAATGTGTCCTTCATGGTGAGATCACTCGCCTCAGTTAGAGCATATATAAAGACCAGGGAAATGACACCCAAGGAGTGATGAATCCTTCGTCTCATAATGCGCTCATTGACTGGTGCTCCCTCAATTTTCATTGGAGCCAGCTTATTGGACATAGCTACTGCAACTCCTTGAGCATGATAACCATCAGAGCGACCAGACAAATAGTAAGTGTAACCACCTGCCATGATCTCGCCGCAATCCGGTCTCCGAATCTCAGAGAGTGCTGTAATACCCATGTCCAAACGCTTGAACTCAGATGATAACAGAGACAGGTAACCATCCTCGGTTTGGGATATGACATTCCAGGCACCCACCCGAAGGGACTGCCTTAGGTTAACCCAAGGAGACCGCCGTCTGGTGGATGACACCTCAGCACCATCCCGACACACACTACTGCAATTTGTCCCTGGAAGGTTACCTCGTGGTTTCCCTCCTTTCATCGAAGATTGGGGGCCCTGAAGGCTTTGCCCCAATCCCGTCATCCTGTGAGCTGCGCTTCAAAGGGCAGCTACACAGGAGGTACTCCCATGGAGTGGTTTTTCAGATTTCCTTTTGCTTGTGGTATGTTTTGTGGGATGAAGTGTTTTACGGTGGTCGGATTTAAAATCCTGCCACCAACCTCCTCATCTTGAGTAACCCAACTGCAGGAGATCGTCCGTTGACACAGTTGAGCACAAGACATGGATGGCCGTTGGCTCACAAGGAGCTCCTCTGCCCTTTGACAGGTTTTGTTATTAATCCTGATGGGTGTCCACATCATACACCCTACTCACCAAGAAACTTGGTGGGGGAGATGGTTTAGTCGCTGCCAACCTGACCATGAAACAGGTTAGTGCAGGTTTACGTGGGACCTGTAGCAAGTCACAGATCTAATCTGACCTGACCTGACCTGATATTATGCCCCGAGCCACCATATCAGAGAGTTTCTCTTTGAGGCACGCATGTATACTGTGGGGGTACTCTCCATGGAGCCTCCATAACTGGAGAAACTCCATCTTTTAATCGAATGTGGTACTGGCGAACAAACCTACCCCAACCTACAAACACATCTGCATAATCAAGCATGACTTTGGTTAGCTTGAGTGGTGTGTGGTGAGCACAAACAGAACATTAACTTACACAGGCCTCATTTGCATCAAGTTGAAGAAGGTCCAGGGCACATTCTCTTCCAATAGCAGGGCAGTCATGGTCCCTTCCCTGCTGGTATCCACTTCTCGGGCAAACATCCTGTTGATCCATAGCACGGTTGGCTTTATCGCAGGATTCCCTACCACGAGCATCGCATCAAGTAAACACCCCACCATTATCGCGAGCACCACGTTCTGCAAACCTCCCGACTTTCCCGTGCAGTTTGTTTACCTCCAGCGGCATCTTCCACAACGACTGTATTTGTGTGTGGCTTGCCTCAGCAGCTCGGCAGATATCCACAGCTTTGGCAAGGTCCATCTCCTTTTCATGTAAAATATGCTCTTTGATCCACAGAATGGACATTCTGAAAACAATTTTATCCCGAATCATGTTATCCTCCTCGACAAACTCGCAAGATCTAGTCACAGTTCGTAGATCCATCAGGTAATTATTAAATGACTGCCCATCCTGCTGTTTGGTCTCCCAGAAGTTGTGCCATTCATACCCCAGGTTCTTCCGAGGGTTGCAGTAATCATTGAACTGTTTCATCACCTCTGACAGTACCTTACTGTCTGACGCGGGGGTCGAACACAAACGTGTTGTGACCCTCAATTTCCTCCGCTCCAGCACAGTGAAGCAAAATGGCAAATTTCTGACTCTCTGGCGTGGAGACCTGCCCTGATGCCTTCTAAAAACAGCTCAAATTGCTGGGACCAGCAGCACCAGTTATCACTGAGGTCCGTGGTGTCTAAAGAGAGTTATAGTGGTGGCTTGAAAAGTTCCATAGTTCCGTGAAATCAATCTTTACGGCCACTGCTGCCACCATGTAATGATCAGACCAGCACACAGGATCAAAGCAACGGCTTTAATAATTAATTTATCCCAGAAGGGAAAATGACATTGAGTTCTGGTAATGCCAGATCCACAAGATATAACAGCAACACCCACGACAATAAGAGGATTGGGTGTCGTATTGTGACATCATAATGTGGTGTCATTCTTGCGGTGGAAGAATCGTAATGTGGTGGAAGGAGTCACGTTACCTTATAAATCTGATAATCATTCAACAACCAAACATAGGACAAACACAAACCCATACATCGTTTTAAAGGTAATTTTACTGCTCATCGAAAGCAGTAATTCTCACCGATGAAAAAAAGAGTTTGTAGAAAAAAGGTTGCCATCTTTGCTAACTTCAGACCGGGCATAGTGGCGTGTGCCTGCAATCGGCTTCTCAGAGGCTTGGGTTGGAGGATCGCTTGAGGACGGGTGCTCTGCACTGGGCCGCGCTATGAGAGGGTGTAGGGCAGCCCGGAATCATGCCAAAATCCAATCCTTATCCCTGTGTCGTAAGAGGCGACCAGGGTTGCATCAGGAAGGGCATCCGGTGTAAAACATATGCCAAATCAGTATGCGGATCATAACGGATGATCCGCTGTGGCGACCCCTAACGGGAGCAGCCGGAAGACGAAAAACAACATCTTTGCTAATTTCACCAAATATACATGCATCGTTTAGTTGAAAAGAACCAAGTTGACATCGTGATTTTATTTTTGATCGTAAATTGATCGTCGATGTGTTTGATTCATTTCATCGTAAATGTCTTACCTCAAAAAAGAAATGTTTCCGTCTGTGTATTGTTGATGGAAACGGGTATTCAGTGTAAAAATTCACCGAGGAGATATTGTGATGGGTGTGGCTGGAAACCTTGGCGACCATTATTTTTTTTTTGATTTTCAAATGGTTTCTCATCACAATCACAGACATATTCAATCACAAGTGAGATATATTTCATTTCTTACAATATTATCGATATCTCCGACCTCTTGACGATGTCTTTTCTAAGGATATATTCAAAAATTATCTAGCTCATGCGTGATGGTTGGAGTTTGGAGTTGGGTGGGGGTGGCTGTGTGTCCAAATTTGTTATTGAGTTTTACACTTGCAGGGGGTTTAGGGGTGTTTCCAGAGCCGTTATGTTACGACCTTTTTCGTTACATATTAAAAAGAGCTTTTAAAGGACTTTTTTTGACGTTTCTGGATCAGCTTTCCCGTAACCTTGAATGAGGTTCTGATAGAATATTTCTCTATTAGGGCCCTGTCACACCTTGACGTTTTAGCCAGCAATGGCAACGTATAAAAATGTATGTAAAACGTTGGCGTACGCTGAAATTTTGATGTTTTTTTTTTAAAGTTTTGGGCGTATTCATAACGTGTTGGTCGTATGCATAACATATTAGTAACGGGCACAGAACGTTTTGTTGTATTATTGATAACTTTTACCAACGAATGCTTAGCCTGTTGGCGTTCACAACCTATGCCCAACGATAGTTTAACTTACGCATAGCGCGCTAAACGAACTCGTGGCGTAGCCTGTTAAGAACCTGCCGGACGCCGATTTAAATCATAACCGCCTGAGAATTTGAAGTGTCAACATTGCAGTCACACCTTGACGATTTTGCCAGCGTATGCCGACCTATGAAAAATGTGTCTAAAACGCTGGCACACGTCAAATACGGTATAGGTAAGTTGTGTATACGTTAAGAGTAGGCTAGAAAACAATGAAGTACGCTGTCATATTACGTGGTACGTGTAATACGTCATGAAATTTCAAGCATGTTGAAAATTTTACGACGTACTCGGCATATGGCTAACACGTTCCGCATGCGTTGTCATATGTTCCTGGCACGCTCCGCGATTGTTTACACACGACGGACACACGTTACTTGTAGTTTACTCATAAGTCGAAACACGTCAAGGTAATATTTAACATACCCGCAACCTAATTTTCAACCAATGGGCAACGTCCTTTTAACCTATGAGTAGCGTGCTCTGAACCTATGAGTAACGTGCATTGAACCTATTTGTAACTTGCCTTGAACCAATGACTAGCGTGCTATGAACCTATGAGTAACGTGCGTTTAACCTATGTGCAGCATGCTTTGAACCAAAGTATAACGTGCTTCTAACCTTTGAGTAACATGCTATGAACCTATGTGTAACGTATCTCAAACGCACATTGTCGTATGTAGACGAATTTGATTGACGTCTTCCGGATGACCACAGCACTTACTGAACGTGTTTCTAACTTACATCTACCGTGTATTGGTGTATTAGCAGCGTTAAGGGGAATTGGTATATACAAATGGGCTTTACAAGAGGAACCCATCATTGTTCCAGACTCCATGTTGAGTAGATGTCAATGCCAGTAGTATCAGTAGTAGTAATACTATTAGTAGTAGTTGGTGTGCGTGACATTAGTAATAGTAGTAGTAGTTTTAGTAGTAGCATTGGTAGTAGTAGTATGTCGATGTCAGTAGTAGTATGTGAGCGTGATGGGGAGGGTGTGGGTGATGATGGATCCTCTTATCGTCCACGAATAGGAGACTACTTTGCACCATTGTTCGATTGTCTTTTCGGCTAATTTTTTTTCCTCATTCCCACGATGAAATATTTCTTTGTTTTACTTTGTAAAGTATTAAAAACGACTTTGACAAATGCATAATGTACTAGTTATGAACACAGAACGCTTCTATAACTTATAGATAAGTTATACCAACGATTGTTTATTGTGTTTTAGTCGTCCACAACCTATGCCCAACGATAGTCTGGCGTATGCATAGCGTAATAATTCCCAAGCACGTTATTCATAGGTTATAAATAAGTCACGGGTACCCTAAACATTACTTTGATGTGTTTCGACGTATGAGGAACTTTCAAGTAGCGTGTTGCGAAGTGTGAACAACGTTCGTGTCGCGTGCTTACAAAACGTTACTCATAGGTTAGAAATAAGTTTCGGGTACGCGAATGTTACCGCTACGTGTTTCGACTTCTGAGTAACATACAATTAACGTGTGTCAACGATCGCATAACGTGCCTACAACTTATGGCCAGCGTAGCGGAACATGTGAGCCAAACGCCGAGTACGTCGTAAAATTTCAAGCATGCAAAATTTTTTGGACAACCAAAAAGTACGTTTTAAGCCAGCGTAATACGACCTATGGTAGTGTTTTTCAGCGTGCAACTAACGTGCAACTAATGTATACATATATATATATATATATATATATATATATATATATATATATATGTATATGTATACATATATATATATATATATATATATATATATATATATATTTATACATATATATTTATTTCCTTGTGGTGAAAATAAGTAAATTCAAATCAATCAAAATAATCACAAGCAAATAAATAATTCAACAGGTACGGATAGAAAAAGAGACAAAGAGCAGATGCTTATCACTATGCCTTACTTAACAATTAAACACGAGACAAGGGTACCCAATAGATCATTCAGGGGGAAGAGAAATCCAGTCTCGCTCACCAAATATAAGTCATCGTAAGTCAAATAATATGTCCTGAAATGTGTGAGGGTGCCTTTTTTTTTTTGTATACCTTTGTCGAGGCTCGTATGAGAGCTAACACACAACTCACAGCAAGGAGGCATGAGACAAGAGGGGCGGGAGTGGAAGGGACAAAACAGTGGGGAACAGACACATTAGGTGAACTGTGGAAGGGAGAGGGATGGGGATGGGACGGGGAACATGGCGAAGAGAAGATGGACATTACAGGGACTTTCAGGAAGGAAAGCAGGGGAATTGAAGGAAGTGGGCTTGGGTGGATTATCGGGGGTAGAAAAGATCGAGGATTTGGATGGGGGAAGATAAGAGGAGGTGGTGAACAGCTGTTTTGAAAGCCTGGAGGGAAGAATGGGAAAGAATAGAGTGAGGAAGTTTATTCCAAAGGCGGGAAAAAAGAGGAATGAAAGAGTGAAGATGAGCAGTGATTCGTGATTTTGGTAGTTTTACCAGAAGGGGGTTGTTGGCGGACCTTGAGCGCCCTGTGGAAACGTGGTGGGGACAAATCGCAGAGAGAGCAGGGGGGCAAGGCTGGAGAGGAGTCAGTAGAAGACAGAAAGACCACCGACCAACCTGCGGTGATTGAGTGGGAGGCCCAAAGACTCAGCTTCATTGCGGGAGATGCCGATGATCTTAAATGCCCTGGTTTCGACAGCGTGAAGCCGAGAAAGGTGGGAGGCAGGAGCACCAGCCCAGAGGGGAGAGCAGTACTCCATCAGGCTATGGACAAAAGCTTTGTAAGTGGTCAAGAGCTCAAGAGGGCCGAGGAAGGACTTTGCACGACGGAGGATTCCCAGTCCGCGACTGGCTTTTGAGGCGAGGTTGGAAATGTGACTTTCCCAGGAAAGGTCATGGCAGATAGTGAGACCCAGAAGCTTGAAAGAAAAGACTTCTTCCAGAGGATTGTTGAGAAACTGGATGGGGGGGGGGGGTTTCTAAACGGTCCTTTCGACGAGACATAGTGAGAGTGTGAGAGACAAGAGACATAGTGAGAGTGTGAGATATATGTATGTGAGAGCCTTGTCCATTGCCAGTACCCTGCCTTGCCCTGCACCCACTCACAAACAGGCTTGAACGCCAATTGACGTCACGTCGTCACCCCCTGGAACCAGGGATAGCAAGAATCAGGTACACCAAGAGCAGGTCTCGAGCAGAACCAACATCAATGGTTCGAGCGTCACCCACCATCAGGAGCCACCAGGAGTCACAACCAATGGACAGCTGTTTGGAGCTGTGATGCGCTGAGGCGCTGTGAGAAACTGTAAGGCTGCAAGGCCATCACCAACTGTAATAAACTCAACTGTCACCAGCTCACCAACCATCTGAGTGGAACTGACTGGAGCAACCATCTTGGCGTGAAAGGCGGGTCTCGGCGTCGGTGAAAGAGGTGGGTGTCAAACGTCGATGGAAAGAGGGTAGGCGAGCCTCTGATGGGCTAACGGCTATCTCACATGCATGAATGTGTCTGTCGTAAAGAGAAAAAGGCCATCCCATAAGAAAGGGAATCTATTCTTTACCCTTCAGGTCAGGTCAGGTATGGGAGCATGTGCCAGAACAGCGCGTCGCTGCATCCACTTTCCGCCGGTACTCCAGGGGCCTCCGTCTGGCCATCCCCCAGGCAGATGCCAGGCCCATCCCCATCTCCTTGAGATGATGGTCAACCTGTTGCAACCATGAGGCACGTGGTCGGCCCACTGGCCTCCTCCACTCATGAGACTCCCTCGCTGAGAGAATCTGGTGAGCAGGATCAGCGTCAGGAAAACGAGCCACATGTCCATACAGCCACAACTGACGCTCATGGACTATGCAGGTAACAAATCTCATCCGAGTCCCTCTCAGTAACCGCTCGTTGGACACAAAATCCGACCAGCGATAGCCAAGGATTCTCCGAAGAGACCTGGTACCAAAGGAATTGTATATTGTATATGTGTATATATATATATATATATATATATATATATATATATATATATATATATATATATATATATATATATATATATATATATATATATATATATATATATATATATATATATATATATACATACACACACACACACACACACACACACACACACACACAAGCATTTAAAGGCCATTTTACCCGCTAAAGCGGGGGTTAGCCTTGCGGGCCCCATGACAATCTTCTCCACTTTACCCTGTTTTCTGCATCTCCCCTTCTTAATCCCCTTGCCCACATTTCCTCTTCCACCACATTTAGCCAAGTTTTTCTCGGTCTTCCCCGTCCTCTACTTCCGACTACACTCATTTCAACACTCCTCTCACCCAGTCACTTTCATCCTTCCTCAACACATGACCCAACCATCTCAATCTGTTTCTCTTCACAACCTCCATCACAGACTCTATTCCCATCATCTTCCGAAAATCATCATTTGTTTTCCTCTCTCTCAATGATACTCCACACATCCACCGAACCATTCGCATTTCCACCCTTTCCAGCCTTTGTTGCTGCTCCATGTTCAGTACCCATTACATGTCTCACTCCCATAAATCATCGTACTCCTCACACATGAAGCATACACCTTTCCCTTCAGCTTCAACGACACTCCCCTCTTTGTCAGCACGCCACTCAGTTCCCGAAACTTCTTCCATGCACATCTCACTCTAGCAACCGTCGAAGAGTCTGATCCACCTTCTCCATTCAGCATGTCTCCGAGATAGCAAAATGTTTTCACCCCTTCCAGCTTCGCACCATCTCCAAGATCCAACTCAACAATTCCTTCATCTGCTGCTCCCTCGATGCACACCTTACACTTGAATGTCGCTGCCACACTGGTTAATGACCCTCTCACCCCACTACATTTTCGATGAACCCATTCAGCACACATTGTACACTGAATGGAGTTCACTCCAACACCCTTCCTGCACACAGCACACGGCCATTTCCCAGTCCTTTCCACCTCACCACATGCTTTACCACTTGCCATCACCTTCGTCTTTCCGATATTCACCTTCAAACCTTTTGCCTCCATACATTCCTTCCACTTGTTCATCTTCTCCTTCAGTCCATCCATACTCTCTGCAATCAACACCAGATCATCTGCATACAGCAGCTCCCACGGTAAACCCTCCTTTACCCTCCGAGCCAGCACCTCCATCACAACGACAAATAGAAGTGGACTTAGTACCGACCCCTGGTGCACTCCTACCCTCACCTCAAACTCACCACTGTTCCCATCCTTCGTCCTTACAGCTGTTGCTGCTCTCTCGTACATGGCCATCACTACTCTGATCAACCATTCCTCCACTCCTAACTTCCTCAATGCCCATGCCATTACTTCGTGTGGGACCCTATCAAATGCTTTCTCCAGATCAACAAACCCAAAAAACAACTTATTCCTCTTCTCCATGTACTTCTCCTGCAACTGCCTTACAATAAAAATTGCATCTGTCGTTCCCCTTCCTGGCATAAATCCAAACTGCATTTCGTCAATCTTTACCTTCTTCCTTATCCTCTTCTCCAACACCCTTTCCAATACCTTCATTCCATGTTCCAATAACTTTATTGCTCTATAGGAGCCACAGTCCAGAGGGTCACCTTTCCCCTTGTACAGAGGGACGAGGGTACTCAGTTCCCAATCCACTGGAATGCGGCCTTCTTTCACCACCAGATTACAGATCTCTGTCATTCTCTTCACACCCCAACTTCCCGTTGCCTTCAACATATCTCCCACAACTCCCGTCGGCCCTCCTGCTTTTCTACTCTTCATTGCTCTTATAGCTTCCTCAACTTCCTTCTCAGTTATCTTCTCTGCTGGTCCGAAAACCGGGTTACTCTCGATGTTTCTATCCCATTCATTTTCTACATTCAACAGCCTTTCCATATATCTCTTCCATCTTCCTTTAATTCCATCTGAATCCACAACGATTTGTCCCACTTCATCCTTCAAGCAACTCACCCCCGTCACATCAAATCTCTCTCTCGCTATCTGCTTTGCGATCCTGAATACCGCTCTCTTACCCTCCTCCGAATCCAAGCGTTCTCCAAACATTTTCCTATGGGCCTCCTGCGCCTTTGCAACCTCTTTCTTTGCAGCCTTCTTGGCTTCCTTATAACTTTCATGTGCTGCCTCTTCTTCCACCGTATCCTTTGCCTTTTGCCATTCCTTGAACTTCTTCCTCTTCTCTTCAATCGTCTTTCCAACTTCATCATCCCACCACCATGTTTCCGAGTGCCTCGGTGGTCCTTTTGTCCATCCACATACCTCAACAACGGCTCCCAATAGACTATCTTTCATTGACATCCAACCACTTTCAAGTTCAACCACATCATCTTCAACCATACTCAGCCTCTCTCTTAATGCTTCCTTCACTGTCGCCTATTTCAACCTCCACACCTTCATCCTCGGTTGATACTTCACTCGCCGAATTCTCCGCGCACCTTTCACCCTTATATCGCAGACAACCAGGTGGTGCTGCGAAACAGTCTCCTCCCCTGGGATCACCTTTGTGTCCTGGAGGTTTCCCCTATCTTGCTGACGCACCATCAGGTAGTCAATGGTTGTCGTCAACCCACCTGACGTGTATGTAATAAGCTGATTATTCGCTTTCTGGAATTGAGTATTACAGAGCAACAAATCAGCTCCATCAGCAAACTCCAAGATCCTTTCACCTTCTCCATTTCTCACACCATATCCATAACCCCCATGGACTCCCTCAAAACCGTCTGGACTCCTTCCCACATGTCCATTCAAGTCTCCTCGAACCACAACAACTTCCTCATCTTTCACATTTTCCATCAACTTCTCCATCGCACACCAGAACATGTTCTTCTCTTCATCGCTTCGACCGACCTGCGGGGCATATCCCGAGATGACGTTCACCAAGAGATTTCCGATCACAATTCTCACCATCATCAACCTTTCACTCACTCTAGTCACACTCACTACACTGTCTACAAACTCCTCAGAAAACATTACACCAACACCATGCACGCCTTCCGGGCACCCTTGCCACATAAACTTGTACTTCTGCCCCTGCCTTCCCTTCACCATTCTCACACCATTTCCCTTCCACCGTGTCTCCTGCACACAACATATGTCCACTCTTCTTCTGACCAATGTTTCAACCACTTCTCCAGATCTCCCTGTCATTGTCCCTACATTCCATGTACCAAACCTCAGAAACCAATCTCCACGTGGGGAATCAGACGATTGGTCATCATAAATGGAAAAATTTCCTCCCTTGCTTCGATTGGGTTCCCCACCTTGAGTTTTAACGAGAGGGGGTGAGGACCCCCACGGGGTACTTCGGGCTGTACCCTGCCCATCAGTTGTACTCATCATGGTTTCCTTTTGAGGCGATGTTTTTATGGCCGGATGCCCTTCCTGAGGCCAACCCTTTGAGTCGCCTTTTACGACACGCAGGGATACGGTGTACCTATTCTGACCGGGGTACACACCGGGATAATATATATATATATATATATATATATATATATATATATATATATATATATATATATATATATATATATATATATATATATATATACATATTTATATAAATGGGTATAAATGGCCGGGCATTAGCACAGATAATTTATCGCAAACCTGATACATCACAATGACGTCATATTCGTTTTTATGACGTCATCATTAAGAGGACGAGGATCTTAGCTCATTCGAGCTTGTTTCAAACAAACTTTAAAATCATTATTTTATCCAAATTTAATTATACATCTCGACACTGCATGTGGTAACAGGTTCTATGAACTCTAATTTTATTGCTGAATGTAAAGTTCAGGAAGAGCAGATGTAACATGATAAGGTCCTTAAGAAACAAAAAGCAAAGTAATATACAATATATGGGATTTAAAATTGGGATTCAGCACTGTGAGTCAAGTGCTCAGATGGGAACACCAAGAAGGGTAAACTTAAAGTCATAATTTTTTGAGGTGTAGAAAATCTCGCCTCATTGACTCGTGAAATGTCAGAGGGTAAAAATTGACAGTGTGGCCACATCATATTGACAGTGTGGCCGCAGTTGGACAAAAAAATCAATGAACAGAAAAAGAGAGTGGAAGGGGTAAGGAGACATATTAATCTGCCAGTGAGAGAGTGGCATTATGTTAGGTAGAGTTAATGGAGGTTAAAAAAAGATCGTGAATAGTGATGGGGCATGACATTAGATGGTGCTGCACTGCCTTCTCAAAGCCATAGAGGGAAGAGTATGATTGAACTGTCTCTGGAAAGCAGTTCCGCAAAGGGGAGAAAAGAGGAACAAAAGAGTGCTAATGGTTGAAAGCCTGGATTTTTGGAGTTCAAGCAGGAGGGCGTTAATGGTAGCATGTAGTATGTGTCCTGAAGGAGCTGGGGTGGGTGATGGGTGCAACCTTCCATTTAACCCGAGAGCAAGCTGAGACAATGGATGGAATAGATACAGAAGAGACGAGAAAAAAATGACCAACAATCTGTCTGCGATGTCAGAGCAGCTGGCCTTGTATTTCAGCCTCATCGTGGGTGATGTCAATAGTGTTGAGAGCTTTCGATTCCAAAGAATCCAGGAGAGATGTTGTGATGCTGGGATGCAAGCCCATCGAGGAGAGAAGTACTCCATTGTACGACGAACAAAGGCCTGATATAGGGCATGAGTAATTCTGATTTTCCAAAGAATGACTTGGAAAGATGGAGTTCGTCTGTGGCTAGCTTTTCAGGCTTGCTTTGTTTTTTTGTCAGCCCAGTGGAGGTCATAGTTGACAGTGAGGCCGAGAGGTTGAAAAGACAAAGTCTTCCAGTGACTCCCCATGCAATAAATAGGTTCCCATCATGTGCTGCCTTTTTGGTTGCTGGTTGCGTCATTGGTTAGGGGCGCATCTATGCCGCTGATGCAGTGCCCCTATTACCAGTACACTGGTACTCATTTCACCGACCTCAGAAGGATGACAGGCTGAGTCAACCCCCTGGTGTTAATTCAGTGGCCAACAGGGGTCAAACTCAGGACCCTAGGATCCCAAGTCACCACCCTAACTGCTAAGCCAACACAAAGCTAATAAATAGGTGGGTTCATTTGATCATCCTTCCACAGTGACCTGGGGAGATTTTGAGATTTTTCTCAGATTGAAAGACATGTTCCATTTATCAGACCAGCATTTAATCAATTCCTGATCAGCAGAGAGTAATCCAGTTGGTGTATTCCTGTCAGTCATCTTCTTCTTTGGTATGCATCACAAGGCTGTGGGGTCACATCATTAGCTGAGGGTGCAGGTATGCCACTGATGCAATGCCCTCTGTAGGATAGGTGTATGAAGTTGGAACCTGGCCATGTTGTCAGAGATAGCTTGCCTACTCTTCATAAAGGACACCATAGGATCTTTAACGTCCACCAAGAAATGCCAGCAAATGGGATGCCCAGTTTAATATCCATCCGATGGACAGCACACACATTGATGAATGATCCTGCCCATGAAACACCAGGATGACGGCTTATAGTTATAGCTGGGTTGGAATTTGAATCCAGGCTACACAGCTTAGAGGCGAGTGCGCATTCCTCTCGGCCATCCTGTCAGCCCATTTTTGTCAGTGGTATGTGGATACCGTATGACATAATATTGAATTGTCTGCAAAACAGAACAGAGGGTTTGCCATATCATCGAAGAAGTCATTTATTTACAGTGGTGAGAAAAAGTTTGAGAACCCTTTAGAATTTTCTGTACTTCTGCATAAATTTGACCGAAAATGTGATCAGATCTTCATCTAAGTCCTAATAAGAGATAAAGACAACCTGATTTAAGGAATCGCACTAAAAAACAAATATACTTTTTCATTTATTTATTGAGCAAAATGATCCAACATTCAATTTATTTGTTGGAAAAAGTATGTGAAACTTTATATTTATTAACTGATGGCACCCCCGTGAGCAGCAATAACTTCAACCAAACGTTTCCTGTAACTCTTGATCAGTCCTGCATATCGGCTTGGAGGAAATTGGCCCATTCCTCCTTGCAGAAATGCTTCAACTCAAATTATTTTTTTTTGTATACCATGTTGAGGTTCGTGTAAGAGCTATTATCGAGAAACATATAACATGACAGGAGATGAGGGGCGAGAGAGGAAAGCACAAATTAATGGGGGGACAAAGACGATAGCATATCTGTGGAAGGGAGAGGGATGGGGTGGGGTACACAGGGTAAACAAGATGGACACCACAGGAACTTCCAGGAAGGAAAGCAGGGAATTTGAGGGAGGTGGGATTGTGGTGGATTAATGGAGGTACTAAAGATCAAGATTTTGGAAGGGGGAAGATGTGAGATGGTGGTGAACAGCTGTTTTGAAGACCTGGAGGGAGGAGTGGGATTGAAGAGATTGTGGGAGTATGTTCTGGAGGTGGGAAAAAAAGAGAAATGAAAGAGTGAAGGTGAGTAGTGATTCATAATTTTGGTAGTTTCAACAGAAGGGGTTTTTTGGCAGATCTTGAGCTCTCTGAGGAAATATAGAGGGGGACAGATAACAGAGCAGAAGGGGTGAGGCCAGAGAGGAGATGGTAGAAGACAGAAAGACCACCGACCTACCTGCAGTGAGAGAGTGAGAGACCCAAAGACTCGGTTTCATTGCGGGAGATACCAATGATCCTAAAAGTCTTGGTTTCCACAGCGTGAAGTCGAGCTTGGTGAGAGGCAGGTGCACCACCCCAGAGGGAGGAGCAACACTCCATCAGACTGTGGATGAAAGCTTTGTACTTAGTTAGAACCTCAGGTGTGCCAGGGCAGGACTTTGCGCAACGTCGGATGCCCAGTTGGTGACTGGCTTTGGAGGCCAGTTTGGTGATGTGGCTTTCCCAGGAAAGATTGTGGTAGATCGTGAGACCTAAAAGCTTGAATGGAAAGACTTCTTCAAGGGGATTGTTGAGAAAGTAGATGGGGGAGTTTTCCAGATGGTCCTTTCGGAGAGACATGGTGAGGTTGTGAGATTTGACAGGATTGAAAGACATATTCCATGTGTTTCAGCAGCTTGTGATTTTATGCAGGTCTGCAGAGAGTGAAGAGGCTGCTGCCTGCCGATCAGAGGGATGAGAGATGGTGCGGCAGAGGGTGGAGACATCAGCGATGAGATAGAGGATTTTCCATGGAATTGAGAGATCATTGATGAAAACCAGAAAAAGCACATGGCCAAGAACACTGCCTTGAGGATCTCCAGCCTTGACAGGAAGAGGGGATGAGAGAATTCCTCGAAGAGCCATACGTTGACTGACAGGAGAGGACGTCCATGAGCCATGAGTGGAGATTGCCTTCGATACCATAATAAGAGAGTTTGGTGAGCAGGGCAGGGTGCCAGATCTTAACAAAAGCTTGCGATATGTCTAGGGAGATGGCTCTGATCTCATGTTGGGCATTTCAGACCTCCATCCATTGTTGGGAAAGCAGAAGTAGCATGTCCAGTGTTGAATGACCTGATATAAATCCAAATTGATGGTCGGAAATCAAGCCATTTGAGAAGACAAAAGATTTAATGTCAGAAGCGATGATGGATTCCATGACGTTGGTGATGACAGAGCAGGCAGATTGAACTGTTGTTGCAGGGTCAGTTTTTGCACCATTTTTGTGCAGAGCAGTAATGATTGCTGATTACCAAGCAGATGGCAGATGACCTTGAGAAAATGAGAGGGTGAATAGAACAGAGAAAGAGGGTGAGCAAGAGAAGCAGAGCAGGATTTTAGAACACGAGGGCTGATGCCGTCTGGACTGGTTTAAGAATCTGAGTCCAGATTTTAGAGCAAGCTCTCCACTTTGTCAGGAGAAAAGGACACAGAGTCCACAAACAGCTGGGTGTGACTTGGTAAGGTGAGTGCAGAAAACGATGGGTTTGGGACACAAGATTTAGAAGCAAACACGGAGTTTGGACATTCAGCCTTTTCATGTGCAGTGTCAGCTGTGCAGCCATTTGAGGTAAGGGATGGGATGGGATGGAGGTGGAATGTACACCAGAAATGGACTTAACGAGACACCACCAGGATTTGGAGGAGGGAGACAGGTTTGAGTTCAGACTTGAGATTGGAAAGATGTTGTTTCCTGGCTCGCCTCAGGGTAGACACACACTTGTTCCAAGCTTTGTGGAAGGAACTGAGATTGCTTCAGTAGGATTTTCTTTCCATGAGGCAAAAGGCAAGTTGCTTCAGGACAACTGTCTCACCACAAGCTTCAGTGTACCATGGGTGGGAGGAAGGGTATAACAACTGAAGACAGGATGAGATAAATCTGTGCATGAGAGAGAGCAAATTTCTTTGAAAGAATTCCCAGGATGAGTTGATGTCAGAGAAAGTAGAAATGGGAGACCAGTCTAGAAGTTTGATGGCTGCTTGAAGACCCTGCCCGTCGACCTGAGTGAAATGCCAGACTTGTCAGTGCTGAGGTGGTTCTCTAATTACAGCCAGAGAGATGACTGTATTTACAAGCATATGGTCAGATGAACCAACTGGAGCAGAAGAAGAACAGTAGACATTTTCTGGAAAATTGGTCAAAATAAAATCCAGAAAATATGGAGTACCATTGGCTAAATCCGGGTTGGGAGGTTGACAGATTGAGTCAGTCCCAATGAGTCGCAGAAGTGTTTCTGGGCTTTCTTGCATGAACTTTCTTTGTGGGTTTTCTTGCTTGCACTGCTTGCTTCAGGTTCTGCCACAACATTTAAATTGGGTTAAGGTCTGGACTTTGACTTAGCCATTACAAAACTCAAAATCTCTTCTGCTTCTGCCATTCTGTTGTAGATGTACTTGTGTGTTTAGGATCATTGTCTTTCTGCTTGACCAACTTTCTGTTAAGCTTCAGCTCACAAACGGATGGCCTGACATTCACCTGTAGAATTTGCTCCTACAACTCAGAATTCATTGTTCCATCAAGGACGGCAAGCCGCCTGGGTCCGAAGGCAGAAAAGCAACCCCAAATCATGATGCTCCCACCACCATGCTTCACGATTGGGATGAGATTCTTATGTTGGAATGCAGTGTTTGGTTTTCAACAAACATAATGTTTCTCATATAAGCCAAAAATTTGCACTTTCAACTTATCTGTCCACAGAACACTCTTCAAATGTACTTCTGGATAATCCATGTGGTCTTTGGAAAACTTGAGATTGGTGGGAATGTTCTTCTTGGAGAGCAGTGGATTCCTCATTCTCCTCCTCCTTCATATGCAGCATACAGCTGTGGGTAGCATCATTGGCCAAGGGTGTGACTGTGCGACTGATGCAATACCCCTATTACCGGTACACTGGAACTCATTTCGCTGACCTCAGAAGGATGACAGGCTGAATCAACCCCACCTGGTGTTAATTTAATGGTAAAAAGGGGTTCAAACTCAGAACCCTAAGATCCAAAGCCAGCCACCTTAATGGCTAGGCCAACACCAGGCTGGTTTCCTCCTCACCATCCTCCCATGCACACCATTATTGTTCAATGTTTGAAGGTGGACTCATGAACATTGAGATTAGCCAATGCAAGAAAGGCCTGCAGATGCTCAGACATTACCCTAGGGTTCATTGTGACCTAAATTATTGTACACCTTGCTCTTGAAGTGATTTTCGTTGGACGACTGCTCCTGGAAAAAGTAACAATGGTATTGCATTTTCTCCATTTGTACACTATCTACCTGACAGTGGATTGGTGGAACCCAACATGTTTAGAAATAATTTTGTAACCCTTTCCAGACCCTGAGTATCGACAACTCTTTTTCTGAGATGCTCAGAAATCTCTTTTGATTGGGGCATGGGATACTTCCACAAACCTGTGTCGTGAAGACCAGACTCTGATGGTTACGAACAACGTCTGTTTTTCATATAGGGCATGGACACTCAAACTCACTCCTGATTGTCATCCCATTGATTGAAACACCTGACTGTAAATATCCTGCTTAATTGAGTTGATTAACCTTGAAGTTCACATAATTTTTCTGACAAAGAAATTGATGTTGGCTCATTTTGCTCAATAATTAAATGAAAGGGTACATTTTATTTTTTTTGTGTGCTATTTCTTTAATCAGGTTCTCTTTACCTATTCTCTCTTACTCAGACTTAGATGAAGATCTGATCACATTTAATGCCTGGTGTTGGCTTAATGGTTCGGGTGGTGGGGTTGGGAGTCAAGTTGGGAGTCAAGTTGGGGTTCAAGGATCCTGAGTTCAAATCCCACTAGGCTGTTGAATTAATACCAGGTGGGGTTGACTCTGCCTGTCATCTTTCTGAGGTTAACAAAATGACGACCAGCTTGCTGGTATTCTTTGTCAAAGTGGTGACCTGTCCAGGATTGTGACCAATAGCCAAGGAGACTGCTTAGGCAGCACCAATGCTCTGCACAGAGTACAGTCCCAATGGATGGGGAGATGATTACATTTTAGGTCAAATTTATGCAGAAATACAGAAAATTATAAGCGGTTCACAAACTTTTTCTCATCACTGTAGATGTGGAACAAGACTGGGCCCAACACACTGCCTTGGGCCACTCCCGTCTCCATTATGATAGGAGAGGAGAAGTAGAAGTAAAATATAAAACACATGAGCAAGCAAATATGGACAAAATGTACCAACATTGCTGAAAGGCATTCATCCACAGCTTGAGGACTTCTTACAAAAATAATTCCTGTATTCACAAGATATAATAACGTGAAAAGAGACATCAAACTGGAAAAGACGAAACAAACAAAATAATGAAAAGGATTAAATATCTGAGGAAAAGGACTGGGGATTTAAAGCCTAAACAGCATGTGTAGGGGAAATTGTTGATTAAATATTTTTAAAAACGATAATAAGCAAACCGTGAAACAATGATGACTCAATTTTATTGTCGATTTTCTGTTTATGTTGAGAATGTCATGTCAGAGCTTAAATCAATTTAATGATTGATTAAATTACCTGAGTTGCACTCATTTTGATCATCAAATCAACTTGCAGGAGGATTTTAAATGGAAAATAAACAATTTACATTTGAACATCATTGAAGTCAAATGAAAAGCTGCTCAAACTGGATTACCTTTTGATAAACACACTTAGTTCACAGGCCAAAAATTAAATTGTAATGCAAACACGAGCAAGACAATATTGTTTTCCAAAGAACCTTTTTGTAATTTTGGGCGATTATATATGCATTCTGCCTGGAATATATATATATATATATATATATATATATATATATATATATATATATATATATATATATATATATATATATCTTCTTCTTTCGGCTAGCTCCCGTTAGGGGTCGCCACAGCGGATCAACCGTCTTGTTGTCCGCATAATGATTTGGCATAGGTTTTTACGTCGGATGCCCTTCCTGACGCAACCCTGGTCACCTCTTACGACACACAGGGATATGGTACACCTATTCTAACCGGGGCATACACCGGGCCCAGTACAACTGGTACTCATTTCGCCGACCTCGGAAGGATGGCAGGCTGAGTCAACACCCTGGTGTTTTTGACTTGGTATATATATATATATATATATATATATATATATATATATATATATATATATATATATATATATATATATATATATATATATTAATTCATGGTGTTGGCGCAGTGGTTAGGGCAGCGGCTTGGGATCCAAAAGGTCCTGAGTTCAAGCCCTGTTGGGCCACTGAATTAATACACCAGGGGGTTGACTCAGCCTGTCATCCTTCTGAGGTCGGCGAAATGAGTACCAGTATACTGGGCCGGTGTATACCCCGGTTATAATAGGTGAACCATATCCCTGTGTCGTAAGAGGCGACCAGGGTTGCGTCAGGAAGGGCATCCGGCGTAAAACATGTGCCAAATCACGATGCGGATCATACGGACGATCCGCTGTGGCGACCCCTAACGGGAGCAGCCGAAAGAAGGAGAAGAAGACATATGTTAATTCAGTGTCCCAACGGGGCTTGAACTCAGGACCTTTTGGGCCCCAAGCCACTGCCCTAACCACTGCGCCAACACCATGATATATATATATATATATATATATATATATATATATATATATATATATATATATATATATATATATATATATATATATATATATATATATATATATATATATATATATATATATATATATATATATATATATATATATATATATATATATATATATATATATATATATATATATATCTTCTTCTTCTTGTATCCCTGTGTCTTAAGAGGCGACGAGGGTTGCGTCAGGAAGGGCATCCGGCGTAAAACATGTGCCAAATCACTATGCGGATCATACGGATGATCCGCTGTGGCGACCCCTAAAGGGAGCAGTCGAAAGAAGAAGAAGATATCTTCTTCTTCTTCTTTCGGCTAGCTCCCGTTAGGGGTCACCACAGCGGATCAACCGTCTTGTTGTCCGCATAATGATTTGGCATAGGTTTTTACACCGGATGCCCTTCCTGACGCAACCCTGGTCGCCTCTTACGACACACAGGGATATGGTACCATATATATATAGATACGTCATATACATACATATATATATATATATATATATATATATATATATATATATATATATATATATATATATCTCTTCTTCTACTTCTTCTTCTTTCGGCTGCTCCCGTTAGGGGTCGCCACAGTGGATCATCCGTATGATCCGCATAGTGATTTGGCACATGTTTTACGCCGGATGCCCTTCCTGATGCAACCCTGGTCACCTCTTACGACACACAGGGATATGGTACACCTATTCTAACCGGGGCATACACCGGGCCCAGTACAACTGGTACTCATTTCGCCGACCTCGGAAGGATGGCAGGCTGAGTCAACCCCCTGGTGTTTTTGACTTGGTATATATATATATATATATATATATATATATATATATATATATATATATATATATATATATATATATATATATATATATATTAATTCATGGTGTTGGCGCAGTGGTTAGGGCAGCGGCTTGGGATCCAAAAGGTCCTGAGTTCAAGCCCTGTTGGGCCACTGAATTAATACACCAGGGGGTTGACTCAGCCTGTCATCCTTCTGAGGTCGGCGAAATGAGTACCAGTATACTGGGCCGGTGTATACCCCGGTTAAAATAGGTGAACCATATCCCTGTGTCGTAAGAGGCGACCAGGGTTGCGTCAGGAAGGGCATCCGGCGTAAAACATGTGCCAAATCACGATGCGGATCATACGGACGATCCGCTGTGGCGACCCCTAACGGGAGCAGCCGAAAGAAGGAGAAGAAGACATATGTTAATTCAGTGTCCCAACGGGGCTTGAACTCAGGACCTTTTGGGCCCCAAGCCACTGCCCTAACCACTGCACCAACACCATGCTCTATATATATATATATATATATATATATATATATATATATATATATATATATATATATATATATATATATATATATATATATATATATATATATATATATATATATATATATATATATATATATATATATATATTCTTCTTGTATCCCTGTGTCGTAAGAGGCGACCAGGGTTGCGTCAGGAAGGGCATCCGGCGTAAAACATGTGCCAAATCACTATGTGGATCATACGGATGATCCGCTGTGGCGACCCCTAAAGGGAGCAGTCGAAAGAAGAAGAAGAAGATATCTTCTTCTTCTTCTTTCGGCTAGCTCCCGTTAGGGGTCACCACAGCGGATCAACCGTCTTGTTGTCCGCATAATGATTTGGCATAGGTTTTTGCACCGGATGCCCTTCCTGACGCAACCCTGGTCGCCTCTTACGACACACAGGGATATGGTACCATATATATATAGATACGTCATATACATACATATATATATATATATATATATATATATATATATATATATATATATATATATATATATATATATATATATATATATATATATCTCTCTCTTCTTCTTCTTCTACTTCTTCTTCTTTCGGCTGCTCCCGTTCGGGGTCGCCACAGCGGATCATCCGTATGATCCGCATAGTGATTTGGCACATGTTTTACGCCGGATGCCCTTCCTGATGCAACCCTGGTCACCTCTTACGACACAGGGATATGGTACACCTATTTTATCCGGGGTATACACCGGCCCAGTACACTGGTACTCATTTCGCCGACCTCGGAAGGATGACAGGCTGAGTCCACCCCTTGGTGTATTAATTCAGTGGCCCAACGGGGCTTGAACTTAGGATCTTTTGGATCCCAAGCCGCTGCCCTAACCACTGCGCCAACACCAGGACATATATATATATATATATATATATATATATATATATATATATATATATATATATATATATATATATATATATATATATATATATATATATATATATATATATATATATATATATATATATATATATATATATATATATATATATATATATATATATATATTTATATATTTATATATATATATATATAATTATATATATATATATATATAATTATATATATATATAATTATATATATATATTTCAGGCAGAATGCTCTTGGTCTAAATGGACGTTGGGGATATACGATGTGGCCCCTTTTGTACAGCAAACAAAGCAAAGAGGAAGTGTAAGGACACAAAAGGGTGTCATCAGCTGAAACCTTGAGTGCACGTCACAATCACAATTTCTGCTTTCAAATTTAGGTTCAGCTGATGTTGCGCTGCTGCACTATATTTTAAGGTTCCCATTATGTTGCGAATACAAGGGATATGAGAAATTTATAAAAGAGAACCTGACCCTGTTTGTAGCCTTGGGTGTGAGATATTGTCAGTAAAAAAACCACACTCGGCGTTCAAGATATTCTTGGAGGAAAGTACTCATATGTGTATAACATAATATATATATATATATATATATATATATATATATATATATATATATATATATATATATATATATATATATATATATATATATATATATATATATACATACATACATATGGATTCCCCACTGTTTCCCCTCTGTCATGTCTCTATTCCCCACTGTTTTTTCCTTCCCTCTCCCACCCCTCTTGTCTCATGCTCCCCTTTTACGTTCTGTTTGTTAACTCATTCGGGCCTCGACATTGTATAAAAAATAAAAAATAACAATTTTCATGGTCGTTAAGATAATTTAAAATTTGTTTGCAAAAACCAGAAGAAAATTCGCGTTTTTGGACAAAAATTTATTTCAAGAAAAATTAAGGCCTGTAATATAAAACTGATTCACATTCTTTCACAGCTTTATTAGCCCCCATTGGACCTACATTGTCTGAAATGGGGGCTTATGGATTTGGTCTCGATTTTTGTGTCCGTGCATACGTCTGTACGTCCACAACTATATTACTGACATGTATATACCGATTTTGTCCATACTTGGCAAAAAGACAACATGTGATGGTATACATAAACACGTAATTTTTTTTTCGAGTGCAGATCCAAGATGGTCGACTGGCGGCCATTTTAGTTATGTAAACCCTGGTGTTGAAGACGTCCTCAACCATTTCTCGGATATGCATTGACCGATGTTCAAACTTTGCACACAGATAAAGAATGATGGCTTGCATAAGCATGTCATTTTGTTTTTGAGATCAGATCGAATATGGCCGACTGGCAGCCATTTTCTTATTTAAATGTGTCCCCAACCATTTTTCAGACATGCATGGTCTGATTTTGTTCAAACTTGGCAAAAGTACAGTGCATGATGACATACATGTGCAGCTCACTTTATTTTGCCATCTGAGCAAAGATGGCCAACTGGTATTACAGCAAACTTACTGAAACAATGGGGGCTATGACATTTTATGTCATTTTTACTTATCTTCTTCTCTACAAGTCCCACTACCAAATGGAAGATGAGAACGCTTACCTCGTCCCAAATCCCCTCGCCACTTCCCCCCCTCCTGCCTCCCCCATCCTCCTCTATCCTACCCCCCTCCCAGAGTATATAGTGGCATTTGGTGAGGCATCGCTCTCTCCACCACTCCCACCCCCCCTTCCCCACTCTTCCCCACTTCCTAGCTCCCCCCTTCTTCACATACTTTCAAGTTCCCCATCCCTCCTCCCTCCCTCCCCATTGCCCCCAAGCTCCACTCTCCCTCCCTCCTTGCCCTTGCTCCCCTTTTTCTCCCCCTCCCTCCTCTCTCTCTTTCTCTCTCTCCACCCTTCCTCTCTCCCCCTACTCTTCCTTCCTCCTATCTCTCCCCCTCCCTCCTCTGTCTACCTTCTCCCTCCTCTCTCCATGCCCTTCCTCTCTCCCTCCCCTTCCACCCATCCCTCCTCTCGCTCCTCTCTCCCTCCCCTCCTCTTTCTCCCCCTCCCCCTTAACATTCCCATCATCGAAGGGACGGGTTGCATTTGTTAGTGTATATTATGAAACAAATACATTCCCAATTGTATTTGCTTAAATTTTGAACCAATTTTTTTGCCATTTCTTGGACTATTGTGAGGAATCTCATTAGGAGAACTTTTTGAATCCATTGATTTTATGTTTTTTTACGATTCGGAAAGGTAGTGTAAATTTGCTTCTGATTTATCAGCTTGAATGCATCTAATCTCATGAGTTCTCAATTAGCTAATAATAATTGAGCCTGATTACCCTTCGGATGGGAGACCTCTGTTCAAAGCCAAGGACATAGGAGGAGCGTGGATGAGAGGATTCCAGGCAAAGCCAAGGGCATGGCCGAAGCAGTCCCTTGGTAGCGCAATTGCCTCTGAACTATCTGGTGCTGGATTTGTTCCTGAGTGGAGTCAATGTCCAACTCATATCAGGACTATAACAGGGTGCACTATGTTTTGCCATATTATCCTCTGTGGATGCAAATAAAGTGGGCTACCCTGAGATCAGGCTGCAGACATTAGCAATCTCATGAAAAGAGTAAATCAAGGTGTGCCAGTGCCCTGGTACCTTGGGCAAATTATTTTCATATTAAATGGAATAAGTTATTTATAAAAGGGATGTAGGATAGATGTGATGCTTGATGTTGGCTTAATGGTTTGGGTGGTGGCCTTGGGCTCCTAGGATCCTGAGTTCAAAATCTTACTTAGCTGTTGAATTAATACCAGGTGGGTTTGACTGCCTGTCATCCTTCTGAGGTTGGCAAAATGAGTGCCAGCATGCTGGTGTCCGGTGTTGGAGTAGTGACCCATCCAGGATTGGTTCCAATAGCCAAGAAGACTGCTTAGGCAACACCAACGCTCTGCACAGAGTATGGTCCCAATGGATGGATGGTAGATGTTAAGTTCGTTTATGTTAATGTGATGAATATGGTTAGTAAATAGATGATAATAAACCACATGCACATTCTGGGGCAAATTGTTTCCTCTTGTGGATGTTTGTTTGTGTAAAGTTTTGGAATTCTTCTTCCATCACTTGGCACCATTTTAAAATCCTCAGTATCTTGCTCATCTGACACACCAGTGCGTCAACAACACTGCTTGGAAGACAGTTATTTTAAGTAAATGAATGAATACAACCAACTGCTCACAAAAAAAAAACATTTTACAATACCAAAGACAAAATGTTATTTTTAATGTTTGTATTTGTGTAAATGTTTGAAAGGAATGGTTTGATCAGATGTACGTCTCATCATAATATCTGGTACGTGCTGCTTCCTTGCTTGATGCTCAGCATTTAACAGGATAGAGCATGGACAAACAACGTTGGAAAGGCAATGGCAAACCACCCAGTGTAACCGCTGCCAAGAAACTTCTTCGGCAGCACCTACGCTCTGTAAAGAGTATGGTACGTCAAAATATTTAAAAAAAAAATACTGTACATTGTATCATAATACAGTAGATTACAGTCTGGATTGTAAAAAATAATTTAACAATGTTAGACAAGTAATGGATTTATTAAAGGATATTTAGGGTGTGCAGGTGAAAATTTGTCCATCCGTCCATTTGGGTGCTCAACCTGGCTGCTTTTTTGGGGTTAAGGCAGGAATTTGTAATTACCCCACACACGAAGCAAAAAGCGGGGTTAAGCAATTGGTTCACTTTGTCTGTCTGTTTGTCTGTCTGTCGACAGACGTCATTCTGTGATTGAGGAACTACTTAATTCCAATTAAATTTTAAATGCTGAACATGGTAGAACATGAATCAGAACACGAACCCGCAGTTGAGCAGTACTTTGATTTGAATTTGCTAAAGTCTACAGAATCCCATCCCGAGCGCAAGCACAGAGAGAGAGAGAGAGAGAGGAGTAAAGTAAATGTTCTCGTCTGGCTGGCAGTCAATTAAAATTGAAAATTATTCCAAACAGGAAACCTGCTGTTTTTTTTAAGGACATCATACAAAAGGCACGAATTATTAATATAATATGTTAAACAAGGTGGTATAAAAGATGCTGCATCAGGTCATGCACCAGAGCAGTGTGCCACTGCATCCACTTTCCGCCGGTACTCCAGGAGCCTCCCTCTGGCCATCCTCCCAGGCATATGCCTGCCTATCCCCATCTCCTTGAGATGCCAATCAACCTGCTGCAAGCATGAGGAACATGGTTGGCCTGTTGGCCTCCTCCACCCATGAGGCTCCCTCGCTGAGAGAATCTGGTGAGCAGGATCAGCGTCAGGAAAACGACCCACATGACAACGTCAGGAAAACGACCCACAGGAAAACGACCATATAGCTGCAGCTGATGCTCATGGACTGTTCAGGTAACAAATCTCATTTGAGTCCCTCTCTCAGCAACCGCTCCTTGGACACAAAGTCTGACCAGCAACAGCCAAGGATTCCCGGAAGAGACCTGGAACCGAAGAAGTTAAGTCTCCATCTCAGATCCTTGGTCAGAGTCCAAGTCTCACATCTGTAAAGCAAGACTTGAAGCATCAAGGACCTGAAGACTCGGACTTTCGTCCTCCCGCATCGGTACCGACAGCACCACACCCATGATCCAGTGAACTCATGACTCCCCAGGCCCGGCCCAGACATCTATTGACCTCTTGCTCACAACATGTGGAGACATGAATATCACAGCCAAGATAAGTGAATCTCTCCGTGACTTCAACATCCTCAGCACAAATTAGTACAGACAAGAAAGTAGCATCCAAAATGTCATTGCAAGCCTGGATCTTAGTTTTGACCCAGGAAACCCATAATCCCATCCGCTCAGACTCCTCATTCAGCACCTCGAGGGCCCTCAAAAGGACATCTAAAGTCTCCGCAAAGATTACTGCATCATCTGTGAAATCAAGGTCTCTGCTATATCGACAGCAGTAAACTTCCAAAACAAAGGTTGTTTCGGTTTTTTTTTTCTACAACTATAGAAACCATTATTTTCTTTCAATTGAAAAATACACAAAAATTTACTTGAACCCAAAAATAAAAATCGCCTTCTTGGCAATTTCAAAAATCTTCTGTTTAGCAGTACTTTCACAATATATTACACCATTTTGCGCTATCTCAACCATCAAATTTCTGCTAGCTCTCTTAGCTTTGAGGATTATCGAGATACACACAAAATCACGGCTTGTAGCAGATCTCGATTGTGCTCGGAAATGTAAACAAAAGTTGAAAGGACCCTTCCCATGTACTTTTTCGCAAGACTACGCAAGATAAGATGTTCTGTGAACTCTCTAGTATGTTTCGAGTGCTGGCAATAACTCACCGACTCTTCATGAATGATACCTTGGGATTTTTAACGTCCACCAACAAATGATAGCAGACGGGACACCCAGCTTAACATCTATCAGAGGGAAGGCCCATTTTGTAATGCACTGCTTGCGAAACACCATTCCCACAGTTTTATAGTCGGATCAGTGATCAAACCCAGACTAGACAGCTCA
>NC_140968.1:89596314-89678814 GCF_056783735.1 Eptatretus burgeri
CGTTTCTCAACCTTTGATGGCCCATGGCCCCCCTACCGAGTCGCTTAACATTCGTGGTCCCCTGCCCTTCAATAAAAGAAGCAGATTTCGTTTTATGAAATTTATTTAGTCAGTCTTAAAAGATAAATAAAAGTAAACATTTTTCTAAGCAATACAATCAATGAGACACTTGCTGTTGGGCTTGTCTGATGAGGCCTCTTATGTCCGGCTCGTCTTGGACCCAGCAAGGCGAATATCGTTCCCAACGTCAAGACGGTTTCTGGAGTTCGTTTTAATAGTCGCAAGGTCAGAAAATCCTGATTCGCAAAGATATGTTATGGCGAATTGAATGAGCATTACAGATGCCTTCTTGCTGAGTAGTGGATACGCATCCTGAACAGACAACCAGAAGGTGGAGTGGTCTTCTTTGTTATTGAAGACCAGCTTCATTGCTTTTGAAACCTTCAACTCTGCCAGCTCCTCTGCTTCGTCTTCAGTAGGTTCAATTTTGGCGTTAAACGGGTCTTTGTGCCAGGGAACATCCAACAGTGCATCGTCGAAATACGATTTGAACTCAGCGGAGAGATTGTCGAGATGTCTAGTGATGCAATCTTTGATGCCGACGGGAAGCTCCATCCTCTGCGTCTGCAGGTGCTCGTCCAAGAAAGGAAATGAGGCAGTGGACCCGGCCTTGATTCGTGCCTGCCAGACTTCCATTCTAGCAGACAGTCCGGCAAGCTTGTCTTGAACGTCACTGACTGTCACATCACGGCCTTGCAAGGACTGGTTCATTTCGGTGAGTCGGCCGAATATATCGGCCAGGTAGGCGAGCATCATGACGAACACTTCATTGTCGAAGTGGACATGGAGGTTGTTTTCGTTGTCTCGCAGGAAGATTTCCACCTCAACCCGGAGTTCATACAGCCGAGAGAGGCATTTCCCCCTCGATAGCCAACGGACTTTGGTGTGGAACAGAAGTCCAACATGTTCCGCTCCCATTTCGTTGGCCAGGAGTTGGAAGAGCAGATAATTTTTGGCCTTCGCACGAATGAAGTTGATGACTTTGACCACGACGTCCATGACTTCCAGCAAACGAGGCGGAAGAGTCTTTGACGCAAGAGCGTATCGGTGTAGCAAACAGTGGGAGGACGTCACATGGGGCCATTCGTTCTTCACAAGCGTGACGAACCCTCCTCTGACGCCGACCATCGCTGGGGCACCATCAGTACAAATGTGCTTGAAATTCTGCCAACCAAGTCCATTAGCTTCAAAAAAAAGAGTCCACAATAGCTTTGATATCTGCCGCTGTCGTTGTGGTTGGTAGGGTATTGCAGAACAAGAACTCTTCCTTCATCTTTCCCTTTCTCTCGTAGCGAGTGAAGGCGATCAACTGGCTCTCCAGGGCGGTGTCGGTCGACTCGTCTAATTGAAGGCGAGCCTGGAGCGTGCTTTGTTTGATTTCGGAGCAAACTTGACGGCACACATCAGCGACCATGTTGTCAATCCGTCGTCGGATCGTGTCATTAAAGAGCGAAACTTGCTGGATCTTCTTTTTCGCCTCTGGTCCGATCATCAATTCCACCATTTTCTCTGTACATGGCCTGAGAAGGTCCTCAGCAATAGTGTGCGGCTTCGTGCACTTCGAAATTCGGTATGCCATTTCGTAGCTGGATTGAAGAGCAGGTTTTTCTCCTGGCCGGAATCCAAATTTGGGAAGTGTCGCTTCACGGTCAGATCGTGATCGTTTCGCAGACAGAGCGTCGATATTATCTTCCTTACTTCCGGGATGCATCTTGTCGCAATGGTTTGAAAGTTTGGAAGGACGTAGTGACGCATTTGACATCACCACCGAGCAGTGCAGACATTGCGTGCAGGCCACGCCATCTCGACTGACATTCGTGAATCCAAACTTGACAGAGCTGTCATTCCATTTTCGAACCTTCGACATCTGAGAAAAAAATTGAAAAAAACAAAATTCTAACGTTTTTGTAAACATTGTTTACTATGAATGCTCTGTGGGCTCCGCCTTCTCTTTTAAAATTGTGGTTAAACTCATCCACCCTTTTTACTTTGACACTATGACCGGAGACTCGTCACCTCAATTGTACATTACAAGCTTCTGCATTCTGAATCGCAGTTTTTCGGTGTCCGCTCATGGCCCCCTGGTCGAAGGCCGATGGCCCCCTTGGGGGGCCATGGGCCCCCGGTTGAGAAACGCTGCCCTAGGGCATGAACCGGAGATCAAATCCATAAAAATTGTTACATATTTGCGAACCCATGTAATTTCACGCACATAGACACTGAAATCGCCGAGGTTGATTGAATATACAATGTTTCATGAAAACGTATTTTAAAACGTGCCCATAATTGCATTTTGGAGGATTTGGTCTTTTGGTCTTTACCTGGGGTAAAGGGCCCTCGTGCCATGTGGTGATCATAACCACCAAGTTTGGTGATTTTCTACACAACTGTTTGGGAAGAGATAGTGTAAAGGACAGACAGACAGACGGATGGACGGAGCCGATTACAATAAGCCCCCCCCCCCAACCCCACGTTTTTTTTAAGCTGTGGGGATTAAAAAAAAATCTTTTTTCACAATGAGGCAGAATTTCAAGTGCTTCCAATTGGCTAATATTAAGAGTTTGCTGTACCGGGAACCATCAGCGATCTCCGATCGCAGCTCTCTCGTTACCCTCACCAAAGGAGAGGGTATTACATTTGGGTCCGTTTGTTTGTGTTTGTTTGTACGTTTGTCTGTCTGTTTGTCCGCACAGAACTTTCGTGTTTTTCTCCGCAACCGCTTGTCGAATTGAGATGAATTTTTCACCATTGGTGCGACTACTCATGTAGGTTGTTTTGGTGAAAATTATGACATCATAGGTCACGTGGTGTGCCAGCCATATTGGGAAAATGGAAAAAAAAACTTTGGAACTCTGTATCTCTGAAACTGCACCAAGGAAAAATTGAAACTTGGCACATAGCAAGTACTCCTCATGGTGAATGAGTGTGATTGCTTATGACATCATAGGTGCCCTCGTTATGATGTCATAATTGCATATGTAGAACACCACATCTGATCAGTATGAAAATTTTTGAGGGCTATCTTGGGATAAAATGGTCCACAGAATTTTCTTATGACATCATCGGTCACGTGATTCGGCAGCCATATTGTTAAAAAAAAACCTTTAAAAATCTTCCCTGAAGTGGCTGAACAGATCGAGGCGAAACTTTACACATATGACCGCCTGTCCATGAGGAACAAAAGGTTCACACATGATATCATAGGTCACATGGTGTCGGCCATATTGGATTTACCCTAAAACCCATAAAAATACACCACTCAAAAGAAGTCCTGGCAAGCGTCTGCATTCTCTGATTGCTCCTTTTCTTGTTTCATTTTTGTTCATTTAGTCTCATGACCCCATTGCCAGTTTTTTTTCCATTTCACCCACTGTCGCCTCACTCTTCCTTCCATTAGCCGAGATTTTGTTTACAAAAAATATAAAGCATTCCTATTTTTCAAAAAACACCTCTACGCCATCAAATGTCACCACTTCTCATGGTTCTCGAGCAACAAACTTATCTTTTGAGGAGTTGTCTTTGCTTTGTTTGAATAACAAGCTGTACTTTTGCAATCTTTACGTACCGCCTCTTGATCCTATCCATATCACATTGTTGTACAAGCCCTGATGTCAGATGGAATTTGTAGCTGAGTTGACTGGTTCCTTGTCTTTTTGGAGCTTTCTAAAACTGCTTACGGTTTCTGAATTCCGACGGTACATTCTGTCCTTCTTGAGTGAAGTCGTAGCAAAATTGATGTGATACGGCAAGTGAGAAGTTACCCCTTAACCTTTTCAAAGTTGTTTCGTGGATGCCACAAAATCTTTATGTCTCATTACCGATTTTTAGAGCACTTTCTCAAGCAAATGTCAAGGCTCCCAGAAGAAGAAAGGGATCACTACCTTGGAGCATGGGACTCTTTTTTTGTACGGAAAGCTCCTCGAGTTCCTTGCACCTCCGAAAAATGTTTCTGTTGATACAAACAGAGTTATCATAGCTTTCAAGCATTACCCCAGATAAAGTTCCAAACTAAACATTCATTGTAATTATTGCACATTTACACAGATACCGAAACCTCAAATATGGTTCTGCATTGAAATGTGTCCAACAGCTAATAAACATTATGTGCATGCAACATGCAAATTGTGCAACTTAGTGCTTCTCAAAGGACTGCTTCAGTTCCTCTAGCGGCTTTTACAGTTCCTCTGTGCTGCCAGGAACTCTTGCTCCAAGTTGGGCTATCATAGAGTAAGGTGGGGCAAGATGCGCCCCCCACCCCCCTCCATCCACCCTTTTCATATCATCCTCCTCAGATCTTTTGTTCAGTATACTCAACATTTTTCATTTGTTATTACACTTTATATCAGCTCGAGAGCAATCTGGTGGGAATGTCCAGGATACTCAACAGGTAACCAGGACCAAGGAGATTCAAAAGGGTGTGGGCATCTTGCCCACCCGACTCTCAAGGTCTTGAATAGTCAAGCGCTAAATGAAATCCTTATTTTTTTAATGCCCAATCCGTGATGCAAGTCCTTTAAAATAGTCTATAACCAACTTGCAGATCATCCAAGAAAAAGTGCTTTGGGAAATAAGGCATTGCTATTCTCAAGGCTTTATGACAACAGTGAGGAAATGAAAAAGCAGACAAAACCTTAAAAGGATATATACTGCTTGTGTCTGGCAGTGAGCTCACACAGGGCAATTCAGAGGAATGTACTGACGTTCCATCCCACAGCCCTTTAGCATGCCTGACTCACTATCATTGACATACACAAACACTCACGTGTACAGTCACATCACCATGATCTTTGCTACATCATTTGCAAATAAAGATGGGGTCATTGTTATTTCCATTTTTTATTTTTTTACTAAGAGGGACTATGCTGCTTGACTCAGCTGAAACGTTCACTTGTAAGAGAAGGTGATTTCACGGGATTATGTAGTGACTGTGGAATTCGTAAAGAGCAGCACATTTTAATTCTCACGGATTTTGACTGGTTCATTAGGCAGCAATAGAAATACACCTGCAGTTTTCTTTTGGGACCGAGTATAGATTGTGCAACCTTGGTCTCATGCCAAGCATGTGAGACTTCCACGTGAATCTCATAATTTGGACCAATTGTTTCAAAGTGGCTCAAAACGTGGAGGCAACATGATGAAGCTGTCAAGCACAAACCCGACGAAGCATGTTGATGTAACTCGTGCATTACTTTACTGCTAGTAAGCTATTGCTTTGGCAGCAGATCACACCTTCCAAGCAAGAAGACCCTGATGCCAACCTTGGTTACCAGGTGAAGAAAAGCCTGACTTGTCAGTGTAGACCACATTTAGGATGTTTATCATTGACGGGCCCGATAAGTTCGAGTCCATATCACTTCCCTTGCAGAATCAGGACCGATGGGGAGATTCAACCTTGGGGCTTTGAGACAATCTGAACAGGGAGCGAGCGTGAGTCAGAGCGTGGGGGGGGGGGGGGGGACGTAAGGAAATGGAAAGAGCGAAGAAGTCAAGTGGGAGATCAAGGAGAGGAATCGAGTAGGCAAGAGGAGTCGATGGGGGAGTGGATTCAACAGAGAGAGAGGGAGAGGAAGTGAGATGTGTGTGTGTGTGTGTGTGTGTGTGTGTGTGTGTGTGTGTGTGTGTGTGTGTGTGTGTGTGTGTGTGTGTGTGTGTGTGTGTGTGTGTGTGTGTGTGTGTGTGTGTGGGTGTGTGTGTGTGTGTGTGTGTGTGTGTGTGTGTGTGTGAGATGGTAATGACAGGTTAACATAACAAGTCTCACATGCCAGCCCGGGCAGAGCTGCTGAGTCACTACAATGTCCCAAATTCAACACTGTGGTGCATGCTCAAATAATAAAAATAAAATTCCAGATGTGAAGTTCAGATAGGCAGTCTGAACATGGGAACGATTGAGGGAGAGGAGTTGAGGTGGTGGAGATGATGCAGGGAAGGAGCCTGGAGGAGTTGTGTGTCCAGGAGACAAAGTTGAAGCGAGGAGGATGTTAGGAGGGTATAAGCTGCTGCACACAGGAGGAGATGGAAGAAGTATGAAGTTGGGATCTCAATATTGGAAGAGATCACCATGGAGGTGGTTAGAGTGGGGAGATGGATAATTATGGCATGGCTGATGATATGTCAATAACTGACATGTGTTATGTAGGTGTATAGGCCACAAACAGGAAGGACTGAGGCAGAGAAATAGGAGTTTATGGATACACTGGAAAAGTTCATGGTAATGGTTCAGCTGAAGGTGATACTGTGCATTGCAAGTGACTTCAAAGCACATGTGGGAGTTGTGGAGCCAGGTCAAGGGGTGTGTGTTGGGAGTTTTGGATGGCAAACAAGGAATAGAGAGTGTCTAGATCTGGTGGAGCTGGTGGTGAGAAACTGTATAGCTGTAGCTGGTTTGTTCTTCCTAGAGCGGGAGTGCCACAAGATTACATACAGGAGTGGACACACAAGACAGAATTGGATTTCTTGAAAGTTAGGAAGCAACAGCTGTGGACGATTTAGGACTGGAAGACGGTGCTGGAGGAGCATGTCACAATTCATTAGAATCCTGTGGTGTTTGTTGTGTGCATGCATAAAAGGTGGGCAGCTAAACTAAGGACATGGGCCACAAGAATATTAACTGATGGAAGTGCAAGGGTAACATCACTGCAGAGTACAAGGAGAGGGTGAAGATGAGGTATGAGGAACTTAGCAGGGAAGCTAAGATATCCAGCTATCTGGACGAGGAATGGAAGTACAGAGAGGCATTTATGGGAGTTGCAGAAGATTTGTGTGGAAGAACATGAGGAAAAGGCACAATGCCAAGGATTAGGAACCAGATGTATGGTGGTCAGAGGAAGTAGCGAAGGTCGTCTGTGAGAAGAAGTAGGTTTGGAAGAGGGAAGAGAAGATTAAGGATACCAGATGCAGATTTGTTGCACTTGTATGGGTAGAATAATAAGGCAGAAAAGAGGGCTGTGGGTAAGGCAATCAATGATATGGAAGTGGATGTGTGCAGCAAGTTCGATGAGGACAGTGGGAAGAAGTTGATCTCTGAAATAGCTCAAGAGAGTGATGAGGATGGGGGACTGGTGATCAAGTATGTTGACAGGAAGTTAGTGACAGAGGGGATGAGGGCAGCACTGAAGGAATGGGAATGCTATTTCAAGGAGTTGTTGAGCTGAGGAGGAAACAGCAAAGGAAGTTACTGAGCTATGTAAAGGAGAAAGTGGAAGTTGTGGAGATTATGGAGGCAGAGGTGCAGACAGCATTAAAAAGGATGAAGAAAGGAAGAGTGGCAGGCATTGATGAGGTACATGCAGATATGCTCAATGCAATGGCAGAGATTGGAGTCATTTGAATGAAGAAGCTGAATATATATATATATATATATATATATATATATATATATATCATTTATATTTATACATATATATATATCTATATATATATATATATATAAATATATATATAAATATATATATATCATTTATATTTATACATATATATATGTATATATATAATATATATATATATATAATATATATCATACCGGGCGTAGTGGCGTGCGCCTGTAATCCGGCTACTCGGAGGCTTGGGTTGGAGGATCGCTTCAGGATGGGAACTCTGCGCTGAACCGCGCTATGAGAGGATGTAGGGCAGCCCGGAATCATGGCGAAACCCAATCCATATCCCTGTGTCCTAAGAGGCGACCAGGGTTGCGTCAGGAAGGGCATCCGGCGAAAAACCTGTGCCAAATCAGTATGTGGATCATAACGGATGATCCGCTGTGTCAACCCCTAACGGGAGCAGCCAAAAGACGAACAACAACAACATATATAATATATATATATATATATATATATATATATATATATATATATATATATATATATATCATTTATATTTATACATATATATTATATACATACACACACACACACACACACACACACACACACACACACACACACACACACACACACACACACACACACACACACACACACACACACACACACACACACACACACACACACACACATATATATAGATGTCTTTATTGTTGCGGTTCCAGGAACCGCATCCCTCCAACACTATGGCATCCATCATGCAGTGGTCCCCAGATAGTTACTTCATTAATATACGTACAGATAGTCCCTTCCCTCTTGTCTAATGGGTCAAACGGACAGTGTGTTGTGTGGATCTCATCGAGGTCTGATTATATCTCTGACTTCATTCCTATTCCTATTCTTTTTCCCTTATTCCTGAGATAAATACAGCAGGCACTACCATCGGGCATCCACCTTTAAAAGCCACGGCCGCACCCTTCGCTGTAAGAAGGGGTCGTTGCGAAGGCCAACAGGCACTGCTTTCAGACAGCCACCTGTAGAAAACTGCAGCTGCGCCCTTCCCTGTGAGAATGGGTCCTCGGAAGGCAAGCCAAGGGAAAACAACACACAAAATGCCAACGCTAGTACAGTACACACGTGGTGCACTCTTTTCAACCCATTACTGAGTTTAATAATTTTATCTATCTTCTTTTTCCATCCAAGTCTACATTTAATACTTATATCTATAATCTTTTCAACCCAAACCTACATCTAATAATTATATCCAATCTTTTTCCCTCAATTCCTGACACAGATCAGGACTGGCACCACGCACACTACCACTTTTCACTTTTGATAAATGACCGCAAGCTCAATGGCGGCGAACCCACGCGCATCCCTGGGGTAATATATTATCGTACACAGAGCAGGACACAAATGGTACACATCTTGATTGGGTCGATGCATGGGTTTACCATAGCATCTTACCGTCGGTCTTCGCTGACCACTGCGGCCGCGGGTTTTTCCCGCGGACGGTGGACATCTTCTCGCCTCTCCGCCCGGCAAGGCTGTTGGCAGGTGGAGGCATGCTGTGCGGCTCGGGCCACATGGCTTATGGACAGGCAGCGCATTGACCGGCGCTGACCGACGGTCGCCGGGGCACGGGCCGGAAGTTCGGTGCAGGGCAATTTGTGTCACGGTATTCGGAGCGAGGCAATTCTGCAGCTTGGAATCATCTTGCCGGATGTAAGGTGGAGCCGCTTCCGGCCATCATGGCTGGGCTGTGTGCTGGCCGGGGCCCAACCAGAGTGCCCGATTCGGGTGACGACACATAGCTTTGGGTCGTCGCTGCACCGCACACCACAGGGTCTATAAAAGGATGGGTCGTGGGGCCGTTCGAGCATTTCCTGTCTGCTGGTGGTTTTCTGTCCCTGCTCATCGCTCCTGGTTCCTGTCGGCTCATCCTGCTCTCTGGCCTGGGATCGACAATCCGCCCATTCACCTGCTGACTCCGCCTTCCTTCACCAGCTCGCTGCTGACTCTGCCCATCCACCCACCCACCTGATCCTGTCTGCCACTCTGCCCACTTGCTTCGGACTCCACCTTTCTCCACCCACTTGCTTCGGACTCCACCTTTCTCCACCCACTGGCTTCTGACTCTGCCCAAAGTCCTTCCTTCACACCTGACAGTTGTGCCCCATTCTCTGGATCGACAATTAGCTGCACGAAGTGCCACAAAGCGGGAGACGACGTGCCAGCTATCAGGAAGGTATCGCCCAGAGGAGCGTCCCCAAACAACATGCTGGGTGGCGCGGATGGTCAATTGTGCAAGGTACTAAGAGACCGTTAGCTTCATCTCCTCTCCTTTTTCTTCTCCTTCGCTCCCCTTCATCAGGGTGTGTGTGTGTGTGTGTGTGTGTGTGTGTGTGTGTGTGTGTGTGTGTGTGTGTGTGTGTGTGTGTGTGTGTGTGTGTGTGTGTGTGTGCGCGCGCGCGCTATGGCAACTGTCCTCGTTTAAGTTAAGAGTGTGAAGAATTACATCGGGATAACTCTGCTCTGTGTCTGCTTTTGTAAGTTGCTTGTATTATTGTCACACCACACTTTTCTTCCTATCTCTGCTTACATACAGCAATAAACTCAATTAATTGTGCCATGTATCTTTCCTCGCCTGCCTGTAATAATTCCTTTGTGGAAATGTTCCCAGCTCGTTTTTGTCTTTTCTTTCATTGATCCATATCCTAGCCGAGTCTGGACTTTATTCCCAACGATCCATTCTTTTCGCTGGTATGTCCTTGGCAGTGTCGCTCAACTGCATCTCATCCGGTAAGGTGATCCGGTTCGGAGAAGGTATTTCCTGAGGGCGTGTCCCACAGTAATTAGATCACATGATTAATTAGGTAACCCGGTTAACCCATAGACCAGTGTTTCTCAACCGGGGTTCCCCGGAACCCTAGGGTTCCGCAAAAGGTCACTCGGGGTTCCGCGAGAAACAGTAACAAATAGGCTAATGTATTTTTGAGTAGTTTTTGTTTGATTTAATATTCGGAATTTTACCATACACGTACGCCATATTGTTGGAAACTCCTTGGTTATTATAATAGAGGCTTCAACCTCTTGTATTATTTACAATTATAACAACCATAGGGAATGTATTTAACGATGTCAATATGGCACCAGTGTGAAACTGCCCTCACTGGTTAGTGGACGTCCTGTACGCGGCAGATTCGTGTATCATTGTGTGAGTGACTCAAGTATGGGACGCATGCATGGTGTCCATCTATCTTCTCTGTGCTCCGAGCGCGAACTCTCTCTCTCTCTCTCTCTCTCTCTCTCTCTCTCTCTCTCTCTCTCTCTCTCTCTCTCTCTCTCTCTCTCTCTCTCTCTCTCTCTCTCTCTGCATCTCTGCATCTCTGCATCTCTGCATCTCTGCATCTCTGCATCTCTGCATCTCTGCATCTCTGCATCTCTGCATCTCTGCATCTCTGCATCTCTGCATCTCTGCATCTCTGCATCTCTGCATCTCTGCATCTCTGCATCTCTGCATCTCTGCATCTCTGCATCTCTGCATCTCTGCATCTCTGCATCTCTGCATCTCTGCATCTCTGCATCTCTGCATCTCTGCATCTCTGCATCTCTGCATCTCTCTCTCTCTCTCTCTCTCTCTCTCTCTCTCTCTCTCTGTGCATCTCTCTCTCTCTCTGTGCATCTCTCTCTCTCTCTCTGTGCATCTCTCTCTCTCTCTCTGTGCATCTCTCTCTCTCTCTCTCTCTCTCTCTGTGCATCTCTCTCTCTCTCTCTCTGTGCATCTCTCTCTCTCTCTCTCTGTGCATCTCTCGCTCTCTCTCTGCATCTCTCTCTCTCTCTCTGCATCTCTCTCTGCCTCTCTCTGCATCTCTCTCTCTCTCTCTCTGCATCTCTCTCTCTCTCTCTCTGCATCTCTCTCTCTCTCCATCTCTCTCTCCATCTCTCTCTCCATCTCTCTCTCCATCTCTCTCTCCATCTCTCTCTCCATCTCTCTCTCCATCTCTCTCTCCATCTCTCTCTCCATCTCTCTCTCCATCTCTCTCTCCATCTCTCTCTCTCTGCATCTCTCTCTCTCTCTCTCTCTCTCTCTCTCTCTCTCTCTCTCTCTCTCTCTCTCTCTCTCTCTCTCTCTCTCTCTCTCTCTCTCTCTCTCCATCTCTCTCTCTCTCTCTCTCCATCTCTCTCTCTCTCCATCTCTCTCTCTCTCCATCTCTCTCTCTCTCCATCTCTCTCTCTCTCTGCATCTCTCTCTCTCTCTCTCTGCATCTCTCTCTCTCTCTCTCTCTCTGCATCTCTCTCTCTCTCTCTCTCTCTCTGCATCTCTCTCTCTCTCTCTCTCTCTGCATCTCTCTCTCTCTCTGCATCTCTCTCTCTCCCTTTCTCCCTTTCTCCCTTTCTCCCTTTCTCCCTTTCTCTCTCTCGGTTAGTTCTTCTGTTTACCTTTATTGCTTCAGCTTTATTTGTTTAAGTTTTGTTGATCAAGTTACATGAGGTGTGTTTTTTAATTTTCAAACACAAAAAAAAGAAAAAAATTTTGTGAATTAAAACCTCGGTGTGAGGTCTCATAAATGAGCAGTATGTTTTTTTTTCATTGCCAATAAATTTGACAAAAAGGGGGTCATTTTTTCCTTAAACCAGGTATCCGAAAAAAAAATTATATTTACCACGTGAAGTACAATAAAAATATAAAAGACCTCGATATTAATAATGGTATATAATAATTTTTATGCAGGGGTTCCCTGAGACATGAAAACTCTTTCAAGGGTTCCACAAGGGTAAAAAGGTTGAGAAACGCTGCCATAGACGTTGGACCCAAGATCACGTGGTTTTAGCTATTGGCGTTCACAGTCGATTAGCGACCCGCCTCGTCATGGAATTATCCGTGTGTGATAGCCTAAAATTCCAGGGAGTCTGGTGGGAACCCGAGGTAGTCCCCCCCCCCCCCTCGGGGAATGTATTTAACGAAACAGCTCGGATTTTGGGCTTATTTGCCCTCATCAGGATTGTATATCAATAAATATCTAACGAATGATGACCACATTCATCATTTCTACATCAGATGCACCTCCTGATTGTAATGGTGAGCATCGCTGTGGATTATGTCTCGCATGGTAAAACTGCATAATCTGCAGAGAACTACAGTCCTTCTGCCACCCAGACAATTGTTCCTGCTAATGCAAACCATTCAAGAGGAAGATAGATTTCTGAAGAGAGATGAGTTGAGTGAGCAAGAAAACATGGGTAGATCATGGTTGTGGTGTGTAGATTGTGTGACGAGGGATCTCAAGAAGGTCGAGGTGAATGGAGAGTGGAGAGAGATAGCTGGTGATGGAGGGCAGTGGAGGAGTGTTATGGATATAGTAGAGCAGCAGCTCAGGAGAAGTTTACCTAACCACATATAAAGGGATGTGGTTATCACTGTATCATTGCGAGATTAACCAATTGCAACACAATGTCCTGCTTTGTTTAACTGACAATCATTAACAATATATTCAAATGGGATAAAGGGAGATGTTCCTTGTACTCAGAACAAATGAGGATGGCGTAAATAAGGTGTCTCGAATATCCAATCAAATTAATTGTTCATATTGTGCCAAGGTTATAAATTACCAGTTTTTCACACACACACACACACACACACACACACACACACACACACACACACACACACACACACACACACACACACACACACACACACACACACACACACAGTTGCACTGACTGGCTGGCTCATTAGCTACAGTAAGTGCTGAAAGAGAGGTTTCATCACATCAAGCTCAGAACCTCAAAGGATTTTCAGTGGGTCTGAAGCAGATAATGCCATGTTCCGCCAGCAATCGAGAGAGTAAACAGGGAGCCACACTGTCAATTGTCAAACTCCTTCACAAAGTAGTAGTTGGAGTGGCAGTGGGAAGTCACCTGAGTGGGCTCAGCAGATTGGTGATGTCACTGTTGCAGGGTAAAATGAATAAATAAAGGAAAAATGCCTGATGAACACAGAAAATAAATAGATAAATATAAATTATTCCAACTCATAAATTATATAAATTATCTTATATATTATTTCCGAGTTTGTGGTTTCGTGTCGCGCTATCTTCGACTTTGTTCTGCGCTCGAGTAACGTGATATTCGGCTTACATTTTCTCAAAGACCATATGAGGTGCATGGTACAAAAAAAGTAAATAAAATGGTTCTGAAACAGTGAAATCGTATTCCACTTACTGCATTAAAGTAAAATTACTACTGATACTCTGCATCAGTTCCTTTCTCAAACACACCCACCCCAACATGATGCGCAGAGCACGGGTTATGCTAGTTGGCAATTAAATGTGTGATAAAAATATAAACTAAATTACTAATCTTAAAACGGACACCCTCAATACGTATAAAATAAATCTTAAAAAGATAAAATATTGGACAGACTATGAATTAAAACCATAACAACCAATGTTGCAGAGCACAGTAATAAGACACATGTCATATTAGATTTAACAAACACCCTCACACATCTTCCAGGGCTGAAGCTCTGATCTCTGGTTGATGTGTCTTACATTTCGTTCACGGTCCTTCTCAGCTCCCTACCTAAAAAGCCAAAATCTTTCAGGATTCTAACCATTGAGTGTGCAACAAACCCCCACATGTTCGACACAACAACATTACCATTTGATACACTTTGTACCAACAGCCTCAAACTGCAGTCGCTCTCCTTCACGGGCTATAAGTTTATAATTAAACTTGGCAGCTTTCGATTTTTAAAAAATATCATTTTAATTGATAAAAGCGAGTTTTTATTTTTGAGCATTTCGATATTTATATTTTCAAGATTATGTAATTTATCAGTAGTGGTACCCGTCGTTGCACGGTGCTGTTCTAATCCTGTTGGCACATTTTGAAGATATCAAATTTTGGGTTTTTTACCCTCACTGAAGGATCCAGAGGAGGTATTGCATTTGGGTCCGTTTATTAATCGCCGGAATCCTTCGGATTTCGGCAATTATGTTGGTCGGTTGTGTGCATCATTCTGTGTGTCTATCTATCTGTTGAGTAGTCGATCCAGTCGAAAAAAAAGTTTTTTAAAAATTTTTTTTGAAATTTGTTCTACCCTTATTATCAGTTTTTCCGTCGATATGTTTGTTTGTTGGGTAGTCGATGTTGTCGAAAAAAAAAAAATTAATTTTTTTTTTTTTGAGATTTGTTCTCCCCTTATCAGTATTTAAAATGGCGATTTCAGTAAATACAATGGCAATTTCGATGAAGCTTCGTTGGTAGGTTCATACCATGACCAAGTTGTGTGGAAATGAGAACCGTTGCTATGGACACCACCGTTGCCTAGCAACGGGACTTTGAAATTTTAGAAAAATCATAAAAATGTATTTTTTCGAAAATCAAAAATTGGGCCACGAGCAACTGTGGGCAGTACATTCAGCCATATTGTCAAAAATTTCCAGCCGGATCCTATCAAAACTGTCGGAGAAGATAGACTTTGAATGAACCCTGGTCAAAAACAATAAAAAAACGAAGTTCGTTATATCTCAGAGACTATGATTCAGATATGCATGAAACTGGTATGGTAGGTTCATGGTATGTCTTAGTTATGTGTGAGAAAGAATCGTTGCTATGGACCCCTCCGTTGCCTAGCAACGGCCGAAAAACCTCTAAATGTGGGGGTATTTTAACGAAAAAACAATCTGCAGCATTAACCCTTGAAGCTCAAATCATGAATTTTCTTGTGCTTAATCCTCAGGTCATTGCCCATCGAATGGGCCAATCCCCTCAGGTTCTATTGGGTAGGCGACTACCCATGTCCACCTACCGGCTTGTCTGTTTGTTTGTGTGTTTGTTTACCCTGTAGCAGCCACACCGTTTCAGCGATCATGACCAAACTGGGTACAGACGTCGGCCATGGTCCAACATAGACACTTGTCATTTTTAGTGAATCTAGGTCAAAGGTCAAGTTCAAGGTCACTGAAAAGCTTAAATTCTTATTTTCACAATAACGTCTGCTGTCTGCTCATGGAAGAGCTCAATATGAGATAATTTCTCCCAATCATGTTTCCAATTCTGCGGAAGAATTCTTGATATTGAAATGAACCCCTCACCCTTTCCCCTTCCATCCCATATATAATTTTGACTGCTTTGGAGGAGAAACAAATTCAGGTTTATCAAGAGAGTGGAGCAAAATATTTCCCTTTAATTGATATACATATGTATGTGAAGCCTTTTCTTTGATTTCTGTGCAATTCCAAGCCCCTACCCCAATCTCCACCAAATTTTGCTTACATTCTGGGGGTACCCAGGGTCAGGTCATGGGTACTTTTGGTGGCTACTGCTGCTAACCATGGGTAGAAACTTCCACCACACCCACCTTACTCACCAGATCTAGCCCCGTCCAACTTCTATTCGTTTCCTTATCTGAAAGAAGCTCTGTGGGGAAACAAATAAGCGAATGACAATGCTGTGAAGGTAGCTGTAGAGGACGTCCTTGGACCTAGACCGGAGAATCGTGACAAGGAGTGCTACATTATTGGCATCGCCAAGCTAGAGGACTGGGGGATGAAGGGCATTGCCATAAAAGGGGATTATGTTGAGAAATAAAGTGAAATAGAAGTGATTGTATTGGTGTTTTCCTCGTTGAGCCACAATCAAACTGATCACCTCTCATCTTTTCATGTGCAAAGATGGCCTAAACACAACAGACAGAGAATAGTAAAGGAGACGTAATGAGGTTTAAATATTAATCGTGGAGCGACGCTTATCGATGCAACTCTGCTGCCGCATCAATGTGTTGGCGCCATCACTATCATGTGTTCTGGGGTTCATTGAGAATAAACCTTTCCCTTTCATGTGTTTGTCCGATAAGCACAATTATATCACAGCTGAGTTCTTGCTTTTTGTTGTTGTTTTCTATGTGCTGGATGCGTTTTTTTATTTCAGAAAATCAAGATTTATTTATGAAGTGAAAACAGATGAGATCGCTGCAGGATTTCCCTGGTGACAAATATAAATTTTTTGGCTGTTGATGTCCTGTTCATTATTGATACCCATTTTACTGTATCAGGTTTTACTCGATCATAACTCATCGTTACGCATCAATGTAGTCAAAGAAAAGATACCCTCGGATAAATAAAGGTGTTTTCCCTTTGAGATTTTTACAGCACCGTGGCCTGTTTTTAATCTTATTCATAGAAGCCTGGTGTTGGCTTGGTGGTTCGGGTGGCTGGTTTGGGATCTTAGGGTCCTGAGTTTGAGCCCCATTGGCTGCTGATTTAACACCAGGTGGGGTTGATTCAGCCTGTTATCCTTCTGAGGTTGATGAAGGTGAAATGAGTACCAGTGTGCTGATATAGGGGCACAGTATAAGTGGCACAGCTGTGCCACTTATGCTGTGCCCCAACAAAATGATAGCTACCTGGCAGCCAAGCTGCCATATGCAAGAAGAAGATCTCATTGATAAAGTACACCATTGACCTTACCTATCACCTTTTAGTTTTCCACGATGTGTAATTCAGCTTGCTGTTTGTGGGAAAATGTAGAGCAATAATCTGGGAAGCTTGAGCAGGCATACATTTGAAAGATCTCATTGACATTCAGGAAGAAAGACTTTAGCAATGAAAGAGTAACTTTTTTGCTTGATGTGCTTCAGGTGTTTTGCAAAAATTATGAATAACCCATGACCTCATTGGAATAAAAATTGACTGACAAGGTCGTTCAGGGTTGCCATTTACCATACTTGCCTTTCAGCCATCTCGACTGGGTTCGATTCTCGGTCTGACTGTAAACTGTCACCCTGGTATTTCACAGGCAGGACTTCGCAGCAAAGAATTCGACATCCTTCAGCATGCATGGTGAGCTTTATGTCTTTCCTGCTTGCATTCACTTGTGCACGTTAAATGTTGCACATTACATTTTCAAAAGAGTACGTCATCGTGTGCTGGATCCTGGCCAGTTTGTGGCCCTAACTTTTACAGCAGCCTGCATTGGAGTTTCGATATGTCCAGGATGCATTCACAGCAATAGAAACATTGACGACCCCCAACGGAGTATATGAGCAAGATTTCATTTGATTCTCGGTTCATAAATGAAGAATATTGTTTTTGGAAACGATAAACAAGGAAAGGATGTTTGGGATTGACAAGGAAATTCAGAGAGAGGTCATTTGGGTGATCATGCTCGTGCGATATATCCACATCCTGTTGACTTAATCTATCAATTTACTAATCTTATATTTACCAAACCCTATTTAGCATAAACTTAATGTCGCTTATTTTCCACCTCACTTTAATATTCAACTTCCACATTCCATTAATCGATGCAGGAAAATTTCCAGTGCACCAATAGCACTCAATGGCCTCAACTCAACAATGATTGCCCCATTAATTTCTGCCTTTACATGTGATTAAAATGATGTATCCAAATCAAAGGAAGTGGAGTACAAGTGGATATGTGAGTGTGTAAAAGCTTATGTTAATGGTGTAAGTTTGATACTGCTACTGGCTGGTTGCATCATTACTAGGAGTGCAGCTGTGCCGTTGATGCAGTTCTCCATGTTCCCAGTAAGCTGGTACTCATTTTGCTGACCAAGGAAAGATGACAGGCTGAGTCAACCCACATGATGTTATTTAATGGAATGACAGGGGATCAAACTCAAGATCCCAAGATTTTATGCCAGCCACCTCAACCATTGAGCCAACACCAGGCTTTGGGGCGAGTAACATGCTCCAATGTCCTGCATAAAATATTTCACCACCTGACCTTTTCAGAGTTATTACTGGACTTCGGTTACCTTATCAGCCCAATCAGGTTATATGTATGATAAGCCTTCAATGCTCGAGGAAAGCCTGGTGTTGGCTTAGTGGTTAGGGTGGTGGCTTGGGATCCTTGGATCCTGAGTTCAAGCCCTGTTGGCCACTGAATGAAAATACACCAGGAGGTCGACTCAGCCTGTCATCGACCTTCTGAGGTCGGCAAAATGAGCACCAGTGTACTGGTAAGGGGGACACTGCATCAGCGGCATTGCCACGTCCCAACCAATAATGCAACCAGCAGCCACAAGCTGCACTCGATAGAAAATGGTCAAGGAAATCAGTTTTTTTTTCTTTCAGAAAAATCGATCTCTGTATTCCTGGAAGCCACTTTATTGTCAAAAGTCAATAACCAGGTCAGGTCAGGTATGGGAGCATGCACCGGAGCAGCGCGTCGCTGCATCCACTTTCCGCCGGTACTCCAGGGGCCTCCGTCTGGCCATCCTCTAGGCAGATGCCTGGCTCATCCCAATCTCCTTGAGATGCCGATCAACCTGCTGCAAGCACGAAGCATGTGGTCGGCCCGTTGGCCTCCTCCACTCATGAGGCTGCTTCGCGAAGAGAATAATCACCCTTCCCCACATATTCACTCTGGCTTTGAGCTATGACTTCCTTAGAAAAGAGTATTTTGTCATCAGCTTTATTCTCCAAACCTCTTGCTACGACCCTACCCTTCCAAACCCACACAAATACTTTTGGGTCCATATTGCCCTTCACTAAAATGGCATACCATCTTGCAGCAATTGTGACTTTCGAGATGTCGCTCTTCTATGATTGATAACAGACTAATTACCCCCGTGCACTCCAAGCGAAAAGCAGGGTTAAGCAATTGGTTCATATCTGTCAGTCCATCTGTCTGTCTGGAAACGTCTGTTTATGATCGAGAATCAACTTATTTCAATTGAATTTTATGTTCTGAACACAAATCGGAACATGAATCCGAAAGCAAACCTGCCTTTGAACAGTACTTTGTCTCTGAATTTGTCCCAACCACACATGCACAATGAGGAGTGAGATAATCTTCTTACAATGTCTGCCTGTCTGGCAGTCAAACAAAGTTAACCAGCATCCGTTGAACACAAAGTCTTCAATATCCCCCACCATAGTAAATGAGGATTAACAAACTTATATTCTCTAAGCGTGTGCAATATGTATGTGAAGTTTCCCCTTGATCTGACCAGCCATTCTGGAGAAGAAGATGTTTAAAGGTTTTAAGGTAAATTCAATATGGCTGCCAAACTATGTGACCTATCAATTATAAATTAACAAACTTCTGAAAGGATGTCTTGGGGAAAGTGTATGTGAAATTTTGCCTCAATCTGTCCAGCCGTTCTGGAGAAGAAGATTTAATAAATTTATTAATTTTCAATCCAAGATGGCTGACGAACCATGTGACCTATGACATCATAAAGTTAAATTCTGCCTCCAATCCTCCAGTGGAATATGTGTGTGAAGTTTCGTGTTAATCGGAAGAGGTGTGTTTTTCTATCCAAGATGGCCACCAAACCATGTGACTAGTGATGTCCTAATTTTTACTATGTATGCAGACATGATGGAAGATGATAGTTGCAAATTTTCACTTCGTTTGGTTATGTAATTCCAAAGAAAACATTATTTAATATTTTCTTGAATCCAACATGGCTGCCAAACCATGTGACATATCAATTAGAAAATATGAAAAGGCACCAGTTCACCACTTGCTTGATATGTGTACCAAATTTTGTAAATATATCTTGAGGGTATTTGTAGTTAAGCTCCGGAAACGAAATGTGACGGACAGACGGACGGACGGACGGACGGACGGATGGACGGACGGAACCCATTTCTATATCTCCCACCAACTTCGTTGGTTGGCGGGGGATAATAATCATTCCAAATGGGAAACTTACCGGTTTTAAGGATGTCATAAAGGACACCAGCAACAGGCACGAAAAACAAATTAACGTGTTAGATAGGGTGGTGTAATAGATATTGCTTAAATGGCAGTAAAATTATCGTAAATTCCAAAATTAATTTATTTACAATTTTTTTCATTTCAAGTGTATGACTTTTACAATTTTCATTATATTTAAATTATATTATAAACTTGAACACTTTAGAACACAAATAACCTTCTTATGACTTCCAAGAATCTCCAGTTTAGCAGTACTTGGACATGTTGAATAAGGTGATGCATAAGACTGCTTAAGTGGCACTAAATTTCCAATTTTTTTGTTTTTAAACGAAATCATTATGTTATTTACATTAAAGTATATACTTCAACTTCTATGAACTCTCCAGTTACTTTTGTTCCTCTTTAATACTATTTGAATTGCCATCATGTGATGTATCAGAACATATAGCTGTGAAGACGAGGCTTTTGAGATACTTGGCCTTCTCAAATTGAAAACTTCCTAAACTCTGCTTGAAGAAAAGGGGTGAGCTCTATTTTCGACTCCATGCATCAATTGAAAAACCTCTTACTTCAATTTATTGTTCCTCACCTACTCACATAGGATAAATTAAATATGGACACAAAAAATCCATATGTGAGAATTTGTTGATTAGGCAATACATTCACGAGCAAACGTCCATGAGCAACCATCAGCTTGGCTGTACAAGTAGGCTGATTGGGCACATCTATGATCAACTCTTCAAATCACTCATTCTTAAACAAAAATGTCCATTTGTGAGACCATTGCACATCACCTCGCTTGCAAAAGTACTCATCCATGGTGATGCTCTCCAGACATGTATATCTGGAGCATTCCATGACTGACCTGTCCATCTGCATCAGGCGTGTTCCTCTGCCAGCAGACCCTATAGCGTCAGTGTATGTGTACTCAAGGCATGCTTTGCAAAGATTTGTCACAAAAGCATTTCCCAAATGATACGTCCAATGGCCATAAAACGTTGGTGATGTCACCATATGACACAACCCTCTGAACTACAGAATGAGAAGTCTCAGTCTCACTTCATATCATCAACAAGATCACTGAATTGCAATCGCATCTGATCTCCGAACATTTGAATCTTCTGATAATGGTGATTCCTCACTCGGGATGTTCCTTTTCTGTTCTAACAATGAATAAGTTCCTTTTCCGAGTATCTCAGATGCCTTTGAGCTTTACTTGCTTGGCTCCACATGCTCTCCATTTCCATTCTTCTGTGGATAATTTTCCTGATCATGTTGCAAGCGGTGAGGCTTCCTTCATGGTGAGGATACTTGCTTAGAAATTATCTGAAGAAGTTTGTACGCTCTTATTTTGACACTCGGCCACTAATGATGTGTGAGGTTTTTTTGGGTGCTTATTGAAGACTCTTGACCGCTCTCGAGACAATGCGTACTGGGACATGTCAACAGAAGTAGTATGATCTTGAAAATAGAATAACACACAAAAAGCAACAACGTGTAGGCATAAACCGATGAATGATTGGACCGATAGGGCAGGAGGTGGGATTTACATGAATAATATGATTTCCAAAGACAATAACTTCAACATGGAGCAGTGATAGATCAGCATTTTAATGGACACGCGTTTCTGTCTTCAGAAGTCATGAGCAAGAAAAAGTACCTTAAACAAGCTCAAATGAGCTAAGATCCTCGTCCTCTTAATGATGACGTCATAAAACGAATATGACGTCATTGTGATGTATCAGGTTTGCGATAAATTATCTGTGCTAATTCCCCGCTTGATTCCCACAAACAAACTTCAGACAGCTTGCCCAGTTTCGGAGATAATGGTATAGGCGATTTCCATTCGCGGCGATATTATGACGTCAACTTTTTTCTTGGAAGGATTTTCAAAATCGGAGATGGTTACTGCCTGCGCATGGGCTTTCTGCATATACATGGCAAGTTTCACGAAGATCCGATGAAAACTCTGGGTTGTGAAACAAAAAATGTCAAAAAATAGGAATGACGTCATAAAATTGATATGACGTCATAGTGATGTATCATATGTGTGGTAATTCATCTCCGCTAATGCCCTGTTCAATTCCCACAAACAGAATTCAAAAAGCTTGCCTAGTTTTGGAGATAATCTTTTAGGCGATTTCCATTAGCAGAGATATTTTGACGTCGTAACTTTTTTTCTCGGAGGAATTTTCAAAATCGGAGATGGTTACTGTCTGTACAGGGTATTTTTACATATATATGCCAAGTTTCAGGAAGTTTCGATGAAAACTGTAGGCTGTGAAACAAAAAAGTCCACAAGAACAGCAACGTGAGTAAGACTTAGAGATCCTCCACGAGGATCTAAAAACAGAGCTTACAGAAGAATATGAATGCTGTTTGACACCACGTAAAGGAAAGTAAAGGACCTCTAGTTGTACCTTGTACCTCTAGGTACAATTTAAGATTTTAAAAGTGATTCTTCACCAATGAGAAATTTGGCACAAAACGATATGTGGCATGATATTTAAAACGTTGTGCACGAGTTACGACAAAACGATGTGGATGAGTTGAGTAGGTAGGTGACAAGGACAACCCGATGAAAGTAAAGGAAAGTCCATGGGTTTGGATTGTCGGGGGAGGGTTCCAAAAAGTACACACACACACACACACACACACACACACACACACACACACACACACACACACACACACACACACACACACACACACACACACACACACACACACACACACACACACACGTTGATGAATCAGCCTGCCTGTGAAACACCGGAATGACAGTTTATAGCTGGCTCAGGATTCGAACCCCCAGGTTAAACAGCTTCAGCTTAGCAGTGAGTGTGGGTACCTCTAGTGTGGATACCTCTAGTGTGGGTACCTCTAGTGTGGGTACCTCTCGTGTGGGTACCTCTAGTGTGGGTACCTCTAGTGTGGGCACCTCTAGCGTGGGTACCTCTAGTGTGGATACCTCCTCTAGTGTGGGTACCTCTAGTGTGGGTACCTCTAGTGTGGGTACCTCTAGTGTGGGTACCTCTAGGTACAATTTAAGATTTTAAAAGTGATTCTTCACCAATGAGAAATTGGGCACAAAACGATATGTGGCATGATATTTAAAACGTTGTGCACGAGTTACGACAAAACGATGTGGATGAGTTGGGTAGGTAGGTGACAAGGACAACCCGATGAGATTTTGGTTCAGGTCTGGATTCAGATCCGGTCTATCGGTGGGATACACCACTGGTTCAGCCTGCTGGAGGTATACGCTCTATCGAGTGCCGTTGGTGGTTTATAACTGCAGTTATACCATGCGCCAAGAGTCGTTACAGTGATTTATAAATAATACAGTAAACAAATTAGGGACATTAGTGGCTTCAAGTTTTAAAATGGAGAGTTGTCATGACAACTAAACGACCTCGTCAATGCATTTGTAATAACCCTTTGTAGTCTCTTGTTGGAATCAGTGGCGTTCTAAACCCGAAGGTAGAGATTCAGAGGGCTGCTTCCTTCGGGTAAGGGCTACAATACGTGGTTTGCCATTGCCTTCCAGCGACAGGAATTTTGTAATCTTTGCTCAAAGTGCTGACGATAACTCGCCTACTCTTCGGGAAAGACGGCGTGGGGTCGTTATATTGTCCACCGACTGATGTCATCAGACGGGATACCCAGCTAAACTACCATCCGAAGAGACCGACGCACTTCGTGATGAAACATCTTGCCTGCAAAGCACGAATCAGATTTATCTTGTCGGATCTGGAATCGAACTCGGAACACAGCTTCAGGTCGGACTTGCCCTCTGATCATCAACATCAACTGATCTCAGTTGTCAAGGGTGAATTGCTTGGAGAGTTTTCATTGTTTGTTTGTTTGTTTGTTTGGATGTAAGGACCACCCACGAACGTGTGTACAAGGTCGGGTCATGCCGTTCCTTGTAAAGAGGAACCGTATCCTGCTTTTGCAATGCCCTGAGTCAGTGTGAGTAAACGCGTGAGGACGATGGTGAGTTCGTTTCCAACGGGAAATGAATGGATTAAACGACCCCGACATCCACTGGACGTCCATTTCCCGAGCGACCGTTTTGCAAGGTCATTGTATGCAGACATCTCGTGGACAACGAACCTTTGTTTGATCTTTCCGAAAGGTTCTTTTCTGTTTTTTTTCCTTTTTAACCAGAAATTGATAAAACGTTGCGCGGATTGCCATTCGGAGTTTCCCTGGGACAAGGACGGGGTGGGGGTGGTGTGCATTTCAACGGTACAGGGGAGGGGTAACGGGGGCCGACCCTTCAGCACTCTTTAGTCTATATATGGTTCCATTGTGCGTAAAAAGGCGATTTATACGCTTAAAGCATCCGTGCTGGATTTGTGACGTCACGTCGAACTCGCCGATGTAATCATTATTTAAACCGCGCACCGGGTAAACAAACACCGTCTGAATCACTGTCGGGACGGAGCGTCGGATTTATTTATTTATTTATTTAATTAATTAATTAATATACCCATTGTTTTAAACATCTGGGGCCAATACGAACGCAGCCCCCAACAGACGACCCCCTCTATCTTAAATTATTATTATTATTATTAATTTTATCCTTTTCCCGCCTCTTTTTTTATTACTTTTTTTATTATTTTTTTTTCTAATCCCTCCCTCCACCCAATCCCTCGGGTCGCTCGCTCTGCTTGTTAACATGAACCAATGGTGAACTCACGCCGGCAAATATGCCCATATAAGGTCGTCGAGCCGAGACAGGGGCGGGCTTTACCGCGGGAATATAACACCCATTGGACGAGAGGTTCGCACATCGGAGCTTCACGTGGTTTGGTGATCTTGCCGCAGGTTTTTGAGCGCTGGTGAGTGGTTTGTGTACAATACTACAATAGTTATACTACAATTATACTTACTAATAGCGGTGTTTTTAATCATTCTTTGAGCTCAGAAGCTTCGTTGAACTCTCTTTAATATACCGATTTGTGATTTGTGTTTTAAACCCTGTTCTTTTGTTTTATTCTAATTGTTTATGGTCTTTATTATAATATAATGTATGTATTTTTGTCGGGTTTTGTGCGATGAGTACTTTGGGGTTGTGGTTTTATTTAACTTGTTTTAGTTGAGCAAAGCACTTTTTATTTATTTTTATTTTTTTGTTGTGATCTTGTGGGCAAGATCGTTAGATCGGGTGTGGCTGTGCTTCGATACTATGGGTGTGGTCGTCCTCTAGCTGAGACCCAAATATGGCCAAAATGAGCTTTTTGACTCTATGGACTGGGTTTCCTGTCTCATATTTTTCATGTGAACACTTGGTTGCCCATCTGGAGTTTAATTCCTTAATTTTTCTTTCTTTTTTTGTATTGGCATTAAATTTGTGAATTGAATTTGGTTTTAATGATTGTGCACCACTTGTTTTGTGCTGTAGTTTTTAGACCAAGGTGAATGACGAGTCATTGTGAAGTTTGTGTGATGGGTCTTTTTCATTGATTCAAGATGAGCCACGTAGTAAATGAAGTGACCTCGTGGTATTTCGTTTCAAGTAATTTATTGTAATTTTTTTTTTTTCTCGTCTATTTTAAGATTCATGATTGGTTTGATTCTCTAGATTTGAATTACGGCAATGGATGACGAAATAGCTGCTTTGGTTGTGGACAATGGTTCCGGTATGTGCAAGGCTGGCTTTGCTGGCGATGATGCCCCACGTGCGGTCTTCCCCTCGATCGTTGGCAGGCCGAGGCATCAGGTAAGAATTCAGTTGGGCTATTCCTTGGTGCTTGTGCTTTTTAAGGCTTCCATAATGTTGCATGTATCTAACTCTACCATGGTTCAGGGTGTGATGGTAGGAATGGGACAGAAAGACAGCTATGTGGGAGATGAAGCTCAAAGCAAGCGTGGAATCCTCACCCTGAAATACCCCATTGAACACGGAATTGTCACCAACTGGGATGATATGGAAAAGATCTGGCACCACACGTTCTACAACGAGCTCCGTGTCGCACCTGAAGAGCATCCTGTTCTGCTGACTGAGGCTCCCCTGAACCCGAAGGCGAACAGAGAGAAGATGACGCAAGTATGATTTCACTGCCACTGCAAATGGGATGTGGATGTAAATTTTATTTTTGTGTTCTTTGGGTTTTGATGGAACCACTTTGTGGTTGTGTACTTCTTAGCTTGTACTTTTTTTTTTATACTTTACCCCCCACCTCCCTTCACAGATCATGTTTGAAACGTTCAACACTCCTGCCATGTATGTTGCTATCCAAGCTGTCCTGTCTCTCTATGCTTCTGGTCGTACTACGGGTATCGTGATGGATTCTGGTGATGGCGTTTCTCACACCGTGCCCATCTATGAGGGCTATGCCCTGCCGCATGCCATCCTGCGGCTTGATCTTGCCGGTCGTGACTTGACAGACTACCTCATGAAGATCTTGACTGAGCGAGGCTATTCCTTTACCACCACGGCCGAGCGTGAAATTGTTCGGGACATCAAGGAGAAACTCTGCTACGTTGCTTTGGAGTTTGAGCAAGAGATGCTCACGGCAGCATCTTCTTCCTCTCTGGAAAAGAGCTATGAGCTACCGGATGGACAGGTCATCACCATTGGAAATGAGCGTTTCCGGTGCCCAGAGGCCCTTTTCCAGCCTTCCTTCCTGGGTATGTTTCCTTCAATTGAGTGACTTTGCAGGTGTCTTGGAATGAAAGTGCCCTTCATGCATTAACCATTCAAATTGCAGGGATGGAGTCTTGCGGTATCCATGAGACTACCTTCAACTCAATCATGAAGTGTGATGTGGACATCCGTAAGGATCTTTACGCCAACACTGTGATGTCCGGAGGCACCACAATGTACCCTGGTATTTCGGACCGCATGCAGAAAGAGATCACTGCACTTGCCCCAAGCACGATGAAGATCAAGGTATATTTCCAAAGCCTTTGAGTTCCCCCTATTTTGGGACAACTGTCCCACATTGATATTCACTTTACTCTTTCCAATGCTGTTTTCCAGATCATCGCACCACCTGAGCGCAAGTATTCCGTCTGGATTGGTGGTTCCATCCTAGCTTCCTTGTCCACCTTCCAGCAGATGTGGATCAGCAAACAGGAGTACGACGAATCTGGCCCATCCATTGTCCACCGGAAATGCTTCTAAGTCTGATCTCTCTTTTTTTTTTTTTTTTTTTTTTTTTTTTTTTTTTTTTTTTTCTCCTACTCCCCCCCACCTCCAGCTACGATGTGTAATGCGTTGCTTTGCAGTATCTGAGTATTGAATACTGGTGCCCTCCAAGTGGAGAAGTGTTTTTTTTTTTTTGTCTTGGCCATCCCTTTGGTGGCCTTTGCTGCTGTTCCGTTTATTGGGGCAGGAAAACTTTATATATATATATATATAATATTTGTTGTTGCATTCTGTTTAGCTGACTGTAAATTTGTATCCAGAATTTTTTTTTTCTCTTTCCCCCAATACATTCCTTTTGAGTCTTTTTCAAAAGATGTGTATCCATTCATATGTTGAATAAAGAATGCAAGTTCTCATGCCAACTTTGTTTGAGAGACCTTTCTGCAGGAAGATTTAAGTTGAGTAAATGTGTATAAGTGGGTTTATTTGAAGAAATTGCTTCTCGGTGCTCTTTGGGAATCAAAGGTAAGTGTGATACTTCTGCACCAACCTGTTAGATTGTTGGACCTTCTGCCCAGTGTGAAGATGCTGAAGGAATGGTTGAAAACCAGATCTGTTGGATGCTTTAACTTCGACAATCATGTTTCCTGCTCTTGGGGCGGCCGATGGGATAAGTCTAAGACATTTCCTCCACAAAGCAGCATTTGATAATCATTTACTTTTGTCGGTCTAATTGAATTTTTTTATATATGGAATATCATTTGTGTACAGCCTTAAACTTTATTAGGACAAGTTGCCATTTTCTTAGAAATATTCAAGGAGACAAAGACAGGATGTTTCATAGCAATAAGCGTTTATTTTACAATGCTCCACAAATGTGACCCTATTTTTCTTTATATTCTGGGATGTTTTGTTTTCACAGGGCAGCCTCTTGAGTATAAAAGTCTGAAGCCTTGACCTAGTCAGGTGTGCATTCGTTTAACCTCCCTGTGCCTTGTACGAGTCCTGGTTGCAAGTCACCACATAAATTTCCAATAGAATTCTTTAATGAAAAAATTTGATTATTATCCAGAAAAATGGACCTTTGTGAACATCGTTGTGTTAAAAAAAAATTGGCCTTAAAACCTTAAGGGAGATGACAAATACACCATTGTGTTTTATATATAGGTATAAATTTTTACACCATCTTGATTAATAAAATGTGCTGCTTGCACTCATCTTTGCGTAATATCAAGATTCAGAGAAAATATAGTTTGCTTGTAAAAAGGCAAGAAGTTTAAAAGAGCCCATGTCCTTTTTTGTCAAGACTGCACAGAATAAGATATTCTGTAAACTCTTAATTTTACAATAAGCAAGGTGGGCCATTCCTGGTTTCTGCACCCATGTGGTACAAAGCTCGGTGTTTTCAGTTTTTCTTGTGGAGCATTTGCCAAGTACTTTAAACACTCAAGCAAGTGTTCCATTTATAGCCGTTAAGGAACAGCTGGCGTGGCAAGCGCTATGCAAGCTGCTTGGTAACTGAACACACCCCAGAGGGTATGCATAAGGTGCTGTGGGATCTTTAATGTCCATGCATCATTTATGTCCCTTCAGAGGACAGATGCTTCACCATACAGCCTCTCCCACCACCATTGTCCCCTCCCGTCCACCACCACCACCCTCCCCCATCACCACACCATTCGCCTCTCTCCACAACCGTCTCCTCCCGTCCACCACCACCCTCCCCCATCACCACACCATTCTCTCTCCACAACCAACCCCACCACCACTTGTTTTCCCATCAAGAGGCTATGACAAAGATCTCAAATTTACTATTTTACCATTCTCATTTTCCCCTCAGAGGCTATGACAAGGATCACCAAAATTTACTACTTTACCATCATTTTCCCCTCAATTGCTGTGACATTTACTAAATTTTACCATTCTCATTTTCCCCTCAGTGGTTATGACAAAGATCTCCAAAATTTACAACTTTACAATCCTCATTTTCCCCTTAGTGGCAATGACAGATCTCCAAGATTTACAACTTTACTATCCTCATTTTCCCCTCAGGGGCAATGACAAAGATTTACAACTTTACAATCCTCAGTGGTTATGACAAAGATCTCAAATTTACAACTTTACAATCCCCATTTTCCCCTCAGTGGCTATGACAAAGATTTACAACTTTACAATCCTCATTTTCTCCTCTGGCAATGACAAAGATTTCCAAAATTTACAACTTTACAATCCTCATTTTCCCCTCAGTGGCTATGGCAAAGATCTCCAAAATTTACAACTTTACAATCCTCATTTTCCCCTCAGTGGTTATGACAACGATCTCCAAAATTTACAACTTAACAATCCTCATTTTCCCCTCAGTGGCTGTGACAACGATCTCCAAAATTTACGACTTTCCTATCCTCATTTTCCCTTCAGTGGCTGTGACAACGATGTCCAAAATTTACAACTTTACAATCCTCATTTTCCCCTCAGTGGCAATGACAAAGATTTCCAAAATTTACAACTTTACAATCCTCATTTTCCCCTCAGTGGCTGTGACAATGATGTCCAACATTTACAACTTTACAATCCTCATTTTCCCCTCAGTGGAAATGACATATCTCAAATTTACAACTTTACAATCCTCATTTTCCACTCAGTGGCAATGACAAAGATTTCCAAAATTTACAACTTTACAATCCTCATTTTCCCTTCAGTGGCTGTGACAACGATCTCCAAAATTTACAACTTTACTATCCTCATTTTCCCCTCAGTGGAAATGACAAAGATCTCCAAAATTTACAACTTTACAATCCTCATTTTCCCCTCAGTGGTTATGACAACGATCTCCAAAATTTACAACTTAACAATCCTCATTTTCCCCTCAGTGGCTGTGACAACGATCTCCAAAATTTACAACTTTACTATCCTCATTTTCCCTTCAGTGGCTGTGACAACGATGTCCAAAATTTACAACTTTACAATCCTCATTTCCCCTCAGTGGCAATGACAAAGATTTCCAAAATTTACAACTTTACAATCCTCATTTTCCCTTCAGTGGCTGTGACAACGATGTCCAAAATTTACAACTTTACAATCCTCATTTTCCCCTCAGTGGCAATGACAAAGATTTCCAAAATTTACAACTTTACAATCCTCATTTTCCCCTCAGTGGCTGTGACAACGATGTCCAACATTTACAACTTTACAATCCTCATTTTCCCCTCAGTGGCAATGACAAAGATTTCCAAAATTTACAACTTTACAATCCTCATTTTCCCCTCAGTGGTTATGACAACGATCTCCAAAATGTACAACTTTACAATCCTCATTTTCCCCTCAGTGGCTGTGACAACGATCTCCAAAATTTACAATTTTACTATCCTCATTTTCCCTTCAGTGGCTGTGACAACGATGTCCAAAATTTACAACTTTACAATCCTCATTTCCCCTTAGTGGCAATGACAAAGATTTCCAAAATTTACAACTTTACAATCCTCATTTTCCCTTCAGTGGCTGTGACAACGATGTCCAAAATTTACAACTTTACAATCCTCATTTTCCCCTCAGTGGCAATGACAAAGATTTCCAAAATTTACAACTTTACAATCCTCATTTTCCCCTCAGTGGCTGTGACAACGATGTCCAACATTTACAACTTTACAATCCTCATTTTCCCCTCAGTGGAAATGACAAATATCTCAAATTTACAACTTTACAATCCTCATTTTCCACTCAGTGGCAATGACAAAGATTTCCAAAATTTACAACTTTACAATCCTCATTTTCCCCTCAGTGGTTATGACAACGATCTGCAAAATGTACAACTTTACAATCCTCATTTTCCCCTCAGTGGCTGTGACAACGATCTCCAAAATTTACAACTTTACAATCCTCATTTTCCCCTCAGTGGTTATGACAACGATCTCCAAAATGTACAACTTTACAATCCTCATTTTCCCCTCAGTGGCTGTGACAACGATCTCAAAAATTTACAACTTTACTATCCTCATTTTCCCCTCAGTGGAAATGACAAAGATCTCCAAAATTTACAACTTTACAATCCTCATTTTCCCCTCAGTGGCAATGACAACGATCTCCAAAATTTACAACTTTACAATCCTCATTTTCCCCTCAGTGGCTGTGACAACGATCTCCAAAATTTACAACTTCACTATCCTCATTTTTCCCCTCAGTGGAAATGACAAAGATCTCCAAAATTTACAACTTTACAATCCTCATTTTCCCCTCAGTGGCAATGACAACGATCTCCAAAATTTACAACTTTACAATCCTCATTTTCCCCTCAGTGGTTATGATAACGATCTCCAAAATTTAAAACTTTACAATGCTCATTTTCCCCTCAGTGGTTATGATAACGATCTCCAAAATTTACAACTTTACAATCCTCATTTTCCCCTCAGTGGTTATGACAAAGATCTCCAAAATTTACAACTTTACAATCCTCATTTTCCCCTCAGTGGTTATGACAAAGATCTCAAATTTAAAACTTTACAATCCTCATTTTCCCCTCAGTGGTTATGATAACGATCTCCAAAATTTACAACTTTACAATCCTCATTTTCCCCTCAGTGGTTATGACAAAGATCTCCAAAATTTACAACTTTACAATCCCCATTTTCCCCTCAGTGGTTATGACAACGATCTCCAAAATTTACAACTTTACAATCCCCATTTTCCACTCAGTGGTTATGACAAAGATCTCCAAAATTTAAAACTTTACAGTCCTCATTTTCCCCTCAGTGGTTATGACAAGCACCTCGGCGTGTTCACAGACATTCCGCATGATGACGTGTTCTCGGAAGATTTGGACGCGCGGTGTATTGCTGCAACACTGTTCACCTCGATCAATCGCTCCAAAAGTATTTTAATATAAATGTAAAAAGGATATGCTATTCGCGATATCAACGCCCGTTTTACCATTGCCAACTAATGGTTTGTTTTTCCGTGATCTATCCTTTGAAACGCTGAGCGGCAAACAGGAATCAAATATTGCGTGTCATTCAAAAACAACAAACTTTGGGACGACTCAGCTGGAATTCGGTTTGAACCACTGACGTCACAGGCTCATATAACGGAGCGCTCGTGACGTCACAGGCTCATATGACGGAGCGCTCGTGTCGTCACAGGCTCATGACGGAAGTTCGTGACGTCACAGGCTCATAACGGAAGTTCGTGACATCCCACATTCAAACCAGCAACGCCACGAATATTGATCGAATTCTCATCGTAATTGAGGTCAGTGTTCGTCAGATGTATTAAATTAGCAAATGTTAAAATGCATTTTAAAATATGTGGAATACTTAAGGTAACGGTTTATATTTCTTTCTTTTAAATGTAATTCATATTCGGCGCTGCCTTTCGAACGCAATGTTTTTGATTAATAATAGGACGGGGGACGGGGCGCCAATGTTGTATTTTGAGGGGAGCGATGGATCAAGGGGCCTCGTTCGGATCTGTAAACTTGTTGCTTCCCTTGTTGGTCCGTGATCCCCGTAATTATAAAAAATATTCTTAATCGGCGTTTTGTGCTCATCAGACACGATTGGGCCGACAATTATCTTTCCACTCGAAAGCCTTCACATTTTTCAACGACGACGACGCAGTGACAGCAGCAGCAGCAGCGACGACGAAGACGAAGCAGTGACAGCAGCAGCAGCAGCAGTAGCAGCAGCAGTAGCAGCAGCAGCGACGACGACGACGAAGGCAGCAGCGACGACGACGACGGCAGCAGCAGCAGCAACGACGACGACGACGACGGCAGCAGCAGCAACGACGACGACGACGACGGCAGCAGCAGCAGCAACGACGACGACGGCAGCAGCAGCAGCAACGACGACGATGGCAGCAGCAGCAGCAACGACGACGATGGCAGCAGCAGCAGCAACGACGACGATGGCAGCAGCAGCAGCAACGACGACGATGGCAGCAGCAGCAGCAACGACGACGATGGCAGCAGCAGCAGCAACGACGACGATGGCAGCAGCAGCAGCAACGACGACGATGGCAGCAGCAGCAGCAACGACGACGATGGCAGCAGCAGCAGCAACGACGACGATGGCAGCAGCAGCAGCAACGACGACGATGGCAGCAGCAGCAGCAACGACGACGATGGCAGCAGCAGCAGCAACGACGACGATGGCAGCAGCAGCAGCAACGACGACGATGGCAGCAGCAGCAGCAACGACGACGATGGCAGCAGCAGCAGCAACGACGACGATGGCAGCAGCAGCAGCAACGACGACGATGGCAGCAGCAGCAGCAACGACGACGATGGCAGCAGCGACGACGACGACGGCAGCAGCAGCATCAACAGCAGCAGCATCAACAGCAGCAGCAGCAGCGACGACGGCAGCAGCAGCAACGGCAGCAGCGACGACGGCAGCAGCAGCAACGGCAGCAGCAGCGACGACGGCAGCAGCAGCAGCAGCAGCAGCAACAGCAGCAGCGGCGACGACGGTGACGGCAGTAATGGTCATTGCACACCTCCAAATGTAATGTTCACAAAATGAGTTTACAATATACTGTATATATACTCGCAAAATCAACCCGTCGCTTCGCTGATGGGAATATTAGGGTAGAGCGAGGAGGGGTGGGGTAGAGTGAGGAGGGGTGAGGTAGAGTGAGGAGGGGTGGGGTAGAGTGAGGAGGGGTGGGGTTGAGCGAGGAGGGGTAGGGTAGAGCGAGGAAGGGGGAAAGATTGAGGCCTCACCACATGTCGCTATACACTCGGGGGGGAGGGGGTGAGGCATCGTGAGGTGAGTGGATTGGTGAGGGTTGGGGAAGGAAGGAAGGGTGAGGGTTGGGAAAGGAAAGAAGGGTGAGGGTTGGGAAAGGAAAGAAGGGTGAGGGTTGGGAAAGGAAAGAAGGCTGAGGGTTGGGGAAAGAAAGAAGGCTGAGGGTTGGGGAAAGAAAGAAGGCTGAGGGTTGGGGAAGGAAAGAAGGCTGAGGGTTGGGGAAGGAAAGAAGGCTGAGGGGTGGGGAGGGAAAGAAGGGTGAGGGATGGGGAAGGAAAGAAGGCTGAGGGTTGGGGAAGGAAAGAAGGCTGAGGGTTGCGGACGGAAAGAAGGCTGAGGGCTGGGGAAGGAAAGAAGGCTGAGGGTTGGGGAAGGAAAGAAGGCTGAGGGTTGGGGAAGGAAAGAAGGCTGAGGGTTGGGAAAGAAAGAAGGCTGAGGGTTGGGGAAAGAAAGAAGGCTGAGGGTTGGGGAAGGAAAGAAGGCTGAGGGTTGGGGAAGGAAAGAAGGCTGAGGGTTGGGGAAGGAAAGAAGGCTGAGGGTTGGGGAAGGAAGCGTGAGGGGCAGGGAAGGAAGGAAGGTTGAGTGTTGGGGAAGGAAGGGTGAGGGTTGGGGGAAGGAAGGGTGAGGGTAGGGGAAGGAAGGAAGGGTGAGGGTAGGGGAAGGAAGGAAGGGTGAGGGTAGGGGAAGGAAGGAAGGGTGAGGGTAGGGGAAGGAAGGAAGGGTGAGGGTAGGGGAAGGAAGGAAGGGTGAGGGTAGGGGAAGGAAGGAAGGGTGAGGGTAGGGGAAGGAAGGAAGGGTGAGGGTAGGGAAGGAAGGAAGGGTGAGGGTAGGGGAAGGAAGGAAGGGTGAGGGTAGGGGAAGGAAGGAAGGGTGAGGGTAGGGGAAGGAAGGAAGGGTGAGGGTAGGGGAAGGAAGGAAGGGTGAGGGTAGGGGAAGGAAGGAAGGGTGAGGGTAGGGGAAGGAAGGAAGGGTGAGGGTAGGGGAAGGAAGGAAGGGTGAGGGTAGGGGAAGGAAGGAAGGGTGAGGGTAGGGGAAGTAAGGAAGGGTGAGGGTAGGGAAGTAAGGAAGGGTGAGGGTAGGGGAAGTAAGGAAGGGTGAGGGTAGGGGAAGGAAGGAAGGGTGAGGGTTGGGGAAGGAAGGAAGGGTGAGGGTTGGGGAAGGAAGGAAGGGTGAGGGTTGGGGAAGGAAGAAATTGTGAGTGGTAGGGAAGGAAGCGTGAGGGGTGGGGAAGTAAGCCTGAGGGGGGGGGCGAAGGCAGTGTAAGGGCAAGGAAAGGAGTTACCAGGGCGATAAAACGTGCCGAAACTGCAATGTTTAATTTTTAACCACCATGTTCTACACCAAACCGGGCGGGAGCGTTTAAAAATTAAAACCCATGCTGTCTACCTGCCTGTACTTCCCCCCCTCCCCTCCTCCCCTTCCCCTCCACCCATACGCGTCCCTCCAACCTCCTTGTATGCATGCAGGCATGCACAGACCCCAATACTCGATGTACCTCCTCGTTTTCAGTAACTGCCGACAATTTATTGCAGCAACTATTAGTATATTTACATTAATATTTTGTCATGAAGGCAGATCGCACAAAATGGTGAAAAAGCAAACTCTGAATGTAATTGCCGAAAAAAGTCTCTGTGGACGGTATCACCTTGACTTTCAAAAGCAGTTTAGAGAGCACGTCGCTACGCTCAAATAAGTTTTTCTGCACATTCCTTAATCTTTTCTTCACTAAACATAATCTTCCGAACAGTGGAAAATATTGTTGCGGGCCGGGGTCCGGTGGTGAGAATGACCACTAGGTGGGGGAAGTTACGTCATCTCCCGCCAGACTCCCAGAATTGTAGGCCGTCGCTCATGGATAATTCCGTGAGGTGGCGGGTCGCTTAACCGACCGTGGACGCCAATAACTCAACCGCGTGGCGTAGGGTCTTTTTGTCTTAAACCAATTTACCTAATTAACTATGCGGTTTTGACTACCCGGGAACCACGCCCTCAATACGCCTTGCCCGATCCGGATCACTCCAGCAACCACTTTTCCGGATCCGGTGCAGCCGATCGGAACTACCAAGGACGTACCGGCAAGAATGAAAATAATATCGGGAATAAAGACCCGGCTAAAACTCAGATCCGATCCATGCTGGACCAATGATGGAAAAGACAAAAACGAATAGGGAACATTTCTACAATAATTTATTTACAATAAAGCGAGGAAAAATATGTGACACAGGAAACAGGTTTATTAGGGATGTTATGCAGGGGAAGATTAGAGAAAGATGTAGTGTGATAATTTTACAGCAACTTACAAAGGAGACACAGAGCAGACTTGTTGTGAGAATAAAACAGGCAAAATTTACAATGATCAAATATAAACACTTATAGTGGGGCAACTTAGCATAACAATTGTGCATTTTGTGAGGAAAGCACCAAATTTGGCACACAAGTAGCCTATCATATTATGAACAGATTTGGATATTGGGCCATCTCAAAATTTTTGATGGCAGTGGAAAATGGCTGCCACAGCCATCAGCGGCTGAATTTGAGATGGTCCAATATCCAAATCTGTTCATAATATGTTAGGCTACTAGTGTGCCAAATTTGGTGCTTTCCTCACGAAATGCACAATTGTTATGCTATATTTAGCTACGTTGCCCCACTATTATGCAATTCTACTTAAAGATGGCACCACACACTCGGACATGCACTCAGACGAAAATAATCCCAGATGTATGGCAAAGGACCTTTTGCAGCCAGAGAGGGAGGTGAGCTGAGATCGCAGTTCTTTCGGCTACCTGAACGTTGGAGGGAAAGGGTGCTCCGTGGTGTGGCACCTGTCAATAGTCGTACAGCTCGTTCCACGGCCGCACTCGTGGAGACCGTGTCTGCGAAAGAGCCCAGGTCGAGTAGAGCGGAGTCCTAGGCGGGGATTAGAGTTTGCAGCTCACTCCCAAGACGACTCTTTCCAGCTCACCAGATGACTCGCTTTCCGGCTCACCCTCTCACCACGAATGCTCCGACTCTCTCAGCACTCAACCAACGAACCCTCCGACTCTCTCAGCTCTCAACCAACGAACCCTCCAAGGAGCGCAACCACTCCACGACCTTCCTCCTTTCTTTCGCTATCACCCGGCGAACTGTCTCACTCCAACGCTCCGCTCGAGCCGACTCGCTTTCCAGCTCACTCTCGAGCCGACTCGCTTTCCAGCTCACTCTCGAGCCGACTCGCTTTCCAGCTCACTCTCGAGCCGACTCGCTTTCCAGCTCACTCTCGAGCCGACTCGCTTTCCAGCTCACTCTCGGGACGACTCGCTTTCCAGCTCACTCTCGGGACGACTCGCTTTCCAGCTCACTCTCGGGACGACTCGCTTTCCAGCTCACTCTCGGGACGACTCGCTTTCCAGCTCACTCTCGGGACGACTCGCTTTCCAGCTCACTCTCGAGACGACTCGCTTTCCAGCTCACTCTCGAGACGACTCGCTTTCCAGCTCACTCTCGGGAAGACTCGCTTTCCAGCTCACTCTCGAGACGACTCGATTTCCAGCTCACTCTCGAGACGACTCGCTTTCCAGCTCACTCTCGAGACGACTCGCTTTCCAGCTCACTCTCGAGACGACTCGCTTTCCAGCTCACTCTCGAGACGACTCGCTTTCCAGCTCACTCTCGAGACGACGTCGCTTTCCAGCTCACTCTCGAGACGACGTCGCTTTCCAGCTCACTCTCGAGACGACGTCGCTTTCCAGCTCACTCTCGAGACGACGTCGCTTTCCAGCTCACTCTCGAGACGACGTCGCTTTCCAGCTCACTCTCGAGACGACGTCGCTTCCAGCTCACTCTCGAGACGACGTCGCTTCCAGCTCACTCTCGAGACGACGTCGCTTCCAGCTCACTCTCGAGACGACGTCGCTCCAGCTCACTCTCGAGACGACGTCGCTTTCCAGCTCACTCTCGAGACGACGTCGCTTCCAGCTCACTCTCGAGACGACGTCGCTTCCAGCTCACTCTCGAGACGACGTCGCTTTCCAGCTCACTCTCGAGACGACGTCGCTTCCAGCTCACTCTCGAGACGACGTCGCACCAGCTCACTCTCGAGACGACGTCGCTTCCAGCTCACTCTCGAGACGACGTCGCTTTCCAGCTCACTCTCGAGACGACCTCGCTTTCCAGCTCACTCTCGAGAAGACGTCGCTTTCCAGCTCACTCTCGTGTCGACGTCGCTTCCAGCTCACTCTCGAGACGACGTCGCTCCACCTCACTCTCGAGACGACGTCGCCTTCCAGCTCACTCTCGAGACGACGTCGCTTTCCAGCTCACTCTCGAGACGACGTCGCTTTCCAGCTCACTCTCGAGACGACGTCGCTTTCCAGCTCACTCTCGAGACGACGTCGCTTTCCAGCTCACTCTCGAGACGACGTCGCTTTCCAGCTCACTCTCGAGACGACGTCGCTTTCCAGCTCACTCTCGAGACGACGTCGCTTTCCAGCTCACTCTCGAGACGACGTCGCTTTCCAGCTCACTCTCGAGACGACGTCGCTTTCCAGCTCACTCTCGAGACGACGTCGCTTTCCAGCTCACTCTCGAGACGACGTCGCTTCCAGCTCACTCTCGAGACGACGTCGCTTCCAGCTCACTCTCGAGACGACGTCGCCGCTTCCAGCTCACTCTCGAGACGACGTCGCTTCCAGCTCACTCTCGAGACGACGTCGCTTTCCAGCTCACTCTCGAGACGACGTCGCTTCCAGCTCACTCTCGAGACGGCGTCGCGCCAGCTCACTCTCGAGACGACGTCCGCTTTCCAGCTCACTCTCGAGACGACGCCGCTTTCCAGCTCACTCTCGAGACGACGTCGCTTCCAGCTCACTCTCGAGACGACGCCGCTTCCAGCTCACTCTCGAGACGACGTCGCTTTCCAGCTCACTCTCGAGACGACGTCCGCTCCAGCTCACTCTCGAGACGACGTCGCTTCCAGCTCACTCTCGAGACGACGTCCGCTTCCAGCTCACTCTCGAGACGACGTCGCTTCCAGCTCACTCTCGAGACGACGTCGCTTCCAGCTCACTCTCGAGACGGCGTCGCTTTCCAGCTCACTCTCGAGACGGCACGTCGCTTCCAGCTCACTCTCGAGACGACGTCGCCCAGCTCACTCTCGAGACGACGTCGCTTCCAGCTCACTCTCGAGACGACGTCGCTTCCAGCTCACTCTCGAGACGACGTCGCTTCCAGCTCACTCTCGAGACGACGTCCGCTTCCAGCTCACTCTCGAGACGGCCGTCGCTCCAGCTCACTCTCGAGACGACGCCGCTTCCAGCTCACTCTCGAGACGACGTCGCTTCCAGCTCACTCTCGAGACGACGTCGCTTTCCAGCTCACTCTCGAGACGACGTCGCTTCCAGCTCACTCTCGAGACGACGTCGCTCCAGCTCACTCTCGAGACGACGTCGCTTCCAGCTCACTCTCGAGACGACGTCGCTCCAGCTCACTCTCGAGACGACGTCCGCTTCCAGCTCACTCTCGAGACGACGTCGCTTTCCAGCTCACTCTCGAGACGACGTCGCTTTCCAGCTCACTCTCGAGACGACGTCGCTTTCCAGCTCACTCTCGAGACGACGTCGCTTCCAGCTCACTCTCGAGACGACGCCGCTTCCAGCTCACTCGAGACGACGTCGCTTCCAGCTCACTCTCGAGACGACGTCGCTTTCCAGCTCACTCTCGAGACGACGCCGCTTCCAGCTCACTCTCGAGACGACGTCGCTTTCCAGCTCACTCTCGAGACGACGTCGCTTTCCAGCTCACTCTCGAGACGACGTCGCGCTCCAGCTCACTCTCGAGACGACGTCCGCTTCCAGCTCACTCTCGAGACGACGTCGCTTTCCAGCTCACTCTCGAGACGACGCCGCCCAGCTCACTCTCGAGACGACGCCGCCCAGCTCACTCTCGAGACGACGCCGCTCCAGCTCACTCTCGAGACGACGTCGCTTCCAGCTCACTCTCGAGACGACGTCGCTTCCAGCTCACTCTCGAGACGACGTCCGCTTCCAGCTCACTCTCGAGACGACGTCGCTTCCAGCTCACTCTCGAGACGACGCCGCTTTCCAGCTCACTCTCGAGACGACGTCGCTTTCCAGCTCACTCTCGAGACGACGTCGCTTTCCAGCTCACTCTCGAGACGACGTCGCTTTCCAGCTCACTCTCGAGACGACGTCGCTTTCCAGCTCACCCTCGAGACGACGTCGCTTTCCAGCTCACCCTCGAGACGACGTCGCTTTCCAGCTCACCCTCGAGACGACGTCGCTTTCCAGCTCACCCTCGAGACGACGTCGCTTTCCAGCTCACCCTCGAGACGACGACGCTTTCCAGCTCACCCTCGAGACGACGACGCTTTCCAGCTCACCCTCGAGACGACGACGCTTTCCAGCTCACCCTCGAGACGACGACGCTTTCCAGCTCACCCTCGAGACGACGACGCTTTCCAGCTCACCCTCGAGACGACGACGCTTTCCAGCTCACTCTCGAGACGACGACGCTTTCCAGCTCACTCTCGAGACGACGACGCTTTCCAGCTCACTCTCGAGACGACGACGCTTTCCAGCTCACTCTCGAGACGACGACGCTTTCCAGCTCACTCTCGAGACGACGACGCTTTCCAGCTCACTCTCGAGACGACGACGCTTTCCAGCTCACTCTCGAGACGACGACGCTTTCCAGCTCACTCTCGAGACGACGACGCTTTCCAGCTCACTCTCGAGACGACGACGCTTTCCAGCTCACTCTCGAGACGACGTCGCTTTCCAGCTCACTCTCGAGACGACGTCGCTTTCCAGCTCACTCTCGAGACGACGTCGCTTTCCAGCTCACTCTCGAGACGACGTCGCTTCCAGCTCACTCTCGAGACGACGCCGCTTTCCAGCTCACTCTCGAGACGACGCCGCCCAGCTCACTCTCGAGACGACGCCGCTCCAGCTCACTCTCGAGACGACGTCGCGCTTCCAGCTCACTCTCGAGACGACGCCGCTTCCAGCTCACTCTCGAGACGACGTCGCTTCCAGCTCACCCTCGAGACGACGTCCCTTTCCAGCTCACTCTCGAGACGACGTCGCTTTCCAGCTCACTCTCGAGACGACGTCGCTTTCCAGCTCACTCTCGAGACGACGTCGCTTTCCAGCTCACTCTCGAGACGACGTCGCTTTCCAGCTCACTCTCGAGACGACGTCGCTTTCCAGCTCACTCTCGAGACGACGTCGCTTCCAGCTCACTCTCGAGACGACGCCGCTTCCAGCTCACTCGAGACGACGCCGCTTCCAGCTCACTCTCGAGACGACGTCCGCTTCCAGCTCACTCGAGACGACGCCGCTTTCCAGCTCACTCTCGAGACGACGTCGCTTCCAGCTCACTCTCGAGACGACGACGCTTTCCAGCTCACTCTCGAGACGACGTCGGCCAGCTCACTCTCGAGCTCGCTCCAGCTCACTCTCGAGACGACGTCGCTTCCAGCTCACTCTCGAGACGACGTCGCTTTCCAGCTCACTCTCGAGACGACGTCGCTTTCCAGCTCACTCTCGAGACGACGTCGCTTTCCAGCTCACTCTCGAGACGACGTCGCTTTCCAGCTCACTCTCGAGACGACGTCGCTTTCCAGCTCACTCTCGAGACGACGACGCTTTCCAGCTCACTCTCGAGACGACGACGCTTTCCAGCTCACTCTCGAGACGACGACGCTTTCCAGCTCACTCTCGAGACGACGACGCTTTCCAGCTCACTCTCGAGACGACGACGCTTTCCAGCTCACTCTCGAGACGACGACGCTTTCCAGCTCACTCTCGAGACGACGACGCTTTCCAGCTCACTCTCGAGACGACGACGCTTTCCAGCTCACTCTCGAGACGACGACGCTTTCCAGCTCACTCTCGAGACGACGACGCTTTCCAGCTCACTCTCGAGACGACGACGCTTTCCAGCTCACTCTCGAGACGACGACGCTTTCCAGCTCACTCTCGAGACGACGACGCTTTCCAGCTCACCACACCACTCCGAACGAATGGTGTCGTGATTTATAGATCTCCCTCAGCCTTGGTGAAGCCGACTTCACTGTTCGCCCTGATTGGACGGGGCTTCCATGGGGCCGCCCTTTCTGGTCGGGGTTTCGGCCATACCGGGAAGCCCGCCCACTCCGCGTGTCCGGACTCGCCAAAAAGGTACTACACAAAGATTCTGCCCAGGAAAGCGAGTTGCCGGTTCGGCGAGTAGGCGAACACACGCTTGTTCAGCCCATGTGCGAGTAGCAAGTGAGATGAAGGTGTGAGCAAAGGGTACCATGGGTCGTTGTGGATGGGATATAATGATTTATTAATCTAACTAAAAAAAACATCGCAATGCACCCCCCAGTGTCTTCCCACTACACACAAGGAGGGGTTCTATCTACACATATACTTAACAGAATAACCGACTTCGGGACAACTGTATGCATACGGTTCCTAGAACCGTAACAATATTAAGCTTAATGCTATGCTTAAATATACTTAGTCTATAGTTATAAAAATCGCTAATTTGTTAAAATTTTAAGATTTCACTCCAGATTTTTCCACTTATTTAGTCGACGAGATGCGATTCTCATTTCGATTATAATGTTTCGATTTTCCTTTAATTAGTCCGAGAGAGTAGATCGTGTTTCCAAATCAAGGCATGCTTGAATAAGCTGAACAAAATGGCGAATTAATATCCCTGCATGCTGACAGAGGGCTGACCAAGGCTGGGCCTTGATAAAGGATAATTAACAAGGATGTTAATTATCTTCAAAAGGGGTGTTTTAATGAACCCAAACACCCAACTTTCACTCATGCACTACTTTGGAGTTCCCTTGGTTGGCATGTAAAGTTTCAGACAACTAGCTTTCGTGCTTTTGGAGTTGTGGTGGACGCGCACACACACACACACACACACACACACACACACACACACACACACACACACACACACACACACACACACACACACACACACACACACACACACACACACACACACACACACCTGGAGACGTCGCAACGTCAGAGTGCCCTTCTAGTTTATATATAAACCTTTATTTTAAACTGAACTATTCTCTACTCAAGTTTCCTGATACAGGATTGAGCAATCATTCTTTTACTCTTACTCTTTCTTCTCAGATTTGTGCTCCTGACTGGGACAAGTTTTCAGTTGGTATCTTCATGGAGCACATCTTTCATGGCAAAACTTATTTGCTGGTTCCAGTAGTAATATACAGCAGAATTCAAGAAGGGTGAGATCTGGCCTGTGAATGTGAAACAGGATATGGCAGAGCAAGCAACAAAAGGAGGAAGTGGTAAAGGTACTTTCACAGAGGAAGAAGTTCCATGCAAAGTTGAAGAAGATGTGCAAAAAGGGAAATGGTCAAGTGTACAACAAAGTGATGCAATGAGTTGCCTGAAAAGTTTTTCTGAAACTACAACCTCACATATTGATGGAGCCTATGGATTGAGAAGGACTCCGGACTACTTTTTTTACAGCGGCTGTCAATCACTGCTCGACCTGCCCAATGAGATAATGATTATGGTACTTCACTATATACCAATTGGTGATCGTCTTCTAAATGTTGCCAGTACCTGCCGTCATCTGCAGCAGCTCTGTCTTGACAGAAGTCTCACCACCCACTTGCACCTTGCTTCCTTCTACCAGGTATTATAATTTTCAGCAATAACCCAAAATGTACTTGTGAAGCTTCACTCGACCATGCTGGCTTTGCATCTTGTGACTTGTATTTAATTGTTGTCTTAAAGGTTAACTTGGCATTCCTGTCCCCTTCCCACTTTCCTCATAGTCCAGCAGCGTAGTCTGATATTTCAGATCAATTGTTCAAATTTGCATAAAAGCACCAAAATTGGTACACATGTAGAATAATGTATTCCGAACAATTCTAGATATGGAGCCACCCGAGATTGTGCCTTGGTCAGCTTTTGAGGCAAAATCAAAAGCTTTTGAGCTTTTGAGGCTGATCAAGGCAAAATCTCGGGTGGCTCCATATCTAGAATTGTTCGGAATACATTATTCTGCATGTGTACCAATTTTGGTGCTTTTATGCAAATTTGAACAATTGGTTTGCTATGCTGCAGTACTATCAGACCATGTGCTACAAAGTGGAAATTCTAATAGCAGCAACTTTTACAATAATTCGTCGATTTATGTCTCACCCTTTTTACTTCGTTTTGCAAATACAGCGTCACTTTATGAAACCACTACCTTATTTGTGTCGCTTCAACCCACACTGAAAACATTTTTGACAGCATCTGTCCTTTCTCATATCCATCACCTTCACCTACCCTGCACACGAACTACTTTGCGTCATGCATAAAGAAATGTACTGCACTGTAGAGTGGCTAAAAGGTATTGTAAAAGTGTTACCTTAGAAGTGAAATTCCATGTTATTCGTCGAATAGATGCTGGTGAGCTTGCGGTTGATGTTGCCGGGTTATTAAGTTTTCCTCCAAGCGGACCGTACCGACTTTAAAAACACTGAAGTTCATTGCAAGTCGTGGTTGATTTGACAGCTTCCGGAAGCGGTACCGAAGGTAAGAACAATTCTAACACTAAAACATTGTTACAGCCCAGAGTTTGAAGTTCATCATGAACTGATGGGGTGAAGGAGGAGTTGTTGAATTGAGATTTGGTGAAGCAGATTATTGGGGGATTGAAAAAGGCAGAGGGGGATTGTTGGAAAGGACTGATGGAGTGAAGGAGAGATTGTCCGTAGCAGAGGGTTTGGAACAGACCGATGGGGTATTGAAAGAAAGATTGAAGGTAACAGAGGAGAGGGAAAGGAACGGATTGATGGGGTGAAAGAGGGATTGATGAATTGAGCAGAGCAGGGGTGGGGGTGTGGAACAGACTGATGGGTTATTGAAAGGAGCAGAGGGAGGGAAGACATCACACCAGAGAAATACAAACTAACCTCAACGCATGCCACCCCAAACCCTAAGACAAGGGACAAATGTCTACCGACACATAGACTATTGAAATATCTCATCCTCAGGTCGCCTACATGTCCATGTATGCTCTCCCCTTGGGGTAGGTTTCTAAAACCGTCACAATATGTTCTTTATTTTTATGAGCTCACCTGGAACGTAGTTCTGATGAGCTTATGGGATGGCACGTTGTCCGCCCATGTGTCCGTCCGTCCACAAATACTTGCAACCTCTTCTCTGAAACTACACATACAATTTTGATGAAACCTTAGCACAACCTTCATCACCCTGTATGTGCCAAAGTTTGCTCATAGCATGAAAAAAAAATTGGGCCTGAAGGAGGTCTTCGGGGGTGCCCCCCCTCCCAAAAATAGGTATTTGCTTTCTTCTCAGAAACTACACGTGCAATTCTGATGAAACTTGACCACAACCTTCATCACCCTGTTGTACCAAAGTTTGTTCATGTGCTCTCGGTTCACATTCACGACATTAAAAAAAATCGGGGCTCGGTGGGTTTACTGGGGGGAGGGGGGTTTAGTGGGTGTGCCTCCTAAAATTGGTATTTTCTATCACATTGGTTCATTGGTACATTTTGCTGATTCCGTCCCACGTTGACTTCCTAGGTGCATCAGCGTACAGGAGTATTGCCCCTATTTTTAAAATATGTCCGATGATTTTTTAAGATAAATGTTATTGATGTGTGTATTTTAATATAACTGTCATTCACCAAAAAGGTAATATCAAACATAAAAAGCGAAATATAGTCTGTGAAGTGGCGAATACCCCACTTAAGAATCCATCCATGATTCGTCCTTTAATTCTTATCAGAAAATTTGCTTTGATTTACATCATTTAGATATTCATCGCAACTTTCAAGAACGCCGGGGTCTAACAGTACTTGTATTTATTCTTTAACGAACAAATACAACCCGTCGCTTCGCTGATGGGAATATCAAGATGGGAAGTGTGTGGGAGGGGGAGCAAGGAGGGGTGGTGAAGCGAGGAAGGGGTGAGGAAAGGGGAGCGATTAAGGGGCGGGGAAGGGAGAGCGAGGCCTCACCACACATTCCTATACACTCAGGGAGGATGGATGGAGGGAGTGAGGAGGATGGGGGAGAGAGGGGAGTAGTGGGAAGGGGGTGTTCTAGACATGCGTGTGATACGGGGACGTGAGGGAAAGTGGGGGGAAGGAGGGGGGTAGTCCCCTTATGCCAGCATTAGTGCAGGGTTGAACAAAATTGGGAATGTTAAAACAGCATATTCAAGCGGGTCATACTAAACAACGCCCAGACACCACCCAGAGACGTCCGTGATGGGAGGGGGGGTGGAGGGACTTTGGTAAGAGGTAAGCATGAGGAAGGGGAAGGAAGGGTGTTTTCCTTCAATCGTCAAAAACAGCCACACCAGTGTTTGTGCCTTCATTTAATTTCCACACATACGAGATATGCTTTAGGAACTCTTAACCTGAGGCAAATTGGGGAATTGATCCAAGGAGCAGTTTCGACTGCTAAAAAAAAAAGTAAAACTTTCATTTCTCCAATTTTGGCACCGATTCTTTGATACCCTTTCCTCTCCTCGACTTCCGGAAAGTTGTATGGTGGTGGAGGGGGTTTGAGAGGAGGATATCATGAGGGAGGGGAAGGGGAGTGGGCAGGAGAGGAAGGCAGCATGAGGGGAGGGAGGGGAAGGCAGAGTGAGGGGAGGGGGAATGCAGAGTGAGGGGAAGGAGAAACAGGGGGGGAGAGGAGAGGGGATATTCTGCCAGATGTGATGTCCAGTTTAACATCCATCCGAGAGATGGCACACACGTTGATGTATCCACCTGCCTGTGAAACACCGGGATGACAGTTTATAGGTGGGTCTGTATTCAAACCCAGGCTAGACAGCTTAGAGCGAGTGTTTGTACCTCTCGGCAATCCTACTGCGATGTGATTCATTGCTTTGTCACAACCCCCTTCCATACGCGCTCCTCCAACCTACTCACAGTCCATGATAACCATGCATTTGCACCGGCGATATACTCATCCTTTCACTCGCACACATGTACGGATTTCCCCAGACCCGCACTTCGTAGTGGCACATCCCCACGTGGCTTCAATTCCGCAACACGTGTGCGCCCCACGTGGGTTCGGCGCTGCAGCATGTCTACTCTCCACGTGCAGAAGCACATGGTTCACGAGACGGCCACATAATCACTTCCACAGCACCACACACCACGGGCCCGGGTGCGAGTTTGAGTTCAGATGCTGTGTCCCTGAAACCTGCGCACCGCACACACGTAACCAAGCATACAGGTAGACACACACACGCACCCCATGGAGAGTCATTTGTATCCACTTGTTCTACGCCCGTGTGTGCTGTCTACGTACCTCTTCGTTTTCAGTAACTACCGACTTTATATATTGCAGCAGCTGTTAGGATATTTATATTAATATTTTGTCATAACAGCAGATCGCACAAAATGGTAAAAAGAAAACTGCGTACGTAATTGCCAAAATAAGGACTCCTGTGGACTGTATCACCATGACTTGCAAATGCAGGTTATAGAGCACAGCATTGCGCTTAATGAAGTTCCACTTTCTGTACATTCCTTAATCTTTTCCTCACTCATCGTCCGAATGGTAGGGAAAATTGGGCTTCATGCTTTGCTTCAATAAATACACTGTTATAAAAATTGCTAATTTGTTGAAATTTTCAGATTTCGCTCCAGATTTTGACACTTATTTAGTACATGATATCCGATTCTCAAAACAGATGAAATATTTTGATTATATACGTTAGTTAGTCTGTGAGAGTAGATCGTGATCATAAAGGCATGTTTGAATAGGCCAAACAAAATGGTGAATTCAGACTCCAGCAAGTTTAGAGAAGGCTGACCAAGGATGACACCTTGCTAAAGGATAATTAAATAAGGCCGTTAATTATCTTCATAAGGATAATTTAGAGAAACCACTCAACAAAAAAAAAATTGAAACTTGGCAGATGTCATCAACTCCCCATTACATGGGGTATAAATGGTGATAACGATGGCGTCATCGGTGAAGTGGTATTCTAGCCATAATTAGTTGAAATCTGAAACTTTTTATATCTAATCTATGATCGGATGTGAGTGAAGAATTAAATTTATGATATTCATAACCCATGCCAAGAAACTATGTGACATAATAGGGTGCATGGATGATATGGGTATTTGGGCCATAATAACAGTGGGTTATAATCATGTGTTCAGTTAATAATGGTATTTTGAGTCAGGTTATGGCTTTGTTTTTTTTTCTTCTATTTTTACAATATATGGGTGCAGTTTGAGAAAGTAATTGGGCTGAATTAATTGCCATTGCTGATTAACTTTTCTTTTTGCCTTGACTGTTGTCCTCAGATGACTGATCATGATGTGAAGGGCATAATCAATAAATCTCACACTCATGTGGAATCTCTGAGCCTGGCAAACTGCTACTGGTTGCATGGAGTGACCATTGAGCATGTTTCCAAGTGTCGTTCCCTTCGTCGTCTCGACCTCACGGGCTGTGCCTTAACAACGCTGTGCCTTTCGAAGATCCTGGCTCAAACCAAGTGTTTAAACTCACTGGGTTTGGATATTAGAAAGGGATTCCAGGAATCACTACTGAAAGACAATGCCAATAAAACATTGTTGCAAATCACAGAGTTAAAGCAAACCCTGTTGATCAAATCTTATGGAATTCTTTTTCTCTGCCCAAACATAAAAAAGCTGCTGCTTTACATAACTGTTACGTCTGATGCGATGGGTGTTATGGACAAGAATATTGACAGACATGCAATCGGAAGTTGCTACAAAAACTTGACAAGCCTTATATTCGTGGTTTTCCCTCTTTCCTTGAGCAACGAATGGTTCCTATGGAGTTTTTTCCACTTCCAGATGATGGAGTTAAAGCTGGAGGTACGTTTGTTTTCAATCATTTTAATTATGTTTTCACAGGATTTACTTTCAAACTCTTGTAGCAATTATATATCAGTCATAAACAGGTGTCTGCATGTGTGCTGCTGACACCTTCCTATGCCGATGCAGGCAGCCACTACTGCTTGTGGTGCAGGTGGGCAATGGATTAGTTTTCACACAAACCTCCAGCCTTTTAATGTCATTTGATACAATTTCTTACATTTTAATTGTTCATAGAGTTTATTTCATTTCTTCACTTTTGTCAAATCATGACTGCATAGTATATTATAAAAAAAACAATCCCTTAAAAAAAATAAAAATATTAAACTTATGTCGCCATTCGTCTGCTATTCAGAGCTGATCAGTGTAAGCTAGAATATTGTTTGACTCCCATGGCCGGGACTTCATCCTCGGGTAACGTGACTCGATTATTCCATTCATTTAACCTCGTCTTTCAAGATGGCCACAGCAGGATTAATTGCATGTGTTAGTGGCACATGTGCATCCTCGTAGCTGTTATTATCGAGGCAGAATTCCACTGGCGGTATGATGAACGTTTTTTTTTTCTTTTCTCGATGGCTCTGCATTGATGAGCGACCCACTACTCTTGACCCTGAGGATCCCCCCCCCCTTTGGGGGCTGGGTGACATTTGATTGTCATTCAGCTGTATGGAAGCACCGTTGAACCAGATTTACTTTATCGACTCAAATACAGCGAACTGACATGGTAAAATGTGTGATTGTGTTTTTTTGAATCCAAACATCCAAAATTTTGAAAAAAATTTGATTTGAATCCAAAAATGTGCATTGAGGAAAGGGAAGGGGTTGTAAATTGAAGAAAATTGTTTGGATGTATTTTACTAAAGGCATCTCCATGTGAAAGTTGAAGAAAATTGGCTCATGTCTGTAGCTCATGTCTGTCTGTAAAATTGGCTCATGTCTCATGTCATTGGTATGTCTGTAGCGCATGGACAGACAGAGAAGTGGTGGAAAAAAACTACATATTCTCTCCCAACAGGGGGGGGGGAGCCATGATGATCATAGCTTTTCGTTCTCTTCCGTTGTAACCCAAAATGAAAATTGCAGCCATTGCCCTCCTTTTTTCCTGGAATAAATGCAAGGTACTGAGGTCCTTCGAAAATTTTAGTGGAGTAAAGGTCAAAGCACTGGCTTTACACCAAAGAGGTCAACAATTGACTGTATCCTTGCTCTTCGGGTCCTCACCGAACGCAGACAAGAGTTTCGGCAGGGGCTGCTTGCAGCCTATGTTGATCTCTGTAAAGCGTTTGATTCAGTGAATCGGGGTGCCCTCTGGAGGATTCTTGGCCTTCGTGGGGTGTCACCAGAACTGATCGATCTGCCGTCTGAACTCTACTCTGGTACTGAGAGTGCTGTGAGATGTGGTGGTTCCATCTCTGACTTATTTCCAGTTATTACTGGAGTTCGTCAAGGGTGTGTACTGGCCCCACACTTTTCAGCACTTGTATGGACTGGATTCTAGGGAGGATGTCGGAGAGATCAAGCTGCGGTGCATCGTTTGGGAATGTCAAGATCTCTGACCTTGATTTCGCAGATGATGCAGTCATCTTTGCGGAGACTTTAGAAATCCTTTTGGGGGCCCTCAAGGTGCCGAGTGAGGAGTCGGAGCCGCTGGAATTATGGGTTTCCTGGGTCAAAACTAATCCAGGCTTTCAATGACATCTTGGATGCTGCTGTCCTGTCTGTGCCTGTTTGTGGTGAGGATGTTGAGGTCACGGAGAGATTCACTTACCTCGGCAGTGATATTCATGTCTCTGCTGGCTGTGAGTCAGAGGTCAACAGACGTCTGGGTCGAGCCTGGGGAGTCATGGATTCACTGGATAATGGGGTGTGGCCCTGCCGGTACATGTGCGGGAGGACGAAAGTCTGAGTCTTCAGGTCCTTGGTGCTTCCAGTCTTGCTCTACGGATGTGAGACTTGGACTCTGACCAGGAATCTGAGACGGTGACTTTATTCCTTTGGTACCAGGTCTCTTGGGAGAATCCTTGGTCATCGCTGGACGGATTTCGTGTCCAACGAGCAGTTGCTTAGAGAGACTCAAATGAGATTTGTTACCTGCATCGTCTGAGAGTGTCAGCTGCGGCTGTGTGGACATGTGGCTCGTTTTCCTGGCACTGATCCTGCTCACTAGATTATCTCATCGAGGGAGCCTTGTGAGTGGAGGAGGCCAATGTGCCAACATTGTGGTTGCAGCAGGTTGATCGGCATCTCAAGGAGATTGGGATGGTCCAGGCATCTGCCTGGGGGATGGCCGGATGGAGACCCCTGGAGTACTGGTGGAAAGTGGACACAGTGACGTTGCTGCTCCAGCACATGCTCCCATACCTGACCTGACCTGTGTAGAAAATGCTGCGTCGTTGACGATCACAAGAAATATGATGGGGCACAAATTCGTCCCTTGTGGAACTCCACATGTGAGATTTAACAAGTTATACATTTTCCCTTGATAACAAACAGTTTGAGAGGAAACTGCAAACTGTTGGCAGAATGGAGGCATCCACCACGAGCCAGATAAGCTTTTCAATGGCCGTGGTGTGATCAATAAGGTCAAATGCCTTTGTAAAATCGACCGCACATCGATTCACATATCGATCTTGCTTGTCAATATAATGATGGATAACATCGAGAATGCTCATGAGATAATGGTTGATGGAGCTGCCTCTCATGTTGCCATATTGGGAATGGTATATTTGGGGTCTGAGATCTGCCATTAGCCAGTCAGAAAGAAAGCTCTCAAACACCCTCGCAAAAACGGAAGTAACAGGTATTGGTCGAAGCTGATTGTATTCATTTACATTTGCAACCTTTGGTATGGCACAAACACAGGCATTCCTCTACTACTCGGGAAAACACCCGATCTGCAAGCATCTTGGCAAGAGGTTTAGACACTTCCAAAGCTAACTCTTTTAATAAAGTGAGTGCGGTTATCGCTAGGATGGTCCACTTTTGATGCATTAAGGCATTTAAGACGAGCGTACACTTTGTGTTCTTGAATCATTTGTGATGGTGAAGTAGCGGGAAGGTATGCAGGTAAAGCTGACATATCCAAATGAGATAGTTCAGTGCAAATGCTCGCAAAATATGAATTCAGTTAATTTGCTACTTCCAGAGATGTCCTTATTGTTTAAGAACTTAAAGCATTTTTTTTTTTAGCGCAAACTAAGTTCCACATTTTGTTGGTGTCATTTTCCTGGCTCAGATTGTTTTAGACATTCAATTATATTTTTACAGTAAGTACACTTTGCACATTTAATGACCCGTTGAACCTTGTTTCAAAGTTGCTGATCCAAATCCATTCTACCATGCTTATAGGTGTCATCGCGGTTCACTATGGAGCATCACATGTCATTGTTAAGCCATGGTTTCTCTGTAGCTTTACACTTCATGGTGATCTCGGTTTATATTGATATATGTTAATATTGTGAAAAATGTTAACCATTTCATTCGGATCATCAAGAGTTTCTAGCTCATCCCATTGATGCTGGGTAACGCACTGTCCGAACGCTTGCACGGAGGGGTCGTAAAAAGGTTGCAGAGCAAACTTTGTTGATTCCATGGGGGAATTGACTCGTTAGGGTAATAACGTTCTTCATTAACTCGTTCTTTATTAGATATATTCTTCAACTCGTTCTTCATTAGCGATATGAGCGATAAGAGCACCGAGTTTGGTCAAAATCCCATCACTGGAATTTTAACCAAACTTGGTGCACATATATATTACGATGCAAAGATGAACTGATTAGATTTTGGCATAAAGAGGTCAGAGGTCACATTAGGTAAACATTATTTTACCGTGCTAACTTGTGAACCAGTGATGGGGTGTTGACCAAACTTGGTATCAGTATATATTATGATGCAAAGATGAACTGATTAGATCTCATCATCAAGAGGTCATGTCAGGTAAAAATGTGATATTTGAGAACGGCTGAAGGGATTTAAATCAAACTTGGTACAAGTAGTGTACAAAAAAATGGAAACGCCTGCGTCAATAAGGGATACCAAGCAAAAGCTTCCACACAGGTGTAACTCATGTGTGAATTAAGCAAATAACAAGCCAGCATGCTCAGGATCATGCATAAAATGCTGCACAGGCTTGTTTGTCTATAATCATGGCTGCAAGAGAAGACCCCCCCCCACCCACCACACACGCACACCCAATGCCCCATCCACGGAGCACATGTGGTCTCCCAATGGTTTGATGAGCATGACACTGATGTCGTCCATATATCATGGCCTTCTCAGTCACCAGATCTGAACCCAATCGAGCATTTATGGGATATTCTGAAATGACGCCCGACAGCATTCTCCACCTCCATCAAACAGGTGTGAGCTGATTGACTCTCGTGGAAGAATGGTGCCGCATCCCTCCTTTCCGAGATGAAGATGAAGATTTGAACTTTGGATGTAACAGGATGTAAAACACGCATGCCTGGGGTGGACGAGAGATACAGAAGGACACTCCAAGGAGGGAAAACTGGGAAATTGGAAGGAGGAGGGATTTGGGTGGTTTTGGATTGGGGACGATCTGAGATGGTGGTGAACAGCTGTCTTGAAGACCTGGAGGGCAGAATTGAAGAGAATGTGGAAGTTGGTTCCACAGATGGGGAAAAAGAGGAACAAATGAGTGGAGGTGTGCAGTGATCCTGGATTTTAGGTAGTGTCATCAGTGGATGGGTGGGGAAATGGGTTGATGGTGGACCATGTGAGCCCTGCAGAAACCTGGTGGGGTGGGGACAAAGCATGGAAACAGCAGAGGGTGCAAGACCAGAAAGGAGGCGTGAGAAGATGGTGAGGCCACCGACCTGTCTGTGATGGCGGTGATAAGTTCATAGACTCCACTTCAGCGAGGGAGATTCCCATGATCTTGAAGGTCTTGGCTACCATGGCATCAAACTGAGTAAGATGAGGCAGGGGAGTCAGCCCATAGGGGAGAGCAGTACTCCATCAAGCTGCAGATGAAGGCCTTGTAAGTGGATAGGAGTTCAGGTGTGCCAAGGAAGGACTTTGTACGGCGGAGGATGCCCAGTCGGCGGCTGGCTTTGGAGGCCAACTTTGAAATGTGTTTTGCCCAAGGAAGATCATGGCTGATAGTTAAGACCCAGGAGTTTGAATGACTGACTATATGGGTGAATGTTGTGTTAATATCCATAGCTCTATACACTAACAGAAAATCCTCTCTTTCATAAGAATTGGGCAATTGCACCGCTGCTTTATAATATTATAATGGTCTAATGAGAGTCCAAAACTTCTCAAAACCCTTCAGGCAAATGCATATAACACTGTTGATGAACGCATGCCGTGAAATGACTAAACATTCCATCGTGATGAGGAACGTTCACTTGTGTTGAGGGCGTGCAAACATCACAGAGCCAATTGGAGATAGGGGTTAACACCACCCCCCCCCCCCACCCAGCCCTTTATAAAATATATCCCAATTCACCAATACTCACTGTGTTTTTAAACGTTACAATGTTTCTGAACATGTGAATGTTAAGTAAAAAAGCAATAATGAACTGAAATGGTAATTCTCTGAAGATTTGGAAATTTCATCACGATGTTTTGCCCCAATTCCACATACTGTCATATCATTTGTTTATTTTATTTTGTTCTGCTAATGTTTTGTAATTGGAGTCTAAGTACAGTGATGTACCCTAATGTTCTTGTGCAGCATGTGATTTATGTACAAGCTTTTCCATGACCCTTGGACACTGCAGAGCAAAATAGTTCAATAAAATATTTAAAAGAAGATTCTATAGTCAATTTCAGGAAGCATTAAAGTGGTCATTTTGGGTATTCCAACTCATAAATTATTTGCCAAAGCTCAACGCTCATTTAACCCTTGGGTTTCTGCTGTTGAAAAATCATTTTTTTTCTGAATAAATAACCATTCTTAGGTTTTGATTTTCAAATTTAATTCAGGAATCTGTAGCATGGAAGCGAGCATTGAAATTTTATTTGGAGCAAAAAATAAGTAATGTTGAGGTTATTTGTATGTGGAGGAGGGGGGTCGTAAGGACTCTTACACTGGGGGCAATGTGGGAGGAGGGGGGGGTAAGGACTTGTGCATCGCGTGGGGGTTAAATAATGAGTGCATTGGGGAATGGGTGGAAGATGGTAACAACTCTAATGCTGTGGGCATTCAGGATTAACCCATCAAATGACTTGCTCAATGTGAAGATGTTTTTTTGCCATTGTTGTGAATACACTTTATTGACAATAGTTTTATCTTCTCAGTTTTTCAAGTGGCTCTCAATATTGCTGATAAACTATCATATTTTGTAGTCACTTAAGAGCTCGAGTCGAATTGATAAAGAAGCTTTGCTGTCGTATTATAGTATTGCTCTGTCAATAAGATGTGTGCAGTGATTATTAGCCACCGTTGGACTTGGTCCAAAATGGGGGCTTATGGATTTGGTCTCATTTTTTGTGTCCGTGCGTACTTCTGTACGTCCGCAACCATATCTCCGACATGTATGGACTGATTTTATTCGTACTTGGAACAAAGACAACACATGATGGTGTACATATGCATGTCGTTTTGTTTTTTCGACATCAGATGCAAGATGGTTAACTGGCAGACATTTTAGTTAAGAAAAAATATTCCGGTGTCGAACACGTCCTCAACCATTTTTCGGACATGCATTTACTGATTTTATTCACATTTGGCACACAGATAATGAATGATGGCTTACATAAGCATGTAATTTTGTTTCGAGATCAGATCCAAGATGGCTGACAGGTGGCTGTTTTAGTTGTAAAAAACACCCGATGTTGAACATGTCCTCAACATTTTCTCAGACATGCATTTACCGATGTTGTTCAAGCTTGGCACGCGGATAATGAATGATGGCTTCCATGGTCCACCATCAACCCACTTCCCCACCCGTCCACTGATGACACTACCTAAAATCCAGGATCACTACACACCTCCACTCATTTGTTCCTCTTTTTTCCCCCATCTGTGGAACCAACTTCCACATTCTCTTCAATGAATGATTTACATGTAATTTTGTTTCGAGATCAGATCCAAGATGGCTGACAGGTGGCTATTTTAGTTGTAAAAAAACACCCGATGTTGAACATGTCCTCAACATTTTCTCAGACATGCATTTACCGATGTTGTTCAAACTTGGCACACAGATAATGAATGATGGCTTACATAAGCACGTCATTTTTTTCCCAAGATGGCCGACTGGCAGCCATTTTGTTACTTAAAAGTGTCATCAACTATTTCTCCGATAGCATGGTCCAATTTTGTTCAAACTTGGCACAAGCACAGTACACAATGGCATACACCTGCACCTAACTTTATTTCGTGATCTGATCAAAGATGGCTAACCGGTAGACTGGCAGCCATTTTAGTTGTAAAAAATCAGACGTTGAACACATCCTCAACCATTTCTCGGACAAACATTTACAGACGTTGTTCAAACTTGGCACACAGATAATGAATGATGGCTACATATGCACGTCATTTTGTTTCGAGATCAGATCCAACATGGCTGACTGGTGGCCCTTTTAGTTGAACAAAAAAAACCCCGATGTTGAACGTGTTCTGATCATTTCTTGGACAAGTATTTGCCAATGTTGTTTAAACTTGGTACACAGATGATGAATGATGGCTTACATATGCATGTCTTTTTTTTTTGAGATTAGATGCAAGATGGCCGATTGGTGGCCATTTTGTTACTTCAATGTGTGCAACCATTTCTCGGAGATTCGTGGTCCGATTTTGTTCAAACTTGGCACAAGCACAGCACATGATGGCATACACGTACCCTTCACTTTATTTTGCGATCTGATCAAAGATGGCCAACTGGTAGACTGGCGGCCATTTTAGTTGTCCATAAATGTGGGCTAGCCCTTTAACTCCATTCTACAAAATTACTTGAACAATGGGGGCGATGACATTTTATGTATTTTTAACTCGTTCATTGTGGATTGTATATGCCATATTGTTGATGTCATGTTGACATTTAATCTTGTAGTATGTCTGCCAGTAATTTTACCTTTAATACAATTGTTATTTTTCATTGCAGACTTTCATTATTTGCTGTCCTTTAAGCAAAGACCTGATCTGGCGGAAAATGCATTGTTTTGGACTCCTGGGACCGCTGGTTAAAAGTTTTGAAATGACCAATACATCATTGCAATATGTCTCGGAACTTTCTTTTGATCGTTTACTGCGCCATGCCCAGCACGCTGTCTTCCCTTGGAGCCTTCTTGGTGTCTGTTCCAGTAATGAAGTCCTTTGCTCAACCACAAGTTTGTGTTCAGATCCAATAATTTATCTCAATCTAATGAGCCTTAGAATTGAAAAGAGCCCTTATGACTGCTGTGACATCGATGTCGACGACTTTTCTGCGCTCATCCATGCCTGCCCCAACCTGCAAAGCCTTAGCATCTCACACTGTTTTTCCTGGCCTGAAGGTGTGAATGGGTCGATGCTATTGGTCGAAATTGCCAAATTGAGACACCTTAGGTCTCTATCTTTGCCACTATGCATGCTGGGTACCTTGCATTCCATACATAGGCCTGTACGAAAAGAGGAAAACTATCTCTTCAAAAAAGGACAGAGGATCGGTGTGCCCTCAGTGTTTGGTGCGATTGCAAATGAACAACTTCGAAATAATGACTCGCCTTTTGGAATTCTGATGTCAGAGTTGAAGAACATACAAGAGCTGGAGATCATGGGTGCTAGTGTTGTGAGTTTCTCTCACAAAGTCTGCTGTCACCCAAAGCCCTTTGGTGACCTGGAAATTTCAATGATTGCCATGTTGAAGGATCTGCAGAAACTTACATTGTCCAAGGTGCTTTTTTCATTGGCATTTTTCATTAAGATTTTCCATTACTGTAACCACTTTGTTTCACGGAATTAAAGTAGTAATTTGTATGCCAAATGTGTCACCATTGCTTTGGAATTGTCCTGTGGATTTGGGAGAAACCTCCTCATCATGGGTGTAGATACCAAATGTGCTGAATGGAAATGGCCTGGTGACCATCACCAGTTGCTGTACCAATCTTCAAGAACTGTCCCTGACGTACTTGGGGAAAGATGGACAGCCATGTTTTAAACACTCCTTATGTGAGGCCCTCCTGCACTGCCAAGTGCTGCGCATATTCAGGTGAGTGATTAACTATCACATGTTATGTTCAACTGCTGTGATGGATTACCATCTTTCATGATTGTTTGCAAATGGTGGGTTAGAATGAGAATTGTACGAATCGTTTGAAGACAGATATTGGAATAACAAATAAACTCTCTTGGCAGGCAGAGAATTTTCATAATTTTCTTCCCTACTTTTAATTTTTTTTTTATTTTAATATATGCTCTATGCTCATGGAAGAGCAATGACAGAACAAATCAGGATGCAACATAACAAAGAGAACAGCAGGCGAAAGGGGAAATACCAACAGCAGGGCGGAGGGAGAAAGTATATGGAGAGGGACAAACAAGGGATGCAGGCCACAGGGGTAAGGGAGAACACAAAGGGTGGACCATATGGATAAGCAAATTATTGGGAGGGGTGAGGGGTGGTTTAACAGATGCAGAAAATATCATGAGTCCCTGCCTCCTTCTCAGTCCATGGAGCTCTCCTGCCCATCCCCTGCCTCGCCAGCTCTCCTGCCCTCTTCTCAGTCCCCCCCCCCACACCACCTGAGGCCACGACCACATAGCCTATGTTACTCCCCAAACAATGTTGTACTTGTACTCCGAGTTTGGAGTTTGTAACTTAAAATATGTGCCTGTGCATAGAACACGTACAAACAGAGAGAGATTTTTGCCTTTCACAGACCGTGTAGATTGAGTTGTAAGTGACACGTCATTCTGTCCGGCAGATAGAAAGTAACTGTGTTTGAGGTCCCAAAATGTGGCTCGGCTTTGTGCGGTGGGTTTCTGGGCCGCTGGAGAGAAAGGCGTGGCCTGGCTAATTGGCGTTGATTGTGACACTGGGGGAGAAGGGGGAAGGCGTGGCCTGTAGAATGGGTGACTCTTGTGGCACAGACACCAGCTGTCATATATGTATATGTATATGTATATATATATGTATATATGTATATATGTATATGTATATGTATATATATGTATATATGTATATGTATATGTGTATATATATATATATGTATATATATATATATATATATATATATATATATATATATATATATATATATATGTATATATATATGTGTATATATATATATATGTGTATATATATATGTGTATATATATATGTGTATATATATATGTGTATATATATATATATATATATATGTATATATATATATATATATATATATATATATATATGTATATATATATATATATGTATATATATATATATGTATATATATATATATGTATATATATATATATGTATATATATATATATGTATATATATATATATATGTATATATATATATATGTATATATATGTATATGTATATATATATGTATATATATATATATATATATGTATATATATATATATGTATATATATATATATATATATGTATATATGTATATATATATATGTATATATGTATATATATATATATATATATATATCTTTTTCTTCTTCTTCTTCTTTCGCCTGCTCCCCTTATAGGTCGCCACAGCGCATCATCCGTATGATCCGCATCGTGATTTGGCACATGTTTTACGCCGGATGCCCTTCCTGACGCAACCCTGGTCGCCTCTTATGACACAGGGATATGGTACACCTATTTTAACCGGGGTATACGCCATTATCAGTATATATATATATATATATATATATATATATATATATATATATATATATATATATATATATATATATATATATATATATATATATATATATATATATATATATATATATGAAGATTATCATGGTACAGGCTTATTTGCAGGTAAAATTTAGCTAAAATTTGAAAGCTTTCACCCCCTAATTATATTCCAATGGACAAAAATAACTTGGTGTTGCATGTTTCTGTCTGCGCTGTCGCTGATGACTCGCCACGTGATTATCCCATTGTTCTTTCCTTACTCCTGAACTCTATTACAATTCTCAAACTTCATTCTCAAGCACTTCGAGACCCTTTGCAGACTCAAAGCCCATCATTCATGATGCAAACTACATCGCAAATAACATAAATCCATTCGGCAATGCTTCAATATTATACAGCGCCTATAGAAAGTCTCGACCCCCTTTCAAAATTTTCACCTTTTGTTGCTTTATTGCCTGGAATTAAATTGCATTCAATATGTCTTTTTTTCACCTTTATTTACACATCATAACCCACAACTTCCAAGTGAAAAACAAATTCTTCAAATTTCAGAAAATTAATGAAACAAACAAAGCAAGAATATCTTGGTTGGATAAGTGTCCAAGCAGTGAATCTGGGAATCTGGGCTTGCAGGATTGCCTAGAGGTATGCATACATGCCTCTAAGCTGTCCAGCATTGGTTCGAATCCTGACCCAGCTATAAACTGTCGCCGCACCCTGACCAAATCTCTGCTGTAACGACTGCGGGGAAGGTAATGGCAAACCACCCAGTGTAACCCTTGCTCAGGAAGTTGCTTTGGTGGCACCGACGCTCTGCAAAGAATATGGTACATCAGAAAGAGAGTCAATCTAATGCACAGTAATAGGATTGCAAAGAAAATGGATATTAAACTTTCCCCCCTTTTAAATGCACATGGTTTAATAAATCAAAGTTTGAAGATTAATTTGTAAATCGAGAAGAAGAGGTGGAAGTCTTGAGGATTTATGGGTGCATCCCCAGTTCAGAGTTCAACATAGCAATAACTATGAACATTGAATTTTACACTTAAAATGTTTTTTAACAAAAAAAATTCAATTTGAAGACTGCTCAGTTCATATTTTACACTACATTCATAATATGATGAACCAGGAAGAAAGGTTGAAGAAGGCGGTTTGCGAGTGTGTGACTTTATTTCAGGTCAACTGCAGTGGTCATGCACACAAGTGAAATGGAACAAGATTCCCATGCATGATGGAGAGAAACAATATAATTTTTTTTTTTAATCTACATGCAGTGTTTTAGTCATCGACTCAAAAATGTTCCGAACTAAACACCACCTCGCCCTGTGTCATGCCATTGTGTTTTTGCAATCAAACTCGTGAACCTATACCCAACCTGGAGATATTTTCTAAAGCATCCAACATTTTGTGTGAAAGAAGCCTTTTTTTGATTCTGCACCCTGCTACTGCATCAAACTGCACTAGAATTGCTTTCATGCATGTAATATTAATGACTGGATATGACATTTCTCATTACTATGTAATGTTTTGGCAGCTGGGATGATAATGGACACTGCCTGGAATATATATGTGTAATTTTTAATAGCTATGTGAGGTCTGTGTGAACCGTTTTTTTTATTTGGGCACCATATCAATTGATTAATATATTTTATAATTTTAATAGTGTGAGTTTGTCAACCTTTTGCACTTTCTAAGCTTGTCCTCTCCTGTAGGCTCCAGCAGCCCAACTTTATTGCGGACCAGCGATTCTTTGCATCCCTGCAAAAGTGCATGAAGCTCGAGCAGTTTTGCCTATTATCGCAGGCTGGTCAAGTGAAACCGGTCTCTGTGCTGCAGTTTGTTGGGGCCTGTCCACGTCTTGTGGCGTGCTTGATCTATTCAGGACTGTCTTTGAAGGCCTGCAAGAAGCTGGAACAGGCCATCCTTGCAAGGTATACCCTACTCCCTGTTTTTTCTCAGACCATTATTTGTGTCATGTCATAAATACTACTTGTTCGTATTTGTGCGTCGTATATCGGCTATTGTTACCTTCACCACCGAAGGTGGATGTAGGTTATGTTTTCACCCTTGGCTGGCTGTCTTGTCTGTCTGATAGCAGGAAAAAAAGTCTGTCTCTCAAAGTCATGGACTTTGGTGGACATGTTTGGTGCATGACAATGACTAATTGATTCAATTTTCGTGAAGATCCGGAACCGGATACGTGAAGTTTTATTTTTAGAAGTGATTCTTCACTATTGAGAGCTGGGGTCAAAAACGATGTGTAGCACGACATCTCAAAAAGTTGTGGATGGATTATGCAAAACTTGGTGGATTCGTTGATTAGATGACAAGAACAAACCAATTAGATTTTGATTCAGGTGAGCATATTCAGCCTATCAGTGGGATACAAACATGTCATCTTGGTGGAGGTATGCGCTCAATAGAGTGCTGTTGTAGTTCAGCTTGTGTTGAACAGGCCTTTGTCATTTCGGTTTTACAAAATGTGCAATGCAAATTATACATCATGCTTGTAAAACTAATGAGTGAATTAAGATTGGCGGCCGTTCAATGCACAGTGTGACGATCTTGGAAAGATCTCTCGGAGAAACAATTGTGAAAGCGATCACCTGAAAATATGGCAATGTGCTGCATCTCAAATGTCACCTTTCGCAGGTTGATCTTTAAAACCTAAACCAAAACCAAATGAATACGGATGTTTTAGTCCCTCGGTTTGTTTCGTTTTGCTTCCTGATACCCATCTATGGAGATGACAACTCTCAGAGAGTATTTTGAAACACGGTACTGCATATAAAAGGAAGCTTCATTGTCCATCACTGAAAATTTAATATTGGACAAATCTTTGGTCGGTCTGAACAAGTTTGACAATCAAATGTCTGATCTCAAAGCACTTGTGTTTTTTTCCCACAAAGATAGACAAGGAGTGGGTTGGTCCACTTCCATGAACCAACTTGCTGATCATTTCCCATTTAAACTTCATCTATCCATTCACTTTATTATCTTTGTTCCTTTCTTCTCCCTTCTTTGGACTGTCCTCACTGTCTATCCAACCTCCCTCCCTCCCTAAAGTCTTTCAAAATCAAGGTCAGTAGTGTCGTGTTGTGAGGAACTCCCTCTGCAACAAATTTTGTTTGAACAAACAGCAATTCTGGTGCAATGAATTTCCAACTCGATGTAAACCAACAGTGAAACGTGCGTTTTTATTTTTCCTTTTCCAAATCTTTTTGGCCTTCATGGGGAAAATAGGTCAAACGTTTCTATTATGGCTAGTTTATTGTGTGCTGTTATTGCCGAAGGGGAACTGCAAGTCGAACCATGTATGGCAACGGTTCTCAACCTCTTCGCCATGAAAAGGCGCACGTGCGGCCCAACATGTGTCGTGTGGACTGCACCCTCACTATACCGACTCCTGCATATACACAATATGATGCATATTATACATGATAGCAATGCATTACAAATGGATTTTAACACTTACAATTTGGAAAATGTCCGTCAAGACTAGTTTTGCAGAAGAAGACAAGATACGTAAATTTGCAGTTGCAATACTTTACTTGTTGCATTGCAATAGTTCAAGTTGCTTGTGAGACAATTGTGACACATCATTCATAAAATCTTTAAGGGGTCGTATAAAAATATCCCAACAGTCCTTTTTCATAAGAATGTTTTCACTTGGGTCATGGCTCGCAGACTTCCTTTCCTGCCGCAGCCAACGTTTGGCCCTTACTGGAGTTCTCTCATCACCTTCCTGTCCTTGCTGGAGTTCCTCAAGGCAGTGTTCTGGGCCCTGTTCTTTTTCTGGTTTTCATCAGTGATCACTCTGAGTCTCATCTGTCATCCCTCAGATCAGCAGGCAGCAGCCTATTCACTCTCTGCAGATCTGTATATATTCACAAGATGGTTGAACACGTGGAACATATCTTTCAATCCTGATAAATCTCACCCTCTCAATATGTCTCTCCGAAAGGACCGTCTGAACCCCCCCCCCCCCCAATCTGCTTTATCAACAATCCTCTTGAAGAAGTCCTTTCATTCAAGCTTCTGGGTCTCACTATCTGCCATGATCTTTTTCATGAACCCATCATTGCAGGCATGGTTCTATGTGACTGTTTTTATTTGTTGTTGTTGTTATCACTTGGAAATTGGAACTATTTTTGATTTGTGCTCCAAGGATGCTAAATTCAGGAGAACAAAGGGAACAAAAGTTGGATCTGAATGCATAAACTTGCATCTTTTGCCACTGGTGGGGCTGCTTCGCCGTCAGACCGTCGATGATATTTCATTGATCATCTGCAGAAGTATATTGGTTGGAGCATTCCAACATTTCACTGCATCGTATATCAGCAATGTTTTTGATCCAAATTTAAAATCGCTGATAAGTTAGAAGAACTTGTCACACTTTGTGAAAGTAGTAATGCTGATTCATTCCAAGCCCTCACATCATTGAAATTTTTGTGATCTTCTGGAAGAAATTGAAGCAAACGGTTCCAATATTCCTCATTTCAGTAATGCCACATGGCCGAGTCGAGTTTTGTAACGATTTGTTGATCTGCTGCAACCATTTTGTGAGTTTCTGAGAGAGAAAATGGAAAAGACAATGATCTGTTTTGGAAATTGAAAACTCGAGCATGGCTGTTATATTTTTCTTGCTGAATATTCTTGACATGGCATTTGAATGACCTGAACTTGTACTTGAATCTGCAAGGCAAGTTGTGTGAGGGGTGGGGGAGGGGTGGGGGTGGGTGAGAGAATTAGCATCTTTGAGACAGCTGTCAAGGCATTTAAGAGTTAATTTCAGTTGGAGCTTTTCTGTCAGCATTTGAGCGTTGTTAACTTTATTTACTTCATTCTGCTTTCTGCTCATGAAATAAATAATCAGTTGAGAACCTTGACATTTATGAATGATTGGCTTTTGTGATTTTGAAAGTGGCTTTTGATATCCTGAGATTCATTCGTTTTTGCTCTAAATCGGATCGCTGGATTTTGGCTGGAAATTTGTACATTGATCATGGCTTTTTTAAGATGGAACTCATCTCGGTGAAAGTTGCTCAAGAAAGGAATGAGAAACTCACAGAATAGTTAGGAATGAGAAACCCACAGAATTGTGAGGAAACTTTTCACTTGCTGAAGTGCACAGATTTGGTGCCCGTCTGCTCCCATTTTTAACTCTACTTAATTGCATGAGATGGCATTTTCTGCACTGAATCTCCGGAAGATTAAACTTGAGAAGGGAATTGCTGACATGAAACTGGAATTGCAGTTTGGCAGTCATTTGAACCCGATTTCTGTCATTTTTGTAATTAGAAGACTATCTCAGATTTCCTTATTTCTTGCTTAAAAACTTTTCTTTTTTTTCTCTCAAAATCTCCACCTTCATGGTAATATTGTTAAAAAATTGTGATATCATATTTAATGTATATGTTTGTTTGTATATATCAGACGCACCTCCTGACTTATGGAGTTATGGTGAGCATTGCCGCGGATTATGTGTCACATGGTAAAACCACATAATCTGTACAGAGCAACCATCCATCTGCCATCCAGATGATTGTTCCTGCTAATGCAAACCATTCAATCAGAAGGCACATGATGTGATTGGCAGGCAAATCGAAACATGTGGAGTATGACGAGCACTCCCCCGATCCCTGTTGGACACAGTCCTTCAACAAAGCGTCACCTCCAACACAGAGGATAAATGTGGTCATCATTGGTTAGATATTTATCGGTATGCCATGCTGATGAGGGCAAATAAGGCCAAAATTTGGATCGGTGGCTCCATTTGATGTTTCACTGATGCTGACCATATTCTATTTGTCTGATTAACAGTCACCAGGCCGAGGTCTTTGTGATGGAGGTGATGCTTTGGTGTAGGACTGTGTCCAATGGGGATTGGGGGAGTGCTCGTCACACTCCACATGTTTTGATGTGTGTATGTATATATATATATATACATACATACATACATACATACATACATACATACATACATACATACATACATACATACATACAGTGGGGAGAACAAGTATTTGATACACTGTCGATTTTGCATGTTTTCCCACTTAAAAAGCACGTAGAGGTCTGTAATTTTTATCATAGGTACACTTCAACTGTGAAAGACGGAATCTAAAACAAAAATTCTGAAAATCACATTGTATGGTTTTTGAATAATTAATTTGCATTTTATTGCATGAAATAAGTATTTGATACATCAGAAAAACAGAACTTAATATTTGGTACAGAAACCTTTGTTTGCAATTACAGAGATCAGACGTTTCCTGTAGTTCTTAACCAGGTTTGCACAGACTGCAGCAGAGATTTTGGCCCACTCCTCCATACAGATCTTCTCCAGATCCTTCAGGTTTCGGGGCTGTCACTGGGCAACACAGACTTTCAGCTCCCTCCAAAGATTTTCCATTGGGTTCAGGTCTGGAGACTTGCGAGGCCACGCCAGGACCTTGAGATGCTTCTTACGGAGCCACTCCTTAGTTGCCCTTGCTGTGTGTTTCGGGTCGTTGTCATGCTGGAAGACCCAGCCACGCCCCATCTTCAATGCTTTTGTTGAGGGAAGGAGGTTGTTGGCCAAGATCTCGCGATACATGGCCCCATCCATCCTCCCCTCAATACGGTGCAGTCGTCCGGTCCCCTTTGCAGAAAAGCATCCCCAAAGAATGATGTTTCCACCTCCATGCTTCACGGTTGGGATGGTGTTCTTGGGGTTGTACTCATCCTTCTTCTTCCTCCAAAACGGCGAGTGGAGATTAAACCAAAAAGCTCTATTTTGGTCTCAACAGACCACATGACCTTCTCCCATTCCTCCCCTGGATCATCCAGATGGTCATTGGCAAACTTCAGACAGGCCTGGACATGCGCTGGCTTGAGCAGAGGGACCTTACGTGCGCTGCAGGATTTTAATCCATGACGGCGTGGTGTGTTACTTATGGTTTTCATTAACCTCCGCCATATTCGAAGATGGATGGAGGTTACTGTTTTCACCCCTTTCTGTTTGTTTGTTTGTTTGTGAACAATATTACGGAAAAACTCCTCTACGGATTTCGACGAAACTTGGTGGGGGGCGGGGGGTAGGTATGGTCCAGGGATCATGCCATTAAATTTTGGACTTGGTCCCCCTCCCCAAATTTTTTTTTGGCATTTCTACATGTTTTAAGTGATTTCCACCCCCCCCCCCAAATTTTTTTTTTTTTACCCTCCCAAAAAACTAGAGAAAATTTTTTTTTTTGCATTTCCACATGTTTTAAGTGATTTCCAACCCCCCACAAAAAAAAATTGTTAGAGAATTTTTTTTTTGCATTTCTACATGTTTTAAGTGATTTCCAACCCCCCCCAAAAAAAAAAAATATATATATATATATATATATATATTTTGCATTTCTACATGTTTTAAGTGATTTCCAACCCCCCCCAATTTTTTTTTTACCACCCCCAAAAAAAAGGAATTTTTTTTTTGCATTTCTACATGTTTTAAGTGATTTCAACCCCCCCCCCAAAAAAAAAATTGTTAGAGAAATTTTTTTTTTGCATTTCTCCTTATTTTAAGTGATTTCCAACCCCCCCAAAAAATGTTTGAGAAAAAAATATTTTTTTTGCATTTCTACATGCTTTAAGTGATTTCCAACCCCCCCCCAAAAAAAATTGTTTGAGAAAAAAAAATTTTTGCAACTTTTTTTTTCAACAAAATTTCGATTTTTTTTTTTTATTTTATTTTATTTTTTTTGCATTTTTACATTTTTTCAGTGATTTCCAACCCCCCCCCCCAAAAAAAAATGTTGGAGAAAATAAATATAACTGTCAGCACTGTTGACCATATTTAATGAATAAGATATAAGGTTCACTTGAGTGACCCAGCAGTATTGGCGGCGGAGGTTTTGCACTCTCCCGAGTGCTCCCCCTCTAGTTAACCTCCGCCATCTTCGAAGATGGATGGAGGTTACTGTTTTCACCCCTTTCTGTTTGTTTGTTTTTGTTTGTTTGTGAACAATATTACGGAAAAAACTCCTCGACGGATTTCGACGAAACTTGGTGGGGGGGGGGTAGGTATGGTCCAGGGATCATGCCATTAAATTTTGGACTTGGTCCCCCCCCCAAATTTTTTTTGGGCATTTCTACATGTTTTAAGTGATTTCCAACCCCCCCCCAAAAAAAATTAATTTTACCCCCCCCCCCAGCCCCAAAAAAAATTGTTAGAGAATTTTTTTTTTTGCATTTCTACATGTTTTAAGTGATTTCCAATCCCCCCCCCCAAAAAAATTGTTGCCCCGCCCCCAAAAAGATTTCTTTTGCATTTCTACATGTTTTAAGTGATTTCCAACCCCCCCCCCAAAAAATTGTTTGAGAAAAAAATATTTTCTTGCATTTCTACATGTTTTAAGTGATTTCCAACCCCCCCCCAAAAAAAGTGTTTGAGAAAAAAAAAATTTGCAACTTTTTTTCAACAAAATTTCGATTTTTTTATTTTTATTTTTTTGCATTTTTACATGTTTTCAATGATTTCCAAACCCCCCCCCCCAAAAAAAAATGTTGGAGAAAATAACTATAACTGTCAGCACTGTTGACATATTTAATGAATAAGATATAAGGTTCACTTGAGTGACCCAGCAGTATTGGCGGTGGAGGTTTTGCACTCTCCCGAGTGCTTCCCCTCGAGTTAACCTCCGCCATCTTCGAAGATGGATGGAGGTTATGTTTTCACCCCTTTCTGTTTGTTTGTTTGTTTGTTTGTGAACAGTATTACGGAAAAACTCCTCGACGGATTTCGATGAAACTTGGTGGGGGGGGGGGGTAGGTATGGTCCAGGGATCATGCTATTAAATTTTGGACTTTGTCCCCCCCCCCAAATTTTTTTTTTGCATTTCTACATGTTTTAAGTGATTTCCAACCCCCCCCAACATTTTTTTACCACCCCAAAAAAAAGAAAATATATATTTTTTGCATTTCTACATGTTTTAAGTGATTTCCAACCCCCCCAAAATATTTTTTACCACCCCCCAAAAAAAGGATTTTTTTTTTTTTTTGCATTTCTACATGTTTTAAGTGATTTCCAACCCCCCAAAAATTGTTACTCCCCCCCAAAAAAAATTGTTAGAGAAAAATTTTTTTTTTATTTCTACATATTTTAAGTCGTTTGCAACCCGCCCCAAAAAAAATTGTTTGAGAAAAAAATATTTTTTTGCGTTTCTACATGTTTTAAATGATTTCCAACCAACCCCCAAAAAAATTGATTGAGAAAAAAAAAATTTTGCATCTTTTTTTTCAACAAAATTTCGATTTTTATTTTTTTATTTTTTTTATTTTTACATGTTTTCAGTGATTTCCAACCCCCCCCCCCCCAAAAAAAAAAATGTTGGAGAAAATAACTATAACTCTGTCAGCACTGTTGACATCATATTTAATGAATAAGATATAAAGGCCCGGTCACACCTTGACGTTTTAGCCAACGTATGCCGATTTTTGAATTTTTTTTCTAAAACGCTGGCACACGTTGAATACGTTATGGGTAAGTTTTGATAACATTGAGAGCACGCTGAAAAACACTGCCATACGTCGTTGTACGTTGGCTTTAAACATTGTACTTTTCGGTTGTCCTCAAATTTTTTCATGCTTGAAATTTCACGACGTATGCCAGCGTATAACTCACACGTTCCGCTACGCTGGCCACAAGTTGTATGCACGGTCTGCGATCGTTGACAGACGTCAACACATGCTACTTGTAAGTTAATCATAAGTTGAGACACGCCGAGGTAATGTTTAGTGTACCCGAAACTTATTTCTAACCTATGATTAACGTGTTGTTGGCACGTTACGCGATCGTTGCCACACGTCGACAGACATTACTTTTAAGTTACTCATAGGCTGAAAGACGTCGGTATAATGGATCGTCCTTGCATCAGCGTCCACGGCCACGGCCAGGACACTTATTTGCAGCATTCTTCAAACTTTTCTTCGGCATGACGAGGATGTTCACACTTCGATGTCGAGCTTGGCTATGATTCCAATTGTCCATCGGCAGCGTCTATTTAAAATAGTCGAGTTTGAGCGTTTTAACACGTTCAGAAGAAATGCTTCAAATTTCCAAACCCCAGCGTCAAAAAACAAAGACGAGTGACAGCAATTTAAATCGTTCATTGTAAACAATGAAAATAGCAGAGTGGTACCGTTTAAAAGTCGTTGAGTGTAAAAAAAATCCAATTGTTGAGCGCAAGTGTCTACTTTCAATAGTGGGGTTTGAGCGATTTAGCACGTTCAATAGAAACGATTAAAATTTCCGAGCGCCAGCGTCAAAAAACAAAGGCGAGTGACAGCAATTTAAATCGTTCATTGTAAACAATGAAAATAGTTGAGTGGTACCGTTTTAAAGTCGTTGAGTGTAAAAAAAATCCAATTGTTGAGCGCAAGCGTCTACTTTCAATAGTGGAGATGCAGCCATTTAAATCGTTGAGTGGCAGCCTATGAACCTACCCGTGGACACGCGGACGCAAGGACGATCCATCATAACCCACACCCTCCCCCTCACACTCACCTACTACTGCCAACATGAACAAACTACTAATACTAATACTAATACTGATACTGTTACTGCTGACATGGACATCGACTCAAAAAGGAACTCGAAAACACTGTTGGGTTCCCCTTTTATGAGCAGCATTTTTATATACCAATTCCCAAAACCGCTGGGAACACGTCTTTATATGGCAGTTGTAAGCTAGAAACACATTCATTTTTTTTTTTTTTGTCGACCGGAAGACGTCATTGGAATACGTCTACATATGTCGATGTGTGTTGGGACTACGTAAAGAATTGGTTCAAAGCACATCAAACATAAGTTTCGCGTAAAAAAGACATTACCGCGACGTGTTTCGACTTATGTGTAGCTTATAAGTAGCCTTTGTGGACGTGTGTAAACATCCACATATCGTGTGTAAAACTTATCCCCATCGCATGCGGAACGTGTGTCATACGCCGAGTACGTCGTAAAATTTTGAACATGTTTAAAATTTCTTGACGTACTCTACTTACTACGATGTATGATAGCGTACTTTAGCGTTCTACTCTTGTATACCAAACTTACTCATACCGTATTTGACGTGCCCCAACGTTTTAGACACATTTTTCTTAGGTCGGCACACGCTGGCAAGATCGCCAAGGTGTGACCGCGATGTTGACACTTCCATTTCTACGGCAGTTATGATTCGAATCGTTGTGCATCAGCCTTTTAATAGGCTACGTCACGACATCGTCGGCGATGCGTGCAACGCGCTATGCCTAAGTTAGACTATCGTTGGGCATTGGTTGTGTAGGCCGACAACAGGTTCAGCATTCGTTGGTATAAGTTATCTATAACAACGAAACGTTCTGTGTCCATTACCAATGCGTTATACATAAGACCAAGTCGCTCTGAATACGTCCGAATCTTTAAAAAAAAACATTAAAAGTTCAACGTAAGCCAGCGTTTTACATACATTTTAATACGTTGCCATCGCTGGCTAAAACGTCAAGGTGTGACCGGGCCTTTAAGTTGCTGAATAGATCGAGGTGAAACTTTACAAATATCAACACATATCCATGGGAAACAAAAGTTTTACATATATGATGTCATAGGATACATGGTTTGGCAGCCATATTGGATTAAAGTACAACGCATAAAAATCTTCTTCTCCAGATCGAGGGGAAACCACACAAATGTTCCCCAAGCCATGAGTGTAAAAGTTTGTTCAGGATTAATTGATAGGTCACATCGTTTGGCAGCCACATTGGATTAATGAAAAATATTAAATAATGTTTTCACTGGAACCGCTTAATCAATCAAAGTGAAACTTCACATTTATGATTTCGTACTGATGTGGAACACATGTTTTAAATTTCAACTTGATCAGATGCATGGTCTGGCAGCAAGAATGATTGCATTTTTTGAGATGGGTTCTATTTTTGTTGTTGATTTTTTTAATTTTTAGCAGTGTCTCACGTTGCGAACGCTGCTCTAAGAGAGCTCGGCCTTCTTCTTCTTCTTCTTCTTCTTCTTCTTCTTTTTCTTCTTGTTGTTCTAAAGACAAAACCTTTTGGACTCGGCTCTTTTATATACAGGATCCGGATCTCCTTAAATACTAAACACCTGTACACATCCTCACATTGAGGGTGCCTTTTGAGAGCGTCTATCATGAACTTTTAAATATATTCGGACATTTGCTTTAAAGTTTCGAAAAGTTCACGTTACTATTTAAAGATTATTCCATTTAATATATTGTAATTTCGTAAATACACTATTTTCTCGTCATGAACGAAGATCGTCCATGACGGACGTGACGTGACGGCACGTGACGAAATATTGGAAGTTGTTGTTTTTTTTTTCTTCTTGTTCTTCTTCCTCTTCTTGTTCTTCTTCTGGTGAAGACAAAACCTTTAGGACGAGGCTCTTGGACACATTTGTCCTTGTTGAATAAGGCTCACTTGGCTGTGCCTGCATGGATTTGAGGTTGGAGAAGTAGCAGCTGAAACATGAATCATATCCAGGTTCCTCCTGATGACTTCATCTTTGCATTTTGCTTGTTCTCGTGCCTTTCGATTACTCCAATGCTGTACCTATTTGTTCTTCCATTTGATTTGAATTGAATTTATTTTAATCCCATTCTAAATTCAATTGAATGATGTATAACAACAAAAAACAACAACAACATCATAGTTAAAGGGACAGCTCTCCGATCAAAGCGGGGTTACATGAAAGCAGGACATCTTGGTACCTGCTCATCATTGCCAGCAGTTATACAGTAGAAGTCCTGGCGAGGGTCTGCAATCTGTGATTGTGTTTTTTTTTTTTTTGTTTCATTTGTGGGAGTTCGGAGGGATGGGGTTGGGTGAGGGAAGGTGGGAGGATGGAGGAGAAGGGGTGGGTGGGAGTCTGTCGGAAAGGGGTGGGAGGAGATGGGAGGAGGAGAGAGGGGAAGGGGAGTAGGAGGGGTAGAGGAAGTGGTAGTGGTGGAATGAGGGAGTGGAAGGAGTGAAAGGAGGGATCTGGCATTGACAGGCAATGCTGGGAACCATTGCTGGTGCTGAATATCAATCAAGGAAGCAGCATGTATCATTTTCAAAGTCTTTGGGATGACTCAGTCAGGGTTCAAACCACCGATCTACCAGATTGCAGCATACGCTCAAACCAATATGCTTCCAGTCTGAGCAAATAAGCCTGTGGTGCAGCGAGTTACCTTTATGTCCAGATGAATGATATTCTGGCCATGCATGTACTCAACAGCAGAAAACAACTAGAAGGAGATGAAAGAGGTTAAAACATGCATAGAGACGGATTTGTACTTTTTAATGTTGCTTCTATTTACATTTTATGCTTTAAGTTGTGCTTAAAAATATCACAATTGATGCCAATAAAGTTCATTCAGCTCACCTGAACCATAATATGCCATGCTTGTATCTCAGAAAATCTCTGATGTTTCAAGAGAATGTCAAAGAGTGTGCCTGCACACAGTGGGGGAGAAGCATCATTAGGACCCTTCAAACACATCAGCATTTTGTCAATTAGGCCAGTTTACCCCATGTTCTATTGGCCAATGGGACTGGCCAGGTTGGCCGAGAAGCAGTATCAAAATATGATTTGATGGGTAATTTTTTTTTTTTTTTTTTTTTTTAAAGATAAGCACGACAAAAAACAAAATCAGTGACCACTTGGAGTATGAAAGCACAGAGTATCAAAAATACAAATGAGAGAACAATAATATCAAAAGAAAAACAAAGTGATAGAATTGTACAGACAAAACAACATTTTCATAAGTACACTGTGTTGGATTTTAAGATATTTAGCGTTCTACTTTAGCGTTCTACTCACGTATACCAAACTTACTCATACCGTATTTGACGTGCCCCCAACGTTTTAGACACATTTTTCTTAGGTCAGCATACGCTGGCAAGATCGCCAAGGTGTGACCGCGATGTTGTCACTTCCATTTCTACGGCAGTTATGATTCGAATCGTTGTGCATCAGCCTTTTAATAGGCTACGTCACGACATCGTCGGCGATGCGTGCAACGCGCTATGCCGAAGTTAGACTATCGTTGGGCATCGGTTGTGTAGGCCAACAACAAGTTCAGCATTCGTTGGTATACGTTATCTATAACACAACGAAACGTTCTGTGTCCATTACTAATATGTTATGCATACGACCAACTCGTTATGAATACGTCCGAATCTTAAAAAAAAAACATCAAAAGTTCAACGTCAGCCAGCGTTTTAAATACATTTTAATACGTTGCCATCGCTGGCTAAAACGTCAAGGTGTGACCGGGCCTTAAGGTTCACTGGAGTGACCCAGCAGTATTGGCGGCGGAGGTTTTGCACTCTCCCGAGTGCTCCCCCTCTAGTTAACCTCCGCCATCTTCGAAGATGGATGGAGGTTACTGTTTTCACCCCTTTCTGTTTGTTTGTTTGTTTGTGAACAGTATTACGGAAAAACTCCTCGACGGATTTCGACGAAACTTGGTGGGGGAAGGGGGGTTCGGTATGGTCCAAGGATCATGCTATTAAATTTTGGACTTGGTCCCCCCCCCTCCAAATTTTTTTTTTTTGCATTTCCACATGTTTTAAGTGATTTCCAACCCCCCCCCCAAATTTTTTTACCACCCCCCCAAAAAAAAAGAATTTTTTTTTTTGCATTTCTACATGTTTTAAGTGATTTCCAACCCCCCCCAATTTTTTTTTACCACCCCCCAAAAAAAAGGAATTTTTTTGCATTTCTACATGTTTTAAGTGATTTCCACCCCCCCCCCAAAAAAAAATTGTTACCCCACCCTCCAAAAAAAATTGTTCGAGAAATTTTCTTTTTGCATTTCTACATGTTTTAAGTGATTTCCAACTCCCCCCCCCCCAAATTTTTTTACCACCCCACCCCAAAAAAAGAAAATATATATTTTTTTGCATTTCTGCATGTTTTAAGTGATTTCCAACCCCCCCCCCCCCAAATTTTTTTTTACCATCCCCCCTCAAAAAAAGGAATTTTTTTGCATTTCTACATGTTTTAAGTGATTTCCAACCCCCCCCAAAAAAAATTGTTAGAGAACAAAAAGGTTTTTGCAACTTTTTTTTTCAACAAAATTTCGATTTATTTATTTTTTTTTTTTGCATTTTTACATGTTTTAAGTGATTTCCAACCCCCTCCACCCCCCCCCCCAAAAAAAAAATGTTGGAGAAAATAACTATAACTCTGTCAGCACTGTTGACATATTTAATGAATAAGATATAAGGTTCACTTGAGTGAGCCTGCAGTATTGGCGGTGGAGGTTTTGCACTCAAGTTGATACTGTGGTCCCAGCTCTCTTCAGGTCATTGACCAGGTCCTGCTGTGTAGTTCTGGGCTGATCCCTCACCTTTCTCATGATCATTGATGCTCCACAAGGTGAGATCTTGCATGGAGCCCCAGACCGAGGGAGATTGACTGTTATCTTGAACTTCTTCCATTTTCTAATTATTGCGCCAACAGTTGTTGCCTTCTCACCAAGCTGCTTGCCGATTGTCCTGTAGCCCATCCCAGCCTTGTGCAAGTCCACAGTTTTGTCCCTGAAGTCCTTAGACAGCTCTCTGGTCTTGCCCATTGTGGAGAGGTTGGAGTCTGGTTGATTGAGTGTGGACAGCTGTCTTTTATGCAGATAATGAGTTCAAACAGGTGCAGTTAATACAGGTAATGAGTGGAGAATGGGAGGGCTTCTTCGAGACAAAACTAACAGGTCTGTGAGAGCCGGAATTCTTACTGGTTGGTAGGTGATCAAAGACTTATTTCATGCAATAAAATGCAAATAAATTATTTAAAAATCATACAATGTGATTTTCAGGATTTTTGTTTAAGATTCCGTCTTTCACAGTTGAAGTGTACCGATGATAAAAATTACAGACCTCTACGTGCTTTGTAAGTGGGAAAACCTGCAAAATCGGCAGTGTCTCAAATACTTGTTCTCCCCACTGTATGTATGTGTTTATGTATATATGTATGTATGTATGTGTATGTATATATATGTATATATATATATATATATATATATATATATATATATATATATATATATATATATATGTATGTGTGTGTATATATGTATATATATATATATATATATATATATATGTGTATATATATATATATATATATATGTATATATATATATATATATATGTGTATATATATATATGTGTGTATATATATGTATATATATATATATATATATATATATATATGTGTGTATATATATGTATATATATATATATATATGTGTATATATATATATGTATGTATATATATATATGTATGTATATGTATATATTTATGTATATATATATATATATATATATATATATATATATATATATATATGTATGTATGTATGTATACATATCCATATATGTATGTATATATATATATATATATGTATGTATATATATATATATATATATATATGTATATATATATATATATATATGTGTATATATATATGTGTATATATATATATGTATGTATATATATGTATATATATGTATATATATGTATATATATGTATATATGTATGTATGTATGTGTATGTATATATATGTATATATATATTGTTACGGTTCTCGGAACCGTATGCATACAACAGAGTTGTCCCGAGTCAGTTATTCCATTAATATACGTGTAGTTAGGTCCCTACCTTTTATCTCGTGCAGCGTTTCTCAACCTTTTTACCCTTGTGGAACCCTTGAAAGAGTTTTCATGTCTCAGGGAACCCCTGCATAAAAATTATTATATACCATTATTAATATCTAGCTCTTTTATATTTTTATCGTAGTTCACGTGGTAAATATAATATATATTTTTTTCAGATACCTGGTTTAAGGAAAAAATGACCCCCTTTTTTTCAAATTTATTGGCAATGATAAAACAAACCATACTGCTCGTTTATGAGACCTCACACCGAGGTTTTAATTCACCAAAAAAAAAAAATCTTTTTTAAATCAACAAAAACACACCTCATGTAACTTGATAAACAAAATTTAAACAAATAAACCTTGGTACATTGGTGGTGGACCGAGAGATTCTTCTTCTTCCTTCCTCTCTCCGGACAATAGTCCCCGCCCAGCGCTGAGAGGGGGAGTGGCCTAGAGAAGGAAGTGAAACTGAAGGGAGGAGTTTGTAGGCTTCGTAAGGAGGCGAGGAGCGCCGGGAAAAGGTGGTGAAACTGTGAGCGCCGAGGTGGCGCCGATCGGCTGTACACGGGACAGTGTGTCTGTTTTCGTGAGGAAGGAGCTGAAAGAAAGGCAGGGAAGGCAACAGAGAAACGACGAGTGTCGAGTCGTGATCTGCTGGATGGGCAGTCGGTTTTTGAGGCCGAGTAGGAGGAACTGAACCTGAGAGTCGTCTGCCATCTGCCGAGGGAGTAACTGAGCCTGAGTGTCGAGTGAGGATTTCTGCCGTATAGAAACGACTAGTTGGAGGCTGCAATCTGCATCGAGAGAAACTGAACCTGAGCGCGCCGAGTCTGCGATCGGCAGTGGTGAAACTGAGCGCCGAGGTGGGGCGCGATCGGCTTTCCAGGAGCACATCGACAGGTTCATCCGGAGTCCAGTGACGGAGCTTCTGACTGTCCCTACTCACCTCACGGCTCGATGACGTCTTGGAATCCCATGGACCCAGCCTGCGGAGCCCAACGCCTCGATTTGGCCTGGTCTGGTGAACAGGACAGGCCTGGACTTATATGCTTGCTGGACCTTGTGAGAAACCAGCTGAGACCCACCATCGATTTGACGGTCTTGTGCCGTCGACATTGCACGGGGTCAGAACGCGCTGAGGAGGGCATGCGCAAGCGGTGCCTTGAGAAGAAAGAGTACGGCACCGCCATCTTGCCACGTGGCGTGCTCGAGCTTAGGGCTCAAATCCGTGGACATCAGCTTGTCACGAGCCACATTCGTGCTTTTGACACTTTCCTCTCGTCCATGAAACATCACCAAGTACTCTGTGTCTTGTCTGCATGCTGTCTGTGTCTTGTTTGCATGTCGTTTAAGGTTTATCTCGTTAGAGTTCCCTTCAAAACCCATAATCCATAGCTCCCTTGTTAAGAACTGGTTATAGATTAATTATAACATTGTCGTGAATGCTTTGCTTGTTGTGTTCCCCGATGTCCCCAATAAATATGGCTGATTCGTATGAAGTTGCCGCTTTGAATTAATTTGTGCCGCGCCGAGGAATGATCCGCTCAATTTGGATATAAAAACGAAAATGGTTACAGACTGGTAGACCCCGCTCGGTCTCTGACAAAACCAGTCTGTAACCGGGGTTGATTCCCCCAGCTGGCAAGGTACAGGTATATTTTGCTATTGTGGTTCGAGATGCGTAACCCGAGAATTGTGCCGAACCAGCCGGCGTTATAACCCCGGAGACGGCGGTGGTTAGGGTGGCGCCGAATCTGTAACATTTGGCTGTCGAGAGTGGGATGCGAAAACCCAAACTGGTTACGGACAGTGATTGACGCCATCCTCAGAATCCCGCCACCGCCCATACCTTAACAATATATATATGTATATATGTATATATATGTATATATATGTATATGTATATGTATATGTATATGTATATGTATATATATATATATATATATATATACACACACACAGTGGAAAATCGATATAACGCTCACAGGTGGGGTCCAAAGCGACGAGGGCGTTATAAATGATATAGCGCTATACTGATGCAGTGAAAAATATTTTATATTACATAGAAACCAGAGCCAAGACACGTGGACATGTACGTCCGCAATCTTGGATTGTTGGGGTTGATGACGAAGAGGTCAAGTTATTTTCTTTTCTTTTTTTTTTAAACAAGAAATAAACACAGGAATTGAATGCATATAGAATATATATATTTTTTATGTACAATCGAACATTACTTACAAAATAAAAAATACAAAATGTACATTATCACATAAATCGGTAAAATATTTTACGCTTCCTTAATCACAAAACGGATACAGAATTTATATTGTTACGGCCAGGGGTTGGCCGCCAACCGACCACTCTGAACGGAGCCGCAAGTCGAGTTGGCCCGACCGATCGCCCGGAATATAGATCGCCGCCCGGATAACTCCGAGCGACGGGTCCTTGTGCAAGAACCGAAATACGCCAATGGGCAGATCACGTGCGGGAGGGTCGATTGCCAATCTTCAATTTACCTAAATACCCACGTCATCCAACGACCGGGGTATTCCACCCTCGACGGATCTCGTACGGAACAAACCGCCGAGGCGAGCTTGTCCGTGCGCGATTCTGAGCGGCGTAACCGCCGAGAACCGTCAGTGCAAATGTCCCCCTATTACGGCAAACCAACGGCTTTCTAACTCCCAACACACGAAATGTTCAGTCAATGAGGGAATGGACGAAACGAGCAGGTTTACATTCACACAAGGACATTTATTATAATGAAACACGTATACAATTAAATAAGGCAAAACACGTTTGCAATTATACAAGCAACAAAAGCACGACAAAAGAACTACAACCGTCTATAAGCAATTATTAATGTACAGTCACTTACACAGTTTTACTTACGGGACTCGGCACCACAACATTCATTCGAAAGAAAAGCAGGAAAAGGACCCCATCAAAGGCAATGGGGTCAGACTGGACCTCTTGGGTCTTTATGGCGTGGGACTTGGCAGACCGAACGAGTCCCACGAGACCGTTGCAGGTTACCTGCACCCTCGTGGTGTCTGGCTTGGGCGACCCGCGACGTCCCGTCCCCACAGCAGCTAGCGTAGCCGCGGTCGAGCTCGGGCCTTCCGTGAGGCAGGCGAGCTCTCTCCGGCTCTCTCCACACGAACGCGCTTGGGCGACCCGCGATGCTTCTTCCCCATGGCAGCTAGCGTAGCCGTGGTCAAGCTCGGGCCTTCCGTGTGGCAGGCGAGCTCTCTCCGGCTATCTCCACACGAACGCGCTTGGGCGACCCGCGATGCTCCTTCCCCATGGCAGCTAGCGTAGCCGCGGTCGAGCTCGGGCCTTCCGTGTGGCAGGCGAGCTCTCTCTGGCTCTCTCGACACGAACGCGCGGTTTGCGCGACACAGCAGGCAAGGCTGCGCCTCCAGCTCGCGTCTCCTTCGCGACGCCTGGACTTCCACGTAGCTCCTTGGCTTCTGGCTTCCTCCTGACTCCCCCAACTGCCAAAGCAAAAAGCTTACTCCTCCCACGGGACTCCCACACGAACTCTGCCCAGGAACTCAGCCCTACCACGGGACTCCCACGGGACTCTACCAACTCTGGGCTTCACACGGGACCCCCACGAACTCTTCTTGAACAAAGAAAAGATGTCCTCTTTATCCTTTGCACCCCTCCCCCACACTCGGCATGACTCAGGCCCTCGTGATCCACCCCCCGCTAAACCACGGGTGGGAGGGAGTTGCCGTCACCGCAGGGTTCTTCTTCTTCTTTGCAGAAGAGGGGGAGGGACGTCTCCATTGTTTGCTCCCTAACTATTAAATCGAACCGCAGCGCATCTAATCGATGTCTGAACATTTAAATAATGGAAGGTGAACTATCTAGGGAACATGCACTTATTGACATAGCTGACTAAAGGAACCTGTATGTTGTGTGCAATCGAATTCCAAATTTGTAACAATATCTTGAAGAATTCGGAATTTATTTCTTGAAGAAATCGGTGATCTTGGTTGGTTTCATGGATGCTCTTGAGAGTCTTCGGGTGTCATCCAGAAGGATTTTAACCTGGTGTGTCTTCAAACGAAGATTGGGGCATTCCTGCTCATCCAAGGACTCCAACGAAGACCATCAAGGAAAGACTGTTCCGCTTTGGAGTGGAGAGGCTGGGGGAGAGGTTCAACTGGTGCCTCTTCTTCTTCCGACTCTTCTCGGGGTTCCTCTTCCTCTCCAGTTGACAGCTGTTCTTCTCTGAGCAGTTCTTCAGCCAGGTCTCTTTCTTCTTAATCAACCCAGGCCTGGAGAGCATCAAGAGCTGATGTGCCAGCGGCGAGGTTGAGGGCTGTGATGGCAGACCTGCCCACCTCCTCCTTGGAGAACCCATTGAAGTTTTCTTCATTATCAGACTTGGGAGGACCTAGGCCTTTCCTCCAGCAGTTAATGATGGTGTCCTTGGTGACCTTCTCCCAGGCTAGCCCTGCAAACTCCATTGTCTTCTTAACGTCCATGGCCTTGAGGAAGACGGTCATCTCTTTCTGCTCCCTGGCCATAGCTTCGCATAATTGATCTTTGTAGAATAGCTTGAAACAGTTGATGACCCCCTCGTCCAAAGGCTGCATCTTGCTGGTGGTGTTCGTGGGCATAAGGGAAGCGAAGATCTTCCCATCCTTGGACTTTAAGATGTCTCCTGATGGATGAGATGGGGCATTGTCAATGAGGAGGATAGCTTTCTCTTCTTGCCCAAGCTTTCTCAGGTGCTTCCGCGCAGCAGGGCAAAACCTCTGGAAGAACCAGTCCTTGAAACAGGCTCCTGTCATCCAAGCCTTCCTGGTGTTGGTGTAAATGCAGGGAAGGAGGGATCTGTTGACATGGTGTAGACACCTGGGGTTTAGTGACTTCCCGATGAGCAACGGGGTCATCTTCAGAGACCCTGACCTGTTGGCACAGAGAAGGAGGCTGACTTTGTCCTTTGGCTTCTTGTGTCCAGTCTTTCTTGATGGGTTGTCATCCAGGTCCATAGTTCTGTCTGGAGGGGTCTTGTAGTACAGACCAGTTTCATCTGCATTGAAAACCTGGTCTTCTGTGAAGTTGTTGTCTTCGATTAGTTCATTGAAGACAGAGACGTAGTTCTTGGCAGATTCAAGGTCTGAAGACTTGGCCTCTCCATGTTGTTGGTTCATGTGGACCCCATGTCGATCCTGCCAGCGTTGCAGCCATCCCCTGGTTAAGCTGTAGTCAGCATCTTCACCTCTCTCTTCCTTGTGAAGATCCTTGTTGATCTTCTTGGCCTGATGAAGGAGGATGGTGCCTGAGATGGGTATGTCAAGCTCTCTAGACTTGCAGAACCAATTGAATAGTTCCTGGTCCAACTCCTGATCCCTCCCAAGCTTGACCCTCTTCCTCTTCATCCCTTCATTGGAGTTGACAGTGGCGATGAAGCTCTTGATGTTCTCTTCATCCTTCAACCATCCTCTCAGAGTTTAACCGGCGATGCCTGTATCCTTGCTGATGGTCGCTTGAGTTTCACCATTCTGTATCCGTTTAATTATGTGTAGCTTCTCCTCTATGGAATAACACTTCCGCTTCGGCATGGCGGCGCTGAACTGAACAGAGCAAACAAAACTAACAAATTTGAAGATTTCTCGGCTGGTAGGTGATGAAGATGTCGAAGAACTGGTACAGGAGATGTAACGGGAGCTTAGATTTAAATTGACAACTCTACCGAAAGGATGTGGGCGGTAGAGCACGCGAACATTAGTTAATCTTGTACAGTACAGTACTGTACTTACGTTGTGTACTGTGTTGTATGGTGTTAGAAGGGAACATGAACGTGAGTTACAGGAGATACGGATGCTATTATGATTTTAATTGAATTGATTTTGTTCATCTCAGCTTCGCCATTTATACGGGAAAGGTGCGAGAAGATGACAGCTCGTGAGTATTTTCACACCACATGTCAACTCAACACAGGGCGATGACAGCTTGAATTTTTTTCACCACTTAGCGCTATTTTGGACTAACTTTGACTCTATTTTCTCACTTTTTTGCCTTTAAACATGAAATAGTAGTATTTTTTTGGGGTCCAAGGTGTATGAGCGTTATATCAGTACAAGCGCTATAACGCTTAGCGTTATATCGATTTTCCACTGTGTGTGTGTGTATGTATGTATATATATATATATATATATATATATATATATATATATATA
>NC_140968.1:89688814-89768814 GCF_056783735.1 Eptatretus burgeri
ATACAAGTTGTCCCACTCCCACCCTCCCCCTCCTCTTCCTAAACATGATTTTAAACTTAAACTCTGCATTGACAAGCCCCAGGTATGACCTTTCCATGTTCAGAAACAACCAAAACAGATACGGTGTCTTCCTCTTGGAAGTCTACCTGAGTGTTGGTAATGAGGGCATCGCACCAAGCCTGCCATGTTCACATGAGATAATCCCACAAAGTTCAAAGTGCACTCACTGGCAGGGAAGTCAGGTAGAATGCACCGTCCACAGACCGTGCACAGGCCCACATTGTCAGATGTTTTTGCATTACGAGCTGCAAGATAACAACTTTTTGGGTGAATTGATCAGAAAGTTCTCCAAATGTTTTGCTGTGCAACGGCACACCCCTTTCTCATCGGTTCGTTTCTACATATTTTCAGCTTCTTTTAAAAGTTTTGCGAGCCATTTATTGTTACAATCCTTTTCTGGCATGCAAGGTATATGTTCAGCCTTCCCGATGGACTATATTGATAGGGCCTTCTGTGCATGTGCACTGAAAATTCTGGGGCAGATTACTTAATTTTGAAAGTCGCATATTCCCCCACACAAAACATGTCTTGGGCGGGTCTCTGGTCCGGCCGGCTAAACTTTGTCTTGGTGTCCCCAGACTCTTGCGACCGGTTCCTACTTCTGCTGGCAGTGGGGGTCCAAACAACCACAGCGATGCTCTGGCAAAGACGTCTGGTGGAGGGATGGAGGGATAGTACATGCTCCTCACTCTCCCAGTTCTAAACTCAAACTTGACACAGACCTCACCTGAGAGGGTCCCAGCTCTCAACTGAACTTCCCTTAGAAGCTCGGTGCAAAACCCTCTTGCGTGACATCATCAGGTGCTCCATTTGGTTGACCGGCTCGAGTACACCATGGATTGGTCCAATTCAAATGAGAACCAGATGGTACTTGGCTCGAGGTCGGTGAGGAGAAAGTGTTGGTCGGTGAGGGGAGAGTTGGTCGTGAGGTCGGTGAGGAGAATGGAAAAAGATTATTAAATAAATAAATGAGAAATCAGCGCATTTAACAGTGAAAAATACAAAGGGATGGCTGTGAGACGAGGCTCTGCAAAACACTGTCTTGGCAGACCTAAATGGGTTTTTTTCTGAACATGCAATAAATTAAACATATTGTTAAGGATTCAGCGGTGTCGGGATTCGCACCCGACTCTTGACAGCCAAATGTTGAAGATTCGGCGTCACTTAACAGCACCGCCGTCTCCGGGGTTATAACGCCGGCTGGCTTGGCACAGGTCTCCGGTTACGCGCCTCAGATCACGATACCAAAATACACCTGTGCCTTGCCAGCTGGGGGAATAGACCCCGCCCGGCTACAGACTGGATTTGTCAGAGACCGAGCGGAGTCTGCCAATCCGTAGCCTGTTTGGGTTTTATATCCAAATCAAGTGTATCGTTCCTTGGCGCGGCACGAATGAATTCAAGGCGGCAAATCTCGTATAACTCAGCCAGATTTATTGGGGACACATCGTGGAACACAACACAAGCAAAGCATTCACGACGATGTTATAATTAATCTATAACCCTTTCTTAACTAGGGAGCTACGGATTACGGGTTTCGAAGGGAACCCTAGCGAGATAAACCTTAGACAACATGCAGCCAAGACATGGACAGCATGCAGACAAGACACAGAGTACTTGATGATGCTTCATGGACGAGAGGAAAAGTGTCGAACGCACGAATGCGGCTCGTCACAAGCCAATGTCAACGAATTTGAGCACCCGGCTCAAGTACGCCGCATGGCAAGATGGTGGCATCCTTTTGTCACACCCCTCATGCACGCAGCCTTGGCGCGTTCAGACCCTGCGAGGTAGACTGCACAAGAGCGAAAGATCCACGGTGTGCTCCAGCTGGCTTTTCACAAGGTCCAGCATACAAATCCAGGCCTGGCCTGTGCACCAGACAAGGCCAAATCGAGGTGTTTGGCTCCACAGGCTGGGTCCATGGCTGAGGAGGAACAGCCGGCCAAAACCACTCTCCACAAAGCCGACCGCCCGACTCGACGCTCAGGCAGTTTCTCTCCCAGCCAATGGCAGACAGACCTCATGCAGTCCATTCCCTGCCTTTACTTTCTTTCGGCTTGCTCCTCACGAAAGCCGATCGCAAACAGACACAGCCGTCCCTTGTACAGCCGATCGCACCACCTCGGCGCTCTCAGTTCCACCTTCCCTTCCCGATGCTCGCTTCTCAAGCCCACTCCCTCTCAGAGCGCTGGGTGGGGACTCGTTCAGAGAGGGGAAGGAAGGAGAAGAACCTCTCGGTACACCACCACCTTATGAACAATGAACAGCCTCCTACACCTCCCGACACACATGTAACGTCCAATTACCGAACAACCTGGCTAAACATGCATTTAATGGGGGATCTGGGTTAATCCTATATTTAATAACACACGAAGGGCCATTTCCGCAACAATACTTTAAACAAAACGAATTAATCCTTAACCTCTAATAGTCCAAACTGTTGTCTTTGGATGGTAATCTTGTCTTTATTAATATGTGATACTATCCCAAAGGCAGAGTATATTTGTGCGTGCATGCGCACGTGTGTACGCGCGTGCATGCGCACGTGTGTACGCACGTGCATGTGGCATTTATCTTTTTTCTTTTAACTCCCACAAGACAGTATTGAGTGTAGTCGGATCTTGCAGACTGTCAGGAGATATTTTTATGAGTGTTATATTGAGCTGCAAGAGGTTGAAAAACGTCATCATCTATCTATAATTCCAGCAATCTCTGTGTTTGTCTGTCTGCGACCGCCGTTTCTCGACAACCGCCGGTCCGATCTCATTGAAACTTGCCAGGAATATTGCCGGGGACCCCCGGATGTGCCTTTTCAAGGTTTGATATCGATCGGACGAGCGGTTCCCAAGTTACGGTCGTTTTATTGCTTTTTCAGTGTTGAAAAGGTGTATATATGGCAACTGAAGGTGTCGTTCCACCTTCTCACCTTATCATGCCATTTTTTCCCAAATGATTAATAACCAGACTACCGCCGGTCCGATCGGGTTGAAACTTGCCAGGAATATTGCCGGGGACCCGCGGATGTGCCTTTTCGAGGTTTGATATCGATCGGAAGAGCGGTTCCCAAGTTACGGCCATGTATCTGTGAACCAATGACAGGACACGTTGCTGTGACGCCACGAATGACGTCACAATTAATGTTTATTTAATTAATTATTTTCTTTTTTTTTGAAGGATTGACGTCACAAATCTTCTTCGTTTCGTATGACGTCACAATCGACACTGGGGACCTGGGTATGTGCCTTTCTCTGGGTATGTGCCAAACTCCCAAGGTTTGATTGCTATTCAAATTATTAATTAATCCCAAGGTTTAAATTTTCCCGAGGGAAACAGCTGTTTCCCAAGGGTTTGAAAGCTGTTTTTTTCCCAAGGTTGGAATTAATCGTTGTGCTTGGTAGACATTTGTAAATACATTTACAGAGAGGGACGAGAGAGGAGGGGGGAGAGAGAGAAGGCGAGAGAGGGGGTGAGGAGGGAGAGAGGAGGGGGGCAAGAGAGAGAGAGGGGGTGGCAAGAGAGGGGAGGGAGAGAGGAGGGGGAGAGAGGAGGGGGAGAGAGGAGGGGGAGAGAGAAGGGTGAGAGGGGGGACAGAGGAGAGGGAGAGGGGAGAGGTGAGAGGGGGGCAAGAGAAGGGAGAGTGGAGGGGGAGAGTGGAGGGGGGACAGAGGAGGGGAGAGAGGGGGGAAGAGTGACGAGAGAGGAGGGGGGAGAGAGGAGGGGGAGAGAGGGAGCAAGAGGGGGGGCGAGAGAAGAGGGGGGAGAGAGGAGGAGCGAGAGAGAGGGGGCATCACAATTCTTCTTCTTCATTTGATATGACGTCACAATTGATGTTGGGGACCTGATACTACAGGCACGAAGCTGCACCTACGGGCCCGCCCCCTACGGGCCCGCCCCCTACGGGCCCCCACTAGTCTTACTATAATGAAGCAAACATGGAGGCCACCCAAACTCCAAAATTGACATTTAACAGTTCTTGGGCCTACGTAGAGTTCCAAACTCGATTATACCTCCAGTTCCAACCCCGATACTGGCCTTAAGTGGCCAGCCAAGACGAGCAGACCAGCACGTACTTTAGCCTTACTCCGGTGCATATGCCCCGACCCGAGCTCCGATTAACTTAGAAGGGAACTCCCACTCGGAGGCTGGGGGTGCCTGCCAGTTTCGGTAATATTGAGCGATAGTCAAATGTTGAGGCAGTAGACATGATTGTTTGCAAACAATCAAAATATTAAAAGATATATTGATGTTGTTAGTCTGTGTTTAATAACATGCTGTATGTTTTGACAAAAATGAAGTGAAATCTACTTCTTTCGAACTACATAATCTACTGTAGATTGTCGTGTTTGCTTCATTTTCCTTTTGGAATGCAAGTCTATTCCTCCCATTCAGTCAATCCATTTCCAGGTAAGTCTGTGCAACCTGTTACCAATGCAGTGCACCACAAAATGGTCATTCATTCTCTGCCTTGACCTTTAATGTGAAAACGGGGAGAATAGGAACTTATGGCTCGTAGAACTGTTCTGAGGTGTGGGAAAGGCAATGCAGAAGGAATGTAAGCTATGCAGGCACACACCGCGGCCAGCCATTCGTTGTGCTTGTGGCTTTGAATGCATGTCTGTCTGCACAAATCTCACACCTCGGATGCTTGTAATCAATATTTAAAGTCGTTGCTGCTTTCCTCCTGTTCATACGGACAGTTTGTTCACCTTGTTCTCCATCTTCCTTCTCACGTTTTTCTTTCCTTCCCGTCCCCACAAAAACCTTCTGTTTGTGTCTTTTGTTTTTTATTTTTCCTGTTAGTCGTTTCACATCGACAATATCCTCTTGCCTGCTATTAGCTGCACATCAGGTGCATGGGATTATCTTTGTTATAGAAATTTGGCTTTTTCTTTCTTCCTTCCATATACTTGTACATATTGATGTGATGACAGGATGTCACATACGTGGTCCACTCTCCCTTTGAGCTGCCTGCTTTGGGTTCGATTCCAGACCCGACTATAAATGACAGAATAGTGCTATGTACGCAAGGCGTCCCATCAATGAGCGTGCTATCTGTTGAATTTGACGTTTATCTGGGGACCCATCGACCATTATTGATTAGTGGTGGACATTAAGGGTCCCACAGTCTTTTGCAAACAGGCACTTGTCACCTGCACCTTGACCAAAATTCAGATGTCCGCCCGGATAAAGTCCAACCATCGAGTTCGGGTTCCGGTACCCCTTCACCCACTACAGGCCAGTGGTCCATGGCAGAGTTTGAAACATGACCGGGATACGTTTACTTTAGATACGTTTACCGGGAAACATGACCATATAAAAATAATGGCAGACCTCAATATGGGGGTGAAACGACGTTTGTTAGTGAGTATTTTGGTGCTCATGAGATTTATTTTCCAACTAGGTTTTGCTGACTTCTTGCACCTGATATCCATTCGCTGTTGATAACTTTCGTATGAGTGATCTTTGCTGCCCTCACGTGGACGTTGTGTGTGTGTGTGTGTGTGTGTGTGTGTGTGTGTGTGTGTGTGTGTGTGTGTGTGTGTGTGTGTGTGTGTGTGTGTGTGTGTGTGTGTGTGTGTGTGTGTGTGTTTTTGTGTCTGTAATTCAAAAGGCAAACTTGTTGAATGTATTTCTGTTTATCTGTCATACGTAGTCTTACCGATGATATCTTTTTTTTCATAGTCAGCCTGGTTTTCAATCTGTAAAGCTTATGCAGCCAGTTGCGTAACTGAAAGTATGGGTGGCTCAACCCTTCCTGTCAAGATGACTGAAATTATTGAGTGTTCTGATAACCAGAGCCTTTTATAAGTTTATTTTCACCAAATATGCAGTTACAGACTTAGCAAAGCAAGGGTACAGATATTTTGGATCTATTTTTGAGCTATCGCATTGCATCCTGCAGTAAGTATACACTTTGTAAAAGATGTAAAGCTAGCTATCATATCTGCTTATCGCTATCCCCATGCTTTTTGAAAAAAAAACGGGGGGATATTGTAATTGGCTCCGTCTCTGTCTCTGTCTATCAGTCTGTTTGTCTTGTCCATCATGCTATCCCCTCCTAAATGATGGTGCAGAGAGTCACCAAACTTGGTGGTTATGAACACCACATGGCACAAAGGTGCAATAGCAGTGTCATTATTGGCCCTGCCCCCTGGGGTGCAATTACAGGCACGTTTTTAAACATTATTTTTTTAATGAAGCTTTCTATATGCAATCAACATTGGGGGACTCATGAAATATGATTTTTTTTGGACTTGAATCCTGTTTCATGCCCCAGGGGTGGAGACTTAGTCACAGGTGTCAAAAAAAAAAATAATTATAATAATAATAACGAGAACAGCACTCGGTAGAGCACGTACCTCCATCAGGCTGAAAAGTTTACGTTTTGTATCCCACTGATAGGCTGGATCTGGATCTGGATCTGGACCTGATCCAAAATCGAATCGGCTTGTTCGAGTCACCTAACCAACTCATCCACCTATTTTTGTCATAACTCATCCACAACTTTTTGAAATACCATGTGAAACTGTACAGTATGTTGTTTTTGGCCCCATCTCTCAATGGTGAAGAATCACTTTTAAAAATTTTAATTCTCGTTTCCGGAACTTCACCAAAATACTCAATTCATCCTTGTCACACACCCGTGTCCACCAAGTTTCATCCAAATCCATCCATAATTTTTTTCAGATATCCTGTTCCTAGACAGACAGCCAGATGGGTGAAAATCTAACTTCCATCCATCCACCTTCGGTGGCAGAGGTAAAATAAATAAATAAATAAATAAATAATGGAACTTGCTCATTGATATTGGGTCATTCCTGGTGGAACCTTTTGCCATCTTTCAACTTTGCTTTAAGTGGGAAGCACAGGGATTGCGATGGCGTGCCATCAACTTTGCTCTCGTTTCTTGTTGACTTTGGTTGTGGGGGAGGGGAAGGGGAGGACTGATTTGGAAAACTTCAAATTGATAAAAGAAACTGTGGAAGATGTGGGCAGAGAAATGAAGTGTGGAAGGATATGGGAGCAAGAGGAGAGTTGTGGAGACGTGTTGGACATATCCGTGCTGTGGAGCGTCCAAAAAAACACTCACCATAGTTGCGTATATAAAAATACGATGTACCTTTTAAAGAGGCGAGTGTATCTTTTGAATGAATTTCCCTTTTGGTTGCTGTTGTAGCCTCGTCTGTCATTGCCATGAGCCATTGGCTCAGTGGACCCATGTGGCTCCTTACTAGTTTGACCTCCGATGGTGAACGAGTGAATTGATTTGATTTATGTGACTTGATTTCCACCTGGTTACAACTGGTGTACTTAAGTTAGGATTCAATAATGGCTAACTTGTCCCTAGACTTCTGAAATGTTCACTCCAATGTGCATGTGATATAATTTTTGCCATTTATCTTTGTTGCTTATTTTGTCCGTCTCTCAATTCCTCCCTCACAGGTACAAAGCTTCACGACCATCCCTCGTCGTCAGCTTATCCACAGCCTTTGCCGTAGGTTTTGAAAATGTTATTATGTCGTTGCCTTCAGTGTACATTTATGGTTTGGTATTTTTGTACTCGAAGGTGTCTCTGGAGCCACCAGATGTTTGGTGGTAGCCGTAAAATTCCTACAGTGTCCACTTGTGTCGAATTGTTGTTGTGAAATGGCTTTTTTTTGGTAACTTACTGTGCCGGTATTATTTTCCCAGCTGATAGTTTTGTTTGGATACTGATTTTCCTGCTACCCGAACAGCCAGGATGTCCCCTTTGATCTTGTCTCTGGCTCCAACTGCAAGTGCTGTGCACTGCCAGCACACACTCTTTGCAGTGTTATTGCAACGATAAAAGCAAAGTATAACTGGGTGACATTATCTTCCCCACAATGCCCCGCCATTTTCTCTTCACCCCTACTTGTGGTTTGCCCACAACTTGACAGATGCAAGGCAGGCATTAATTTGGCCATCATTCAGTGCTGTGGCTGGCGAGTCCAATCTCCTCTACAAACGAGCTTGTTTCTAAACATCCTTTCTTTTCAGCATCTCCTGCTTTTGATCTCGTCAGTGAGATGTGCTTTCCTTTGCTTTCCAAATCCAATGGGTGTTTTTTTTTTACTTTATTTTTTGCTTATTTGTTTGTAGAAGTCTATGAATAAACATTGTGAAAATAATTGAAGGTTAATGTCATTATCTCATTCGGGTGTCCACACCTATCACGCTGTCATGGCATTTTGCAGCGACATTGTATGTCTTTCCTTTTTATCTTTTCCACACGATGAATATTATTTCATATGTCTACATAGATGTTCAGAAGGACCAAATATTTTCTTTTCTGAGATATTTCACGGAGATAAGCTTCACTCTCACTGGGATTCATGAAGGTGCTTGCTTATTTTTATATTTTTTTATTCTCACCAATGAAGTACAAGGTTCAGCCTCGAGGCCGATTTCACCAAGAATCAAACCTCAGGCGAGAGGTGGGCACACTCTCACTGGGCAAGCATTTCTGAATGGCTTAAATACATATGACTATGGAGAAGGTAATGGGATCAGGATTTGGAGGAAATTGTCCAAGTGGACTAAAATGGTGAAGGAACAAAACACCAACTAATGGAAGAGACTTGTGAAAAGGCACGAAAACTTATGACTGACAAAACACCAACATCTAGAATTTTTTTTATCAAAAATTGAACAATTTTTAAGCGAGGAAATGAGGACAGAAAGATCTGCTATTAGCAGCAGGATAAAGTTATCGCTATTCTCTGAGTCTTATAGTTCCTGGTTCGATCCTGGTTGTGAATCCAGCTATATGTCAATCTCTCATCCAACATGATTTGTTTTCACATTGATCCTGTTTGTGAATGAGTTAGGAATGTAAAGAACTCAAATAGTTGCCTCCTTCATTGGCAAGTGAGAGTTAAATCCCGAGCTGGAGAGCGCTCACGAAAACCCTCGGCCAATGTTAATTGTGGAGCTTTTTCGTGGGGCCCGGCCGAGAAGCAAATTAAGCCATGTTTGACTCCAGAGTCTGATGAGGCGTGACTAGGGTGTGGGGTACGGCTATGCGCCAATGGAGGAGCTCGGAAATGCCTAACGGGCCTCCTGATCCACTTTTTGGCCCCTTCCTCACCCAGGCTGTATAAAAAAAGAGCGAATCAGGCTCTAGCGGTCTCCTTTGTCCAGCCTCCAAGCCAAATCTCTTCACCGAGCCAAGCGAGGGGGCAACGCAACCGAGTGAGGCGAGTGGGGCGGAGCAAGCAGTTACCAAGGCGTGCCGGGGTTATCCCCGGGTCATCGGCGCTCGGGTTCAACTGCGTTCCGCAACCGATAAGCTTTCTTCTCGCGCATATTTTTCTCCCATCTGTGTCTCGTCCACTGCAGACGCACGAACTAAAGGGGCAACGATTACTGATTCACACCTCTCACACCATCCTCTTGCATCACACTGCACTACATTTTTGCACCTCCCACTCACGCATCATAGACACTCCATTTTCTTCCCTCCTCCCCCTTCCAAAGCAATTGTGTTGCGTAGGTCCATCAACCTTGCCAGGTAAAACGAGGTTGCTACACCTTAACTGTTCCTCTTCTCTCTGGGCTAAATCTAATTTCCTTGTTTGTGTGTATGTGGTATGTGTGTTAGTGTGTGAGAGATGGCACCTGTAATATGTGCAACATAAGGAAGATTGTAGAAGGTTATCGGGTTAACTCTGCACTGTGTCTTTCTTTTTGTAAATAACTACATTTCTTTTGCCGTACACACAAATTCCTTGCTTTCCCCTGCTGTACATTTTTGTGAATAAACCCATTACTGTGTCAACGTAACTTTCCTCGCCCTCGCTTGTCATAAATTGTTTTGCTCTTAATGTACCCAGCCCCTTTTCGTCTTTTCCTTCATTGGTCCAGCATGGTATGCACATTAGGTTAGTCGGGAGATTATAATTTCCCAACGGATTGGCTCTCACATCAGTCCAGCATTGTGCTACCAGTAAGCTCGGCCACCTTAATCAAGATCCAATGAAGATAAAAGTAGCACAACCGCCGAGGGCACGGTTCCCCGATAAGGAGACTGCGTGTACCACAGTTAAATGGTCGTCAAATGGAAGACACTGGGTGACGTGGTTAAATTGTTGGCATTCGCAGTCGATTAGCGACCCGCTGCGAAATGGCTTTATTCGTTTGCGACAGCCTCAATTCCCGGTGAGTCCGGGAATACCCCCACCCTCGTAGTACCCCTGCGAGCCCAGGTCCACAACAATATCAAATGGTGTGCAAAGATTAAGACAACAAAAATGAGATCATTCTGGCTTGAAGGAAAGGTGCTGAAAGCATCAGGATGTGAGGTGCAGAGCTGGAAAGAGATTTGACATTTATCAACCCCTCCTACTTACAAAACTGCTGTCGTGAATGGTAAGCCTTTGGTGTAGTGGAAGATTCCTGGGAGCATCAGCAACGATCAAGGTGGCTCAGTGAGTTTAGGAAGAATTGCTTCCTATTCTCCACCCAAGGTTTCCGCTCCAGCCAAACAAACACACCAATCAGCAGGTTAATTCAAATAATGTCTAGATTAAACCAGACATGAGGAGGGACATGCAAGTACATGTTCAAATATCTAGCCTGTGTAAAGGCCCTGTCACACCCTGACTATTTAGCCAATGTATGCCTGACGTGTGCAAAATTGGGCTAAAACGCCGGCACATGTCGAATACGTTATGGGTAAGTTTGTATACGTTAAGAGCACGCTGGCATACGTCGAACGCTGGCATACGTTGTAGTATGCTGGCAAACGTCGTAGTTCGCCGAGCTGTTAGACAAATTTTTCATGCTTGAAATTTCCCGACGTATGCCAGCGTATGACTTGCACGTTCAGCATAATGCTGGCCATAAGTTGTATGCACGTTAAGCGATCGTTGACACACGTTACTTGTAAGTTACTCATAAGTCGAAACATGTCGAGGTAATGTTTAGCATACCCGAAACTTATTTCTAACCTATGAGTAACGTGTTGTAGGCACGTTACGCGATCGTTGACACACGTCGACACACGTTACTTGTAAGGTACTCATAAGTCGAAACGCGTCAATGTAATGGTTAGCGTCAGTGTTCCAGACTCCCTGGTTTTTTTATTTTTTATTTTTCTTCGGTATGACGGTGATGTTGACACTTCAATTTCTAGTGCGGTTATAATATAATTAAAAAGCTTCCGCTCAACGATTTAAATCATAACCGCACAAGAAATCGAAGTGTCAACATCACCGTCATACCGAAGAAAAAAAAAAAACAGGGAGTCTGGAACACTGATGCTAACCATTACCTTGACGGGTTTCGACTTATGAGTAACGTATGTCGACGTGTGTCAACGATCGCATAGCGTGCCTACAACTTATGCCAGCGTATGTGGAATGTGTGTCGTACGTCGAAATTTTCAACATGCTGAAAATTTCTCGACGTACTCGGCATACAATGACGTATGCCAGCGTACAATGACGTATGCCAGCGTACTACGACATATGCCAGCATGCTCTTAACGTATACAAAACTTACCCATAACGTATTCGACGTGTGCCAGCTTGGTTCGGCAAATTTTTCATACGCTGGCTAAAACGTCAAGATGTGACAGCGGCTTCACACTTCGATGTCTAGTGCGGTTATGATTTGAATCGTCGAGCCGCAGCCTATGAATAGCCTACGCCACGTGATCGTCGGCGATACGCTGCCGCGCGCTTTGCATAAGTTAGACTATCGTTGGGCATAGGTTGTGAACGCCGACAACACGCTCAGCATTCGTTGGTATAAGTTATCTATATGTGATTGAAACGGTCTGTGTACGTTACTAATACGTTATGCATACGTCCAACACGTTATTATATGCCCCCAAAAAAAAAACATCAATAGTTCAGCGTACGCCAGCGTTTTACATACATTTTGATACGTTACCATACGCTGGCTAAAACGTCAAGGTGTGACCGGCTTAAGGGTGATGGTGCAGGTTTAAAAAAAATTGTATACAAAGTCAAGACTTGTGGAGGAATTATAATATAGAACAAATCGGGACATAGCAACGAAAAGAACTGGAAGTATTGGGGTGGAGACTGCAACAGCAGGGTGGAGGGACGAGATAGGAGGAGACCTGAGGGAAGAACGTAAGCATGGAGAGGGAGAGGAGGACGCATGGTGTGAAGCTCTACAGGTTGCAAACTATCAATCACAGAAGTTGAAGGGAAAACTGGAGAAAGAACAGAAATGAAACAAAAAAAATATCGAAGAAGAAGCTGAGGGAGCAGGGTCAAGCCTAACCACCTGGAAATACAGAAAGAGGTTGACTTGGAGGGTTGGTGAGGGTAGAATAGATTATAGATATGGATGGGGGATGACTCGTGATGGTTAACAGCTGCCTTGAGGGAGCAATGAAATTGAACAGACGAAGTAAAATGGTTCCACATGTGAGAGAAAAGATTAACAAATGAGTGGAGGTGAGCAGCAAGCTCTCATGTCTGACATTGAGGAGCTCCTCTACTCGATTGTTTGGAGAGCATGAGCAGCATTTCCATGGTGGGGTGCATCAAACGCCTCCTTTTTTGCGAAAGTTTGAAAAACATAACGGCGATGGATCAGATGTGTTTCGAATACATGAAAAAACATTTCTCATTTTTTTTCAGAATTTTCGGTCATCATCTTGGGGGTCCACATCGGGGTCAAAGTTCAGGCACGCAGCTCTGTGCATTTTTCAGAATTAGTGTTATTTTTCACTGTATAGTGATCAAAACTTGTGTCGAGTGGTGAAATAATTCTGACATATCAATGTAGTGCTCCTTTGGTGATGTTTGTAACACAGTTGGCTTGTAATTTGTTGGCATAGTTTCCCGGAAAATTGTATTTTTTCCCAGAAATTGTGTTTTCCCCGAGAATTTGACATGTGGCAGATCATGAATGTAAAAGTTTGGACAATTTGGACGGTTTGGACTGTAAAAGTTTGGACAAAGGAACTTGGACTATTGCCGATTGGGCGCTTTGGTACAGACTTCGGAAAGCCTCACTTCCCCAAGGACATTCACTTGACATCTAGCCTATCTGACTTTGTCTCGGTTGATTCTTGGTTTGTGTTCTGAGAATTTGAACTAGACCATTCATTCTTAACGTATGAAGTGAGTGAGTGGGCAACACTTCCAGCCTATGTGGATTCAAAATCTAAAAACAAAGCACTCAATGTAACTAATGATGCGGCTGAACGTCTAATAAAACGCGGAACGGACTGTCTCGGTGCAGCTCGGTCTGAAGAACACTTTCAGAATGTGCAACAAGTCACTGAGAATGACAGGAAAGAGAATCCGAATCTCCGGAAACGCTTCAAACTTGATCATTAATGATATTATAATAGTACTTTGATATGGATACACATAATTCTGGGTAATAAAGCCGTGAATTTGTCAGAATCGAGGCATTTGTTACTATTTTGTTGTTTTTTTTTCTGGGAAAATCACCAGTTTCCCGCTTCTCCGGCAAATTTCACGGAAAATTTGATTGGCTCTATATCACTGGAACATCACCAAAGAAGCAGTACATCGATATGTCAATTATTTCACCACCAGATACAAGTTTTGAGTACTATACAGTGAAAAATAACGCTTATTCTGAAAAATGCGCAGGAGCTGCATGCCTGAACTTTGACCCCGATGTGGACCCCCAAGATGATGACCGAAAATTCTGAAAAAAAAAAAAAGAGAAATGTTTACCTTCGCATTCTGCGAAAGGTTATGTTTTGGTCGGCGTGTATTTATTTATTTATTTATTTGTAATCTTGTGATTCGTATAACTCAAAAAGTATCAAACCGAATTGCATGAAATTTGGTGGGATGATTGGTTATTAGCCAGGAAGCATTAGATTTTGGGATCGTTCGGGTCAAAGGTCAAGGTCAAGGTCACGAAAAGGTCAAAATCGTCTTTTTACGATAACACGGTCAATTTTTATTCAATTTGCATGCAACTAACGCCAAAATGTTCAGAATTCAACGCCTCATCTTGTGATATGCAATATGACACAATGACGCCCATACTCTTGTTACCGGTTAGGGGTCAAAGGTCAGGGGGGGTCACGACCTTGAAAAATCTGCGGTTTTTGTCATAACGCGGTCAATTCTTGTCCGCTTTACATGAACCCAGCACCAAAATGTTCAGAATTTAATGCCCAATCTTGACACAATGACGTCATAACACATGTCACCGGTTGGGGTAAAATGTCGGGGGGGGGTCACGCCCTTGAAAAATATGCGGTTTTCGGCGTAACTCAGTCAATTCTTATTGGATTTGCATGAAACCAGCATCAAACGAGATTACCTTCTCTTGTTGAAACGTTGTATTCACCGAGCTTGCGAGTGAAGACTCGCCAAAACGACGTGAGTTGATTGTTGTTTAGTCCGTAGCCCCCGGAAGTCAGGGGGGGGTTCATGACATTATAGATATGTGGTTTGTGTCATAAGACCATTCATATGAAACCAGTTCCCCACACTCATACCAAGAACAAAAAAAGTAGTGGCGGTGAAGGTATGCGCTCTATGAGTGCCCGTTCTAGTTTTTCATGTATTCAAACACATCTGTCCTATCGCTGTTATGTTTTTCGAACTTTCGCAAAAAAGGGGGCGTTTGATGCACCCTAGTCCATGGTCGAGTGACCTCGTCTGAATCTGAACTGTTGATCTGAGATCAGGCCATTGGAGAAAATGAATGATTTGATGTCAACTGCGATGACTGTCAACATTACGTTGCTGATGATTGGAAGTAAGCTAATTGGTCTGTAGTTAAGGAGATTGGTTTTTGTACATTTTTACCCCAGGCACGCAAAGTGAAAAGTGGCGTTGAGCAATTGGTTCATGTCCGTCTGATCAGTTTATGATCGAGCAACAACTTATTAAAATAGAACCTTATATTCTGAACATGAATAGGAAGACATGTTTGCCGTTTTAACGTACTTTGGCTTTGAATTGAAAATCATTCCAAACAGGAAACTTACTGTTTTTAAGGACGTCATAATGGACAAACAACATGCATGGATAACTAATGTAATGTGTTAGATATAGGGTGATGTTATAGCCACTGGGTAAAACGGTTAATTTATTTACATGCCTGGAATAAAACCTGGAATTTATTTATTTATGTGCCTAAAAAGCTTTTAAAATGTTTATTTGAATTTAATTTTTTACGAGAACACAAATCACCTTCATTATATTTCAAAGAACCATGCTACGTTTTGATATATGGCATGAGAGGGCGTGGCATGTGAGAGGGACTGTATTGTGGGAAAGAAGAGGCTGCCTACATGGCTATATACGATGCTGATTGATGCTGCATTCTATTATTATTATTATTATTATTATTATTATTATTATTATTTTCCTCTTCCCTTAATAAGTGGTGAGGTCCGATGGCACCAAGTTTCTGCCCTGCCTTGACCACGATACTCCTCTTTCTCCCTCAACAAGAAGAAGCATTAAATTTTAGTTATGGTCCGGATGCAAATCTGGTCCATCAGTGGATATAAAATGTGAACTGTTCAGCCTGGTTTGTCTATGTTGTATCTGCTTGGAGAACAGCGAAGCGACAAAGAGGAGAAAGAAACATACCAACAGTGTGGTGGTGAGACAACACTTGGATACGAGGGGATGGAAGAACAGGATGATACAGGGGAGAGAGCATTGCAACCTGCAGGCCTCCTGATCTTGAGGGAGAGGGAGATGCTCTCCCTCAATTTTACGAGGAAAGTTCATGAAGGTAGGAGATCAAGGGTTGGGATGAAGGATGACATGAGGTGGTGTTCTACTACCAAATTGAAAATTGAATGGGTGTTCCCCTTCTTACCCTCTCCACCTACCTCTACACCCTGCCAACAGCTCCTTCTCCACTCTCTCGAGCTTTGTGGACTTCCAACATCCAAGTCCTCAACTCCATTCTGACATATCTCAATTTAAGCTGCTGCTAATGAGCAGATAATGTCCAGTTTAACAGAAGCCTTCCTCACACAAGATGCCCCTGATTCCCTCATGTCTCTCCATGGTTTTGTCTCCACCGGTTCGAGAGGACTGAACTTGAGACTCAACATCTCGCTGTTTACTTTCAGAATGTGAACTCAGGGCTGTTGCCTTTTCTTCTGTTTTTTTTTAAACATGATCTAAGGCTCATAGTGGACTTGCCGCACACACACATGGACATAAAGGCGAACATACGTAACACAACACAAGACCGTTAAACGGAGACAAACAGTCATAGCTTGGGTTAAGTGCCATAACCTCGAGGTTATGGACAGATTAGGACAAAATTTGGTGGACAGGTTGGGTTTGTGACAATAATGAATTGCTTGGGTACTCTGGGTACCAGCGACGTCACGACAATGATTCGCTTTTCTCACCGTACTTTTCCTCCTCCGCATGGATGCTAACCTATAAGGATTGTTCATGCTCTGTCCTTTTAAATGCTGAACTCCAAGCAAGGATGCAGCATATACCAATGAAACAACTTGTCTTTATTTCCTGGAAGGCAAATTAGACTGAAGGCAACTTCAGATCATTCCACAAAGGCCACAACTGTGTCCACTCTCAGGAGAATTAGAAAACAACATCTGGCCAACCTGAAGGCTGAACTTTAAACCTGTCTCCTTGGGCAAAGACCTGGTGTCGCCTTGTAAAACAGGTCTCCGGAGTATGCTCCCCTTCTTTCCCTTCACTCACTTCAAATGGCACCACAGCCGACCGCTCGTGAGAAGGCCAAACACCTCAATTTTGTTTGTTTCCAAGTCTTGTTTCCCCAACCCCTAATTCTCTGTACCCACCATTCCCAGTCGCAAACAACAGCTCCGGGACTCTCTCAATGGTGAAGAATCACTTTTAAAAAATTATAGTATCTGGATCCGGATCGTCACAAAAATCAAAACGATTCATTATTGTCACAAACCCAACATGTCCACCAAATGTTGTCCGAATCTGTGCATGACTTTTTGAGATATCCTACTCACAGACAAACAGGGTGAAGACATAAATTCATGTCCACGTTCAGAAAATGAAAAAAAACAAACAACAAAAACATTTGCTTACCAGCGTAACCCTTCGTGCCTTAATTTAAACCTCTATTTTCATGAGTAGCTCATTTTCTTCATTATCTTGTCTCCACCGGTTACTACCAGAGACATCTCATTAAGTTATGTTGCCTAAGAAATGAACCAGCCATTGAAGTCTATGGATGGGTATTTGTCTACTGCTCAGAGTGAAATCTGTGGCTATTTGTGTAATCAGGGGGCCTTGCATGGAATTCTGGGTCGATGCAATCTCCATCGAAGTGGGATTTCTTAATACCCTTCCTGATCTCTTTCTTTGTTCCTGCATATATGTATTTTGGCTGTTGTTCATTATTAAATTTAATATCTGCTATTATAAATGGTTATAAAATGAAATCTGTCTTCTTCAGCACAAATTAGCGTACTCACCTCAGCATAAAGCAGGTGGTGTTTTATGGCCTACAGGGCATCACACATCTATTCTGCAGCCCATAAAACACAATGTGAGATTTGCTTTCTTCCTATCAAGTAAATGAAAAAAGTGGATTTGAACACGAGCTAATACAAAGAAACACGTATTGCTCATCATTCAACAGTGGGAGTTGTAAATCAGAAAAATAAGTGTTCGTTGAGTCCGGATGCTTCTCTGGGATCTGCAGCAGAAATTTCTCAATCGTGCTTCGTTCAGTCACGTGCAAGTAAAACCTCTCAGATTGTCAGGCTTGACATTGTTTCTGAGATGAGGTGGACCATTCATTAGTTGGTTGCTCAGAAAGTTGTCTCGGAGTCGACGTGAGGTCAAAGATCCATCTGGGACCTTGTCTTTCAGCTCGTGAGTATCCCGCAGTGCCGTTGCTCTTTTCTTGTAATTGTGCTTTCCCTATTTAAAAATACAAGTTAATCCAGTACTGTCAATTCTCAAACATAATTTTCGACTTGTTTATCCCAACAACAACGTTAAAACGAGGTCTCACCTCAAATATTGTGTAGCCACATCTGAGGTAGGACATTGTTGCCATAGAGAGGGTCAGCCGAGGCCCTAAGTTGCCCAGCTTGATTCTACCCCACCTGCCATTCCCCAATGAAATGAAGTAGATGAACTGATTGATTTAATTAATGTGCTCTCGAGAAAGTACATGCATGATGTACCGAATGGACCAAATGGTCACCTCCTGTGTCCACGTCCCTTGGATTTCCTTGTATCGTTTTAGTATTGGTCACATGACTTTCCTTGCTTTAAAATATACTTATTACAAGCCACTTACACCATTGTTTCCAGGCTCAGATTTTATTTGCCACATGTTCTGCGTTATCACTAAGATTAGCTATTTTCCTCTCTATTTTTTCCGATTTGGTTTCATCTTTCGAATACTATAACCTCCTGTTTACCGATACTCCCCATTTTCTTCCTTGAGGTTTTTTTCCCAGTTTCATGTAGCTCGGGTATGCTATATTAAATTTGTGGTGACAATAGTACAGGAAGCTCTGTGCGCGCGGGACTTTATGTTGCCGTTGTTGTTTCCTTTCACTTGCTTTGTTGTCTGTTGCTGATCCTTGGATTTTCTTCATATAAGAGTAAGATGGATGTTCAGTATTGTCAGATGTTTTTTTTTGCAGCGTTGCTTATGCCCAGAGCTGTGCCATCACGATGTCGCAAGTCATTCCCTGAACTTTCTGCTGCTGGTATCTTCAGTTGTGAGACTTCCTGCTGAATTTTAGTGAATCCTATCGAAACGTCACTCTGCATATAATAGCTGCTCACAAGCTAATTTCACAGAGAAAGTACCTTTTAAGGTATGCTTGCACCATTATTCTGTTTCCGGCCTTACAAAGTCAAATACTGAGACAACAGAGTTTTCTACTTCCAAAAATCGACGATATCTTCGTTACTCCAAAGTCGTTTGTGACAATTGTTTCACTCAATTGAAGAGCTCTTGTTCATCTCATACAATAGCTTCTAAGCCATCAAACTTACCACTCACAGCCATCTTCAGTCAAATTTCACATATTTTAACCTCCGCCACTGAAGGTTGACGGAGTTTATGTTTTCACCCTTGTCTGTTTGTCTGTGAGCAGGATATCTCAAAAAGTTGTGATCGGTTTCGGACGAAATTTGGTGGGCAGGTTGTGTATGCGACAAGGAAGAATTGATTAGATTTTAGTGAAGATCCGGATCCGGCGACTAGAATTTTTAAAGTGATTCTTCACCATTGAAAGATAGGGCCAAAAACGATATGTATCATTATATCTCAAAACGTTTATATCTAACAGCTAGGTGGATGAGTTGGTTAGGTGACAAGAACAAGCCGATTCAATTTTGATTAAGGTCCGAATCCAGATCTGGCGTACCAGTGCGATACAAAACGTAAACTGTTCAGCCTGGCGGAGGTATGCGCTCTACCGAGAACCGTTCCACTTGGGGTTCTGTTGTGCTCTTCCGAGCTTCAGTTGTTACTGTTTGACATCCTGTTGTCTGTCGCTTCCATGTTTGGGCATTTGATGTCTGTTATTCCATTTGTTTCTCTCCACTCCCACCCAGCCTCGGTTTATCGAAGTCTAACTTGTGCCTCGAGACCTTTATATACACAACAGAAAGAAGAAACTGTTGATAGCTGGGGAAGCGAGATTACGGAACATAAACAAAGATAGAGTAGACAAAAAGCTTGCATGAGATCACATTGCACACTAAACAAATGGGTCCCATTAAGGTCATCCTCACTGAGGCCACAGGCATTTCTGTAGCATGCTGTTGTGATAAGCTTCCTTTCCTTGTCGAATCGTTAGTGTAAACATCGGGCAAGTTGAGAAATATGAAGATATTTGCCGTTGTGCATTTTTATTGGTGAAAAGAACCGACGTACCGAATGAGTAAATGTACCTTCATGCAACGCACAGTTGAGCCTCATGGAGGAGCAAAATAACAGGATTGAAGGGATTGCAAGAGTATTCTTGGTCATGCGTAGAAAATAGCATTTGTGTTGGTGTGTCCACCGTGTCCGCCTGAAATTATCCTGACTGTCCAGACCATTTCTTGTATCCAGTGGCGCCAAGCCTAAGTGGATTTCACCAACTCTGAAAAACCTGCTATTTTCCAGCAGTGTTAAACTATTTCCTCCCTGCCCTCCCCCAAAGTATGTGCAGGCTCTGTCCTGCAAGTATAATGGCTACAATCAAATTTTAAATACAGTACTGTAACAGCAGGCACTTCATACTGAAATAACAGACAGTGAGATGCCAGAAATGGATCATGGGTTATAACATTTCCTGCTACCTGTAGAAATCTCAGGCCTACATCTGCTATTCTTTCTTCCTTAGCTTTGGTTTATCTGTGTACATTGTCGAAATAATGAAGCTTTGTTCTTTACCCTGTACAACCAGCATTCCTGCAATTACCCATTTATGTTCAGATGCTTTGGCATCTCATGAGTGCAGGAGGGAGGGGTGGCATTTTGAGCAAATACAACCCTCCTGCAGGCATGGAGACATACTATTAAACTAGCTCACTGGCTAGAAAGAAATAATCATAGATGAAAGGGGCAATCTACTTATTATGTACCCTAAAATGTTTAAATTCTTCCCTCCACCCCATCTCCTTTTCCCTTTGTCTTACCTCCTGACCTCCATAAATGTTTCCTCAGCTTTATGGTGTAAATGGAGAGGGATAAAAAGGAGGTGGGGGGGGGTGTGCTGGATTTAAAAGCACAAGAGTAGAAGATGGAGGATATGAAGGATGGAAGAGAAGCGTGTGAGAAATGTGGAGAAAGAAAAGGAGGTTGTGATTAGGTATTGAAGCAAAATGAAAAGGGAGGATATACAGGAGTGGAGCCAGGGGTTGTGAGTCATATACTCTTAACATATTCTGATACCTAAATATTAAATAGGTTGTCCCTCTCCTCGACATACAGTATATGGTATGAAACATGAGGATTGTAATTATCTGACGTTTTATCACAAGCGACCCAAAGGTGTCTTACCTGCCTAAAGTACTATCCAGCCATTTATGGATAACCTCAAACTGCTGAGTTAAAAGTCCAAGTGACTAGATGCACTGCCACTCAAAGAGAGGAGTGGGGGGTTGTTATTTGAGTTTGATATCTTGGAAAATGAGGGTCTGGGGGAAAATGGGCTGTCTATAAGCTCGCTGCACATTGGCTGTTATAAATGTAGTCTTATATCTGGGTACGGACAACTGTCCTAATCGGATTGCCGAGGAGTGTCGTGTAATCCAGCCATTCGGCCTGCACACTTTCGGTGGCACAAAAACCCCGCAAGCCTTGGGAACAGCATGCATGTTGCCGCGGAGTTAAGCGCACGGCTAAATTCGATCCACGACCTTAATGAAACCATTCTGGGATGTGCCCATGCCTTGCCTCGGCAGGTGGTGGTTGAGTTTTGAATGCTCTGCTGTTTCGGTGAGAGTGTTTCTCCACAGCATCCTCTGCATTGGCTTGAAGAGGACGTAAACTCTATTATCACCATGAGCAAAGAGCAACTTCTCAATGGCATGTGTGTTGGGGTGTAACGTTATTAACGAGATAAAAATGGCACAAGTAGCTTTTGTTTGTGAAAATGCTGTAAAAACCGTGTGTGATATCTTGCACAAAACATCTTTGTATGCTCCAAATCTTTCTGTTCAAGTGGAGCCTGCAGTTCCCCAAGTCAGTGTTTTGGGCCTCGTCTAGATTCTCATCGACATAAACGACTTCTCTGTTATTCTGTAAAACCCTCTTTTTCTTTTTTCAGATGAACCCACATTGTGTCGTACAGTATCCACATCCCAATGACAGGCAGATCTGCAGCTGTGTCACTCTCTGCTGATCTGGAATGGATTAGATGCTGGTCTGATAAATGGAACATGTCTTTCAATCCGGGCAAATCTCACAGTCTCGCCCTGATTCTCTGGAATGATCGTCAAACAAATCCACCTATCTATTTCCATGGCCAGTCACTAAAAAGTTGACTCAAACATATTGACCTTGCCATCAGCCATGACTTCTCCTAACTTGACCATAGAGCAAAGCTGGCCTCAAAAATTTTCTGCGGACTGTCCATCCTTAGTCGTTCATAGTGTTTTCTTTAAAAAATCAGTGCAACTTGCATGCTTTGTCCATAGCTCATTTGGGTACCGATCTCCCAATGACCTCGTGATCATATCTTCCTATTCTGTGACATCTAAAGCGCTGAACATTTATGGCATCTCCCACAATGGGGCCTAAGCACAAGGCCTGTTGCTGTCATGTCGCAGACAGGTTACTGGCCTTTTGGTTTTTATTATCCCCCGCCATGTGGCGGAAGGGGGATATTGTTGTCACCCAGGTCGTCCGGCTATCCGTCCGGCTGTCCGTCCGTCCGGGCGTCAACATTTATAGCTGTGAGTGCGATAACTCATAAACTGTTCGCCATATCGATTTGAAATTCGGGTCACACATGTACCACCTGAAAAGGAAGAACCCTATTGATTTTGGGCATGGCCAGATCCAAGATGGCCGACTGGGGTGGCCATCATGAAAAAAATGTTTTTTGTAATAAATGGAAAACCACTTATCTGATTTCAATTATTTTTGGTTTCTACGTTCATCACCCCTGGGGAACTTTTTCGAGATGACGACCAAGTGGTGTCTTGTTTCCAATTCACCTCCCTCATTATCTGGAATATGTATGACCTTTTTCATTCAATGGTGGGGGATTCCTCCATCTCTGATGGTATATTTTGGTTTTATTGCTCTGCCGATGAAGTCACCGGACCCATTATGTTTTCAGGTTATCTGTACGGCTGTCGGTTTTGCGTCCATGATAGGTTTTCGGTACCGCAATAACTTAAGAACAGCTGAAGGGATCAAAGTCAAACTCGGTACAAGTATGTGTCATGATGCAAAGATGAACTGATTAGATTTTGGAGTTAAGAGGTCATGTTAGGTAAACATTATATTACCGCACTAACTTCTGAACCAGTGATGGGATTTTGAGCAAACTTCATACAATTATGTATTACTAGCAAATATCACCCTTCGCTTCGCTGACGGAAATACTAAAGAGGATGGGTAAGGGAAAGAAAGAGAGAGAGAGAGAGAGAGAGAGAGAGAGAGAGAGAGAGAGAGAGAGAGAGAGAGAGAAAAGAGGTGGAGCAGAAAAGAGAGAGGAGGGAGGGAGATTGAAGAGGGTTGTGGGAGCGAGGAGGGAAGACAGTGTGAGGTGAGAGGAAGGGAAGGCAGACGTGTGGTGGAGCGTTAATTACGATTCATACTGTCTCATCAAAATGATTCTGCTTAAAATAACAGTGAAGATGGAAACAAAATGATGTCCGAAATCCGTTTGTTACCAGACATACTATAAACACGGCTCAGAGCCGAACACCACCCAGACGCATCCGGAGCCAAGCTGTCTAGAAACAATCACTGCTCCAATATGTCCGAAGACAAACACCATCCAGACATAACCACCGTTCAGATATGTCGAGAGAGATGTAGGTGTGGGAGGAGGATGCTGCACTGTATTGGGAGAGGGTAGGGAAAGGATGGGACAAAGAGAGAGAGGGGTGGGGGTAGGGGAGTTAGACACACACACACACACACACACACACACACACACACACACACACACACACACACACACAGTGCTTGGCCAATATCGGCAATTTTTTGGGAATCGGCAGGTTGGAATCAGTGTGATTAACAACTCCAGTGGTAGCCTGGTGTTGGCTCAGTGGTTAGGGTGGTGGCTTGGGATCCTCGGGTCCTGAGTTCAAGCCCCGTCGGCCACTGAATTAATACACCAGGGGGTTGACTCAGCCTGTCATCCTTTTGAGGTTGGCTAATGAGTTCCAGTTCCAGTGTGTGTACTGGTAGAGGGGCACTGCATCAGCGACACAGTCGCGCTTCAAGAAATGATAGCTACCCCGGCAGCTAAGCTGCCATACAACCACCACCAACAACTCTAGTACATACTGCATACAAGCCAAAAACCTGGTGTAGCTTCACCGAAAAACAACGTTTCATTTATTCATACATCGCAGGAAGATGTTCACAAACATTAAACTGCGTGTGATTATAAACAGCTGCGTGTGATAAGTGGAAAAAAAATTTTGGCTCGATAATTTAGAAAACACGTAAATATGGCAAACACCTCGGAAATCGGGTGTTATTTAACAACAACTCGCTCAGAATGACAGAGCATGAAGAACTCGCTCAAGATGACGGAGCACGAACCACTCACTCAGGGTGACGGAGCACGAACCACTCACTCAGGATGATGGAACACGAACCACTCGCTCAGGGTGACGGAGCATGAACCACTCACTCAGGATGATGGAACACGAACCACTCGCTCAGGGTGACGGAGCGTGAACCACTCGCTCAGGGTGATGGCGCGTGAACCACTTGCTCAAGATGACGGAGCACGAACCACTCACTCAGGGTGACAGAGCACGAACCACTCACTCAGGATGATGGAACACGAACCACTCGCTCAGGGTGACGGAGCATGAACCACTCACTCAGGATGATGGAACACGAACCACTCGCTCAGGGTGACGGAGCGTGAACCACTCGCTCAGGGTGATGGCGCGTGAACCACTTGCTCAGGATGACGGAGCACGAACCACTTGCTCAAGATGACGGAGCACGAACCACTCGCTCAGAGTGACAGAGCACGAACCCCTCACTCAGGGTGACGGAGCGTGAACCACTCGCTCAGGGTGACGGAGCGTGAACCACTCGCTCAGGGTGATGGCGCGTGAACCACTTACTCAGGATGACGGAGCATGAACCACTCGCACAGGGTGACGGAGCGTGAACCACTCGCTCAGGGTGACCGAGCACGAACCACTTTCTCAAGATGACGGAGCACGAACCACTTGCTCAGAGTGACGGAGCACGAACCACTCACTCAGGGTGACGGAGCGTGAACCACTCGCTCAGGGTGATGGAGCGTGAACCACTCGCTCAGGGTGATGGCGCGTGAACCACTTACTCAGGATGACTGAGCACGAACCACTCCCACAGGGTGACGGAGCGTGAACCACTCGCTCAGGGTGACCGAGCACGAACCACTTTCTCAAGATGACGGAGCACGAACCACTCGCTCAGAGTGACAGAGCACGAACCACTCACTCAGGATTATGGAACACGAATCACTCGCTCAGGGTGACGGAGCCTGAACCACTCGCTCAGGGTGACGGAGCGTGAACCACTCGCTCAGGGTGATGGCGCCTGAACCACTTGCTCAGGATGACGGAGCATGAACAACTTGCTCTGACTGACATGGCAGGCAAAAGCGTCCGCAAAAGAGTGACCGATTCTCTCAGAAGGACGTAGCACGGTACCGCTATCGACTGGAAGGCATTCGGCAAGTGGCTTAAGCACTCAAGCAAGCACTCCAATTAAATGATTGATAAGGAACGGTTGGCCAGGCTTTTGCTGCATATCATATTGGATCCCTTGAACTTTAAAGCCGTCTTCACCACACACGCAGCAGTTAATGAAATAAAATGAAATCGTTCAAATAATTAATTTATTTACAAAGGCGTTGCAGTTTAGTGTAGAACAACCCTGGAGACATCGCAAAGTTTAATTGCCCTTGAAATAAACATTGCAGATAATCCTCCATCTTGCCTGCTCGTCTGTGCACGTGTCATGTGGTACATCGGTTCAGGGTCCACGCAAACGTTATAACTTTTTTTTTAACATCCGTTTTTTTCTTTTCCCAGATTTGCTTTGATTCCTTGGAGAGCACCTCGCAAAACCTCCGAAAATATAGACACAGATCTGGTAGACGCCATGGATGGGCTGTCACTCTGGGGGACAGAGCATGAGGCCTCACAGAGAATGCATTAAATCATATAGTTCAATGAACCTGGTTAATTTTTGTTACGTTCCAAAAAATCTTTGTTCTCTCAATATAATTATCCAAACAGTCGAAAAAGATAAGTTTAATGCTTTGGAAATTTCACATTTTCTTGTGTGTATATGGAGAAGGAGGGAACATAGCCTTGCTTGCTCAAAGTAAATAGGTACATCAGCTTAGTTATAAGACTCGTTATTTCTTTAAATTATGAGATTTCACAACAGATTTCGACACTTATTTAGTCCGGACGATATCTGATCCTCAAAACCGAAATAATGTTTCGATGATATACTTTAATTAGTCATTGAGAGTAGATCGTGGAAGATCGTATTATTATAATGCATGAAATCACTCCAAGCTGCGAATTTGAAAACGATAGTACTTACAAAAGTGACGTATACAACGATTTGCAGCTATGATGAGCACGCATTCGATAATATGAGTGAGGAAAGTGAAAATAAGCTTTATCGTGAAGAAATCGTTGCGGCCTGTTCCAAGTCGAGGCATGGTTGAGTAGGCCAAAAAACATGGCGGCTTCAGACCCCAGTGAGATTACCCAGGAAATGCCTAAAAACCTCAGAGTGAGGTGACCCAGGATCGCCAGATGAAGGATATAATTAAATAATGCTGTTAATTATCTTCAAAATGGGTGTTTTAAATCACCCGAACACCCAATTTTCACTCTTGCACTTCCTTGGAGTTTTCTTCATATAAATGCAAAGTTTCAGGCTGCTAGGTGTCATGGTTTTGGAGTTATAGAGGACACACACATCACACACACTCACTCACACACACATTGACATTTATTAGTATAGATAGATAATGTGAAGATTAACTGATTCGATTTTGGAGTCAAGAGGTCAAAGGTCAGAGGTCATGTTCGGTAAAAATTCTGTAACCACACTAACTTGTGAACCAGTGATCGGAATTTGACCAAACTTGATACATTTATATTTATGTATTGTCATGTAAAGATGAACTGATTGGAGTTTGGGTTCAAGAGGTCAAAGGTCAGAGATATTTCAGGTAAATTGTGATGCTTGAGAACAGCTGAAGGGATTTAAATCAAACTTGGTGCAAGTATGTACGATGATGTAAATAATGTCGGCGGAGGCATATCGGTCGACATCGTGACGTTGAAGAGTGCCGTTCGAGTTCAAAATATAGCTTGCTGTTTATACAAGTTTCCATTGATTGAATACAGCCAAACCGGACAACCGGATGAACGTCCTTTCAAAATGATGACACTCAATTTACTCCACTTTGCTCTGTCAAGGTCGCAGTTTTAGTCTGATCTGAATCTACAAAGAATCAAACCCTTCAAAGGAAAGTTTATATCTCGCCTTTGAATTAGGTTCACGTATTTCCATTATTAAATGCTGAATTTCCGAATAAAAGTTTAATTTGAAGCAAAAGTGATGGGACGGGTAAACGTTTATGGTGCAAGCAGCATGAAATTGCAAGAAAAATCGGTCTCATCTCCTGGAAGACCTGAAAGCCTGACGGGCATACTTATTGACAGAGGTAAGACAAGGGCAAGTTGCTGGAAGGAATCACAGAGAGTAGTAAAGCTCAAAAGTGAACGTTAAAATGTTTGAACATTTTCATTGTGCAACCTGAGCCATTTCCATCGGATGTGACAGATTATTTGACTCACCCTTTCCCTTCCCCTCAGTACGCCCCATAAATTCCCCCTTCTTTCCCTTCTCTTTACTCATATATATTTCCTCCCGACCTTTTCTTTGTCTCTTCCATCCTGAGCTATTCGCTACGCTCCCTTCTTTCTCTTATCTTCTCTCCTTTCCTTTCATTCCTCAATTACATTTTTCTCAATTTACCTGCAAGCCCCATCACTGCAGTGTGCCCATGACATACTGTATGTACAAGCCTAGTGTTAACGTGGATCTTCGGGTCTTGAGTTTGAACCCCTGTTGTGCTGTTAAGTAACACCAGGTGGGTTGACAGCCTGTCATCCTTCTGAGGTCACCAAAATGAGGATCAGCTTACTGGTTCCAGGGGAACTACATCAGCAGTACAGCAGTGATCCCAGGAATGATGCAAATTATAGGCATTTTCAATGTGTCATGAGGAATAGGTTAGCCATGAGTTTAGGCAGTAAGTATTTTATTGGCATTTGTGCAATTTTTCCTCCCACAAGTCCATTAAGAGGAGTGTGTTAAAGATTATTGACCCGATGTGCACAAAGTGACAGTTTATTAATGTTTAAGAGAAACATTAATAATTTACTGCATCTTGCACTTTATAGTGCATTGCCGTGAAGCTCACGAGAGAAATGGTTCATGAAAATAATTATCAAAAAAAACTTGTATTGAACGAAAAAAAAATCTTTTTCTTCCATCATGTCTCGTAGTATGGGGTTGGAGGCTCATAGAGCAAATTATCGGAAGATATCCTTTTTTGTAGGTTATCTTTCTGTGGTTATCTGTCCTAATCCTCGGTATGAGTTGTAATTGTGATTGTGGTGTTATAAGTAACCCAGAATTATACTGCATTTCAGGTTGATAATTGTGGTCAGAAAAAGGAAGACGGATCCTGATCTGACACGATGAACTTGTCACTCTTTACCAAAAGATTAAGGCAGTTAGAAATGACCAATCCTTCTGAAGAAGAACTTGCTGGAGGTCCACCATGAGCTATTCCAGAGGAAGATTTATCAGATGCTGAAGGAAGACCAGCCCAGACAGCATTGAGGAGGCCCAGGAGCCAGCTAAAGGTAAACAACAACAACTTGACATTGGTCTCCTGTCTGAGCTGAAACCCTATCAGCACCATCTGCATTTCCTTACAGAGAAGTGGGTCATACCAAGGAGATCGCTCAGAATTGCATTTATGAACAGAAAGTTCAACTTGACAAGGCTGAACGGAATATTGGTCTTCTTTCATATGCAGTGCACAAGGCTGTGCGGTAGCATCATTAGCTGAGGGTGCTGCTGTGCGACTGATGTAATGCCCTCTGTAGGTTAGGGCAGGAATTTGGAACATAGCCATGGTGCCGGCGGTAGCTCGCATACTCTTCACTAAGGACACCATGTGATCTCCAACGTCCACTAACTAACGCCAGCACGCCCGGTTTAACATCCATCTGAGGGACAGCACACACACACACATTGATAAATCAACCTGGGTAATATTGGTGGTTGAGGTATTCTGCATCGATAGATTGAGTTTGTTGTTGCACAAGTTATCTATTCCATGGTAAAAATCAAAAGCTTTTCTGAATCAGTGAGTGATTGAAAAATATTTCATGACTATGATCAAGAGACTCAGGAAGTTTAGTACAGTTTGGGACTGTGTGGCCAAAGCTGACAACTTTTGTTTGGACAAGGAGATAGAAGCAAAAGATTGTCATCTTCCTTCATGATGCATCTTACGCAGACTTGAAAGATGATGAAGTGTGTCGTTGAGAGGATACGTCTTTGTGGCAAATAACACAAAACATAGTGTTGAGAGGACAAGACGAAGAGAGGAGTGACATTTCATAACACTCATCATTTTCCATGCAGATGTTGTCCCCGTGCTCAAATACCAGCCGGAGAATCTCCCTGTGCAGTGTAGGCCAAACTATTCACAAAAGATTCACAAATAGTGTATACTTTTAGCTGGCCATAAATTGCAGTCGACCTCAAGTGTGGTAAGCCTTTTCAAACAAACAGTGCTCTGTAACACTAATCATCCAATATATTTGCACAACTATACACTTCAGCCCTGGTTAACATCGGCGTTGTGTTCCTGGAAAGTGCGACTTGAAGCGAATCCATTTTTCCCATAGGAACCCATGTATAAAGGCTAGTTACGTTCCTTGGGACCTAACTTGGGAATGTTAGAGACGAGGCTGTGGAGTAGCATCATTGGCTCAGGGCGTGGCTGTCTCCTCTGCTGTTTCGGGAAGGAATTTGGAATTTGGCCAGGGTGCCGGCGATAGCTCACCTAATCTTCGCGAAAGACACCGTGGGATATTTAATGTCCACCAACAAACGCTGGCAGACGGGGCATCCGTTTTACATCTATTCGTGGGACGACACGCATTGATGAATCACCCTGCCTGTGAAACACCGGGATGATGGTTTATAGCTGCGTCTGGAGTCAAACTCAGGCTCAACAGCTTAGATGTGAGTGTGCGTACCTCTCGGCCATCCTGTCAGCCTTTCTTCTGCTGATAAAGGTCTTCGTAACAGTTGATGACATCAGCCACCAGCCTGGCAACTTGGGAACAGTGGTCCCTCTTCAGATCATCTTTGCTGAAAATAGCCATTCCTTCTTTGATCAGCTGAAAAGCCTCCAACATTCGTTTGGTAGTTAACATTCGCTAGGGTAGTGTTTCAACGGCAAGAATTTCTTCATCAGCTTGCTGTGATTTATCGGTCCATTAAATCTTCATTTGACAAATCGCAACGTCGTGACTTCAAGGCGGAACTTTATGACTTATAGTGAATCTTTGTTCCTTACTTTGATCAAAGGCGTGACAGCGAAACGACGTTAACCGGAGCGACGTTATACAGGGCCGACCTGTATTTGCGAGGACCTCGACTTGATTTCGATACTATATGTGTGAGGACCTTATTCCCTTGTAAGGATTTTCACAAGTATATGGTAATGTGTCGGAGGAAACACTCACAATGAAGATTTACTCGTTCCTTCAGTGCTCGCTGTTCACCTGCAACTTTTATTTTACTGGCTACACCAGATCTGGTGATGTGTGGGTATGTCCAAGATCCTCCATGAGCTTTAGACATCGGAGAAAAAGACAATGGTGTGCCAGACAACACTCACAAGCACCACGCACAGATATGATTGGTAATTCGGTGCAACATTCCAACGGTTCAACATTGCTCGTATTGTTCATTAGAAATTCATTACTGGAAAAAAAAATCATCTGAATGAAGTTATAGGAAATTCTGCCATCGCTCGATTTTAACAAAGAACATTCAAAATCATTTGTTAAGCAAGATGACCTCTTGTATTTTTGTCCCCCACCCCTCCGACTTGCTTGAAGACGGGAACATTCAAATGAGCTCCATCCGACCGACTGACCGACCATCCGTCCATGTACTTTTGCGTATGCGATATTTCCAAAAAAACATTGAACATATAGCTTTCATCATTCAGATATCTCAACCTCAATAGATTCCTGCTGTGATTGGCTCAATTGTGTTGCCATGGCAACCATCTCGGTAATTTGGCTTAAGTACGATACTTGATGAGGCTTTGCTGAACATCATTGTAAGAACAGAAGACAATATGATTGTATCCACTGTATAGACAAATCTCATTGTGCTCTTCATTTTTTTTTTATCATACAGAAAATGTCTTTCATATCAACGACATTGAGAATGATGCAATGATGAAAGTGTTGGAGAATAAGACTGTACGAAGGCCAGGTTGACGATTACGTGCAGTTGCAACCCATGGCAGGAAAGGCACAGTGGTTGTCACTGGCAACGTAACAGGTATTGGTCAGAGGTGAGATTTTCTTTTAAGCTCAAATATTTCTAGTGATAATACATTTTCATGCTTAATGCTTTGATTATTTTTTTTTTTAAATCACCCTTTTCAGGTGGATATTGTGAGGATGAAGTGGTGTACAGATTCGCCAGATAAAAGCATGTACGAGCTGAACTGTGTACCGTGTTGATGCTGAAACTAGGCTTCCAAAAAAAATGTTTGATGGTGGATGTTCCAAAAAAAACTAAATGTTTGAGATTTAAAAATAAATCATTTCAAGAAAAAAAGATAGCTCCAGCGAACTATACCGCTGAGGTTGTTTGATCAAATACTCCCGAAGAGTACTTGACTGATTGGGAAATTGATTTGTTAAATAATTTTTTAGTTGCCCGATTTGAACGAAACTTGATACTGCACACCGCAGGAGAATGGTGAGTAAATTGGCCCTAAAATTTTTGCGCTATCATGTACCGTTTTGGCTGTATTTCAGGAACATACATTCATACATACATACATACATCCAAGATGAGAGTTTTAGTAATAGATAGATAGATAGAAAGATATTGGTCAGTTGATTTTGTTACTCGGTCTCTCCGTTTATTGCTTAAAGGTCACAATTTTAAAACAATCTTCATGAATATCAGCCCCCGATATTCACGTGTCCAAATATCAGCTTCCTCGCTCAAAAGGTGCCTGAGATATTGCCCAGATGAGAAACAATAAATAAGAAATTAATAAATCTATAATAATTAACTAATTCATCAATTAATGAATGAATCAACAATATTAAAAATGCCGTTTTTGCCAAAGTGCATCTTCACTTTTGTCCCCAAATTTCAGCTTCCATGCTCAAAGGATGGCTGAGATATTGCCTGGACAAACAAGAAAACAAACAAACGGAGTAAAAACTGAGTACTCCCTTCCTTCGGCACCCGGCGATGACGTCATGCATCACTTGGACATGGAATTGGGAAGGAGCAGTGTACAATAGTATGACTTCATAGATGTACTCACATTTTAGTAGTACGTCTGTACTTTATAGACACACTCACATTCTAATTGTCCAGATCTTATGGACGTACTCGGTTGTAAAAAGACAACACATAATATTGGTGACCACCAGGTGATGTTTGTGGCCAACATTAGCACATTATGTGCGGACAGACAGACAGACAGACAAACTAACAATTTGACCCAAATGCAATAGTTAATGTACTCATAGCTTAAACGAGGGGAACAGTTGGACACAGGATGAACAGACGCACAACGTTCAAAGAGAGAAGAAATGTTTTGGGGTAAATTTTTGGGATACTATTATTTCGTTTTCAGCCTGCGGCTGCCAGTTGTGTCATTGCTGGGATTGTGGCTGTGCCGCTGATGCAGTGCCCCCCCCCTGTTTCCAGTAAACTGGTACAGCCAGTAAGCCAACCTCAGAAGGATGACAGGCTGAGTCAACCCATCTGGTGTTATTTAACGAAACAACAGTGGCTGAAACCCAAGACCCTAAGAACCTCAGCCAGCCAACTTAACAGTGAAGCCAACACCAGGCTTTATTATTCGGATGAAATTATGAGGTGGTGGTGAGCCTTTTCCATGAAGGAATCGAAGCATTACTCTCAGGTGAGCACAACGACGTGATCCAACATATTCCAGAAAAGGGAAGCAACAAAAGTGTATGTAACTTCAGAGTTTAAATTTTGGGACATTTACAGGGAGTATGTGAATGTATAAACAAACTAGATGGCACTCTGTAGAGCGCATACCTCCGCCGCCAAGCTGAACAGGATATGTTTTGTATCCCACTGATAGGATGGATCTGGAACTGAACCAATTTAATCTTATCACCTTGTTCTTGTTTACCTACCCAACTCATCCACCAAGTTTCATCCGAAGCCGTCCTTAACTTTTTGAGATATTGTACTCACAGACAAACATGGGTGAAAACATAAACTCCGTCCACAACGGGTGGCTGAGTTAATGACCCAGATCTGGGAACGGGAGTGGGGGGAAGAGGTTCCCATCATGTGCTGCCTTTTTGGCTCCTGGTTGCATCATTGGTTAGGGGCACGGCTATGCCGCTGATGCAGTGCCCCTATTACCAGTATACTGGTGCTCATTTTGCCAACCTCGGAAGGATGACAGGCTGAGTCAACCCCCCAGTGTTAATTCAGTGGCAAACGGGACTCAAGCTTAGGACCCTAGGATCCCAAGGCACCACCCTCTTTGCGAAGCCAACACCAAGCTACGGGGGAAGAAGTGGAGGGACAGCTGAGAATTGCTCTGATGGGAAGGCTCAAGACTGGCTGTAAAGCAGGAGACTGTCCAGAAGCTATTGACCTATCTGCGTTGTGAAAACAGGAACCCTGATTCGAGGTGTCCTGATGAGAAATGTCAAATAACTTCTCGCTTTAGATTGGACTGATGTGTCTCATGTCAGGACGATTAGGGGGTTTTTGGGCAACAGTAAACAAGAGTACCCACAATGCACTGCAAAAATAAAAACCTTCTGTGAGTACGTGTCCAGAATGGAAGTGTATGGTGGAGAATGTGTCCAGAAAGGCCTCGGTGTGGTGAAAATCACCTGGACCTTTCTGACTACATGGTTTAGTTGGCTCAATATATGTGTATATATATATATATATATATATATATATATATATATATATATATATATATATATATATATATATATATATATATATCTTGTATCCCTTGTGCTTTTGAATGAAGGATAGAATGAGAATATATTTACTCATATTGGAAGCCACATTCCAAGTCGTTATTCGGTCTGTGATTTTGGCCCCTGCCCCCCTCTTCATCCTTGCCCTACCACTCCTAATGGGAGACAAAGATTCTGCGAAAGATTGATGTGGTGATACGGTATACGTAGGATTGTGCAACCAAGGTTTGAGTCGTCAGCAAAATGATGCATGCGGTTTTGCAAGGGGACAGACGAATCATTGATCTATATCAAGAAAGGAATTGGTCCGAGGACGCTACCCAAGGGAACGTCCACTTTCATGGGATGTGTGGAGGATAGAATACCATTGAATGCATGACACTGAAAGTGTGGAAAGCCTGCAATCTGGAGGAGTAAAGGTCCTTTCATATTGACTGTAAAGTTCTTGGCAAGAGTTAGTATGATGCACATAAAAAGCATGAGAAATGTTTCAGGAGACACCCTTTATCCTTTATCTTTTACTTGCAGTTGTGTGGCCCACATCCACCGTTGCATGAGCGAAGGCAACGCATCGAGAATGAAATGGTAACCAAATTTACTAGTGATGAAGATGTGAATAAACAAGCCGTTGGTTCTGCTGCAATGGTGAGATTCTTTCTTTTGCTGATTCCAAGGTAATCAGGGTGTCATTCAGTTATTATAGGGGTCAGTCTTTGAAGCTTGGTGGATTTTGTGACCCCTAGTTTCTGTGAGCTACTTGTGATGAGGGTCAGGGCGGTGAAACGATCCTTCATCGAACCAGTTGCAGTCAGATTGTGGACAAGCTTTAACAATGATTGTTTATTTTAATTTCGATGACTACAAACTGAACAGAAAACTTTCTTCCTCTGTACTTAGGAAAACTCGCCAAAAACTTTCCGACGTGATGGAATGCCCAACACTGAAACTGAATACTGTTTGCATCAAACTGGCTGTGTGTGTCTCAGCCGATTAATACCATGGAAATGTTTCTTTATTTTGAAACTGAATCCCAGACTTCAAAAAAAAAAAAAGGTTTCATCAGAAATAAAATCAATAATCCCACGTTATAAAATGTCTGTGCAATAGTTGTTGATATTTCTCTAACACTGAGTAAGTTTGTAGAAGTCTGAGAAAGTTACACACAAGATGGCCGGCCACCTGACAGCCTGATAACTTCCCTCTAATTTCTTTTCGGATCAACACCATTTCGTCTTCCCAAGATGACTGTCAATTTGAAATACGTAAACAGCGAGATGAGCTTCACGTGGCTAGTTAGTAACATTGGTTGGACTATCATACTGGGCTGGCAGGATGGTCTGGAGGTATACACACTTGCCTCTGAGTCCTCTGTGTTCAGAGTTCATCCAGCCTGTGTTCATGTTGATGGGTGCATGTTAAATGGGTGCCCTGTCTATGATGTCATCAAGTTTGAATATAAATGTAAATTTATGCTCCATCCATGTCTTGCCTCATGCATATTCATGTTTTGCCTGGTGCATATTTATGCTCTGCCCATGTGTTGCATCCTCTCTGCTGGAAGAGGTGGGGTGGTTGCGGATGTTCCCTGTCTGGCCGAACAGTGGTCGTGTGTGAACAAGGCACGTTTTTTACCGTCGCACTTGGGGTGTTTTAAAATAGAGTAAAAGTGATTCAAACCCTGTGTTGGTAAGCTACCTGGAGCATTCTTTCTTCAAAGAGTTGGGACACATAGGCTGGGCGTTCCAGGATATCATCTTCCACAATTAGTTATGCCTGGTGTTTGCTTAATGGTTAGTGTGGTAGGCTTGTGATCCGAGGATCCTGAGTTCAAATCCCGCTTTTCTGTTGAATTAATACCAGGTGGGGGTGACTCTGCCTGTCATCCTTCCGAGGTCGGCAAAATGAGTGCGAGCTTGCTGGTATTCTGCGTCGGAGTGGTGACCCGTCCAGGATTGTACCCAATAGTCAAGGAGATTGTGCAGGCAGCACCAACGCTCTGCACAGAGTATGGTCCCAATGGATGGATAATTAGTTGGTGGACGTCAAAGATCCCACAGTGTCCTTTACGAAGAGCAGGCAAGCTATCACCGGCACCCTGAACAAATTCCAAATCTTTGCTCTAACATACAGAGGGCACTGCCACGTTCCCAGCAGCAGCAGCCACTGACTGCATACGAAATGAAATGAAGTATCATGCTGATAACATGATGGTCATGAGTTTAATCCGTAAGTGGACTATGGTTTGGAATCGTGCAGACAGGATGGTGCAGAGGGAGCACATTTACCTTCGAGTTCGATTCCTCAGCTGACTATTAACTGTCGGATGGGTGTTTCACGGGCAACATGTTGCATCACAAAGTGTGCCCTCCCTCGGATGGACATTAAGCTGGGTTTCCTGCCTGCTACCATTAGTTTAGTTGCCCTTGAAAAGATTGTCACAAAATATTCACGTGATAACATTGCAAAATTTATTTTGCAATTTTTGTGATCTTATTTGTAATCATTTGGCCCATACCAATCGTTACAAGAATGTTGTCACAGTATAAGACCATTCTTGTTACATCATTACGAAATTGTATTTCAAAAACCCACTGAGAATCAAACCCAGACTAGACGGCTTAACTCAAAAGCAAGTGTACTACCTCTGAGCTATCCCATAAGCCCTTTCCAAATCTCAATGAAGGCTGAATGATGGATGTCTGAGAGAGCCATGGTGTGCAAAATATATATTCCACCTCTCCTGGAACCTTTGTGAAGGAAATGGAAGGTTTTGATATTCTTCCCATAAAATGATTATCTTCCTTGCCGTTTCACAACGCGATGATATAATTTTTTTTTTAATACAATGCCGAGGCTCATATATTGAGCTAGCACACAGAAAGTATAACAAAGGAAGCAGGAGACAAGAGGGGCAGGAGATGGATGTACAAAACAATGGGGAACAGAGACATTAGGAGATATGTGTAAGGGAGAGGGATGAGGTGGGGTACACGGGGTAAACAAGATGGACATTACAGGGATTTTCGGGAAGGAAAGCAGGGAACTTGAAGGAGGTGGGATTGGGGTGGATTAACAGGGGTAGAAAAGATCGAGGATTTGAATGGGGGAAGATAAGAGATGGTGGTGAACAGCTGTTTTGAACACCTGGAGGGAAGAGTGGGATTGAAGAGAGTGTGGGAGTTTGTTCCAAAGTTGGGGAAAAAAAGAGGAATGAAAGAGTGAAGATGAGCAGTGTTTCTTGATTTTGGTAGTTTTACCAGAAAGGGGTTGCTGGCAGACCTTGAGCATCCTGCAAAAATATAGGGGGGTGACAGATCAGTGACAGAGCGGGGGGGGGGGGGCGAGGCTGGAGATGAGACGGTAGAAGACAGAAAGACCACCGACCTGCCTCCAGTGAGCGAGTGAGGGAGCCAGAGACTCGGCCTCATCGCGGGAGATGCCAATGATCCTAAATGCCTTGGTTTCCACAACGTGAAGCCAAGAAAAGTGGGAGGCAGGAGCACCAGCCCATAGGGGAGAGCAGTACTCCATCAGGCTGCAGACAAAAGCTTTGTATGTGGTCAGAAGCTTCGGTGTGCCAAGGAAGGACTTTGCACGACAGAGGATTCCCAATTGGTGACTGGCTTTGGAGGCCAGGTTGGAAATGTGGCTTTTGCTGGAAAGATCATGGCAGATAGTAAGAACCAGAAGTTTGAATGAAAGGATTTCTTCAAGAGGATTGTTGAGAAAGTAGATGGGAAGGGGGTGGGGGGGAGGGGTTCTATATGATCCTTTCTGAGAGACAGAGTGAGAGTGTGAGATTTGTCAGGGTTGGAAGACATGTTCCACGTGTTGGACCAACTTGTGATATTATCCAGATCTGCGGACGGTGAAGAGGCTGCTGCTTGCCGATCTGAGGGATGACAGGTGGTACGGCAGAAGGTGAAGTAATCAGCAAAGTGATAAAGAGGATTTTCCAGGAAGTCAGAGAGATCACTGATGAAAACCAGAAAAAGAACCGGGTCCAGAACTGTCTTGAGGATCTCCAGCCTGGACAGGAAGAGGGGACGAGAGAACTCTAATATGGGGCACACGTGAGCTGCAACAGGAGAGGAAGTATATAACTGTATCCTGATCACGACAAAATTGTGAGCTCGAATCGAAGTTTCAGGTTTTTAAAAAAACTGGAATCAAATGCATTGATTGTATAACTTCACAAAAGAATGCCCGATAGACTTGTGAGAGTTCGAGTTGATCTCTCATGTTATTTTTTTGGTATAAATAGAAAGTTCTATCTGTTCTTATATAAGCTGGACATCAGGTCAGGAGTGTGGTTGTTGTTATTATTATAATGAAGCACAGATTTTAAAAAACAATGCACACGCACGATGACTTTTTGCCCCATGTGGTAGTTGCATGATTTTTATTGTTCATTCCTTTGCAGCATAGGCTGTGGGGTAGTATCATTGGCTGAGAGCGCAGTTGAGCCGCCGATGCCCTCTGCTGATTCAGGCAGGAATTCGTAATTTGTTCATGGTGCCGGCGATAGCTCGCCTACTCTTTGCGAAGGGCACCGTAGGAGCTCTAATGTCCACTAACTAATGCCGGCAGACAGAAAACCAGTTTAAGGTCCATCCGAGGACGGCACACGCATTCATGAATCACCATGCATGTGAAACACTGAGATGACAGTTTATAGCTGAGTCGGGATACACATCACTGTCTTGACTGTTGTGCATAACAAACTTGGTTGATACATTTTCTAATTGCTACCTAGTAGGTGTTTTGCATGTTTTGAATGGCACTGACCTTAACGTTTGACTAATTTTGACCAGATTTTATAAACATATACATATACTACTATACACATGCATACAAATAAGCTGTGTAAGTTTCAAGCTCACATATTGAAAAATTCTTGAGGTTTGGCAATAATAAAATCAACAAAATATCCCATTACTTTATAATGGGATGAAATTGTTGTCATGGACACCATTTTCTCTTTGCCACGTATAACTTTTTTTTCTATGCCACCAACCAAAATGAGCAGAACCTGAAAGAAAAGAAAAATATCAGGTCTAACAGGATCTATAGGATCTTAGGTTACTGAAGGTTTTAATGGGATATATAGGGTCCTAAATGGTGTTAAGGGTCTTGGGGTTATAAAAGGTCGTAGAGGTCTCAAAGGGTCTTAAGGTTATAAGCGGTCTCAATGGGTCTTTGGGGGTCGAGAATTTATTGGGGGTTTTGGGGGTTCTTAAAGGGTGTTATGGTCATAAATGGTTTTAGGGGTCTGAGAGGGTCTCATGGTTCTAAAGGGTATTTGGGGTCTTAGAGTCTAAGTGGTCAAAAAGGTATAATGGTTATAAAGATCTACATATCTAAAAGGTATGTTCCAATAGTCCGTAATTAACAGAGGTTATTAGTAGACGTAGTCAAGGTCCAATATAATAAGTAATTAATAGATGTACTCACATTCACACAGTACGTAATTAATGGACATACACACATACAGGAGTCGATCAAGACTTCATCTCGACGAGCGTTCACCGTGCACCTGTGTTTTTCAGTTTATCTACATTATATACATCGATATCAAGTGAATCGATTGAAAATTGACGATTTATGTGACCTTGACCTTTGATCTATTGAACCAAGCTGTTAAATAGCCTATCAAAAACAATAGGCTTCCAGAATGCCACTACCTCCACCAGGTGGTGAAGTTTCGTGAAGATCGGAGTACAAATGTGACCTGTAGGCGATTCACATACAAACAAACACAGACAGATAGACAAACTGAACGAGAAAGACATCATGGAGAGCATGAGGTTTGCAAAATCCCTAAAACAAATTTGGTTATAAAAAATATTTGGTTGTTGAATTCACTGATCTCATATGCAAATCCTGTTCAAATTTCAAGTCAATTGGATGGAAATTGAGGATTTTTGAAATTTGACAAAGTTGTTGACCTTTGGCCTATGTTGACCTTTTGGCCAACGTCGATAGGCCAACAACAGGCTTCTTGATCATGGCCAACTCCACCATTTTGTGAAGTTTCCTGAAGTTCGTTTTATAATTATGAACTGTCGGCGACTGACAAACAGACAGAATCACAGACCAGATCAACCAATATACTTGTGAATCTTCGATTTCCCAGGTTACAAATCTCAAGATAGCAACAGATTGCACAAGATCTGCAGGGTGTGGTATTTATAGGTGACACATTTGTAATATAATATGTAATTTTAAAGAAATATCTGAACAATTAGCTAATTTTGTGCATTGATACATTTTCGTTGCAGGTGAAGTTGATACGTTACAGGTGAAGTTGATACGTTACAGGTGAAGTTGATACGTTACAGGTGAAGTTGACACGTTACAGGTGAAGTTGATACGTTACAGGTGAAGCCCAGAAAGATTTGAACGATGGAACATTACGACTTGCCAATGCAGATTAAAATTGTAGACCTCGATATTAAATTAGGCTCCGACATTGCAACTCAGTGAGCATTCAGGAGGGAATTTCGGTGCAGAAATGGCCTGTTTCATAACACCATTCTCTACTTCGTGGGAAAATTTTATGAAAATGGTAGTGTTCGTCCATCTAAGCCCATGAGACGTCGTACAGTGAGGACACAAGAGGCAATTACCGAAGCCATCACTATTGCTTATGACACTGGAAGCAGCAATAAACAATGTGCTGGTTCGATGCAGGGAGTGCATCAATTGACAGCATTTAAAAGATGTGATTTTTTTTAATAAGTAGAGCTGTGTTGTGTATTGTCCTATGATGTCACACAATTTCCAATACCTTTACTTCACTTTATTATTCTAAAAACATTATTTACTTTTTTCTGTCTTGTTTTATTACAGAAATAGATGTGTCAGATATTAATGCCACACCCTGTACAAACAACCCACCGATATGCAGATACAAAAGCACCCTACTCCATATTGTAATCCACCTAAATATGAAGGGCACTCAATTCATGGCTTCTGCAGCTCCACATCCCTCTCACCCACGTCACTCTGTGAGCACCTATCCTCCATACCAACGATATATGAAACGTACATTATTACTCTCATATCCTTAATATTACACCTCCTCCCCCACAAAACACCTCCATGCGTCGTCACATTCACAACTATCTATCATCTCAGTCCATAGAACATCGTCCACCAAACAACATCCCCAACAACCCTCCCACCCCAAATTCACTCTTCTGAAGCAACACTTAGTCATGAAATGAGAGTCCATCTGGATAGACTCTGGTGTAGACACCACCCTCCCTTATACAATATCAACATTGCCTTCAACCCACACTAAACCCAACATATCCCCTCTGTATATCCGCCCTACAAACCACCACACATATTATGATGAGCTGTGCCCCCCACCCCCAACCCCTGGTCCAACAAAGACACCTCTTCAACATTTCTTCTGCCTTCTGCACGAGATCTCTGGGAGTGTCTGGTGGACGCTACAGGCTACAGGTTACTTGAGTTCCGCTGGTCTTTTTTCTTGATGAAGAACCGAGGCTGCAACAACTATAACAAATAATTTTTAAATATTTGTTTTAACGTTAAAAAGTCCTCCTGAGTGTCTTGGAGTAGGCGAGTTGTCACCGGCACCCTGAACCAATTACAGATTCCTGTCTGAATTAGTTCCAGTCGAGCATCAGGTCTGGCCAGCCGGTACTAGACTTTGAGTAAAGCCAGCTCACCCCTTGAACATTTGGAGGAAAAAAAAGTAGGCTTTCGGAGCCTTCCAGTTGGCTCACTGATGTGGGTGACAGTGTAGAAGCTGCCACACTGGGTTTTTACATTGGGTGGTTGTGTGTCTTTCACAGGCAGGATCACCTAGACTCCTAGGTGTGTGTGTGTGTGTGTGTGTGTGTGTGTGTGTGTGTGTGTGTGTGTGTGTGTGTGTGTGTGTGTGTGTGTGTGTGTGTGTGTGCGCGCGCGTGTGCATAACACCTTACCATGAGACTCTCAGAGACACAGAGTACATATAGTGGGGCAAATTAGCATAACAATTGTGCATTTTGTGAGGAAAGCACCAAATTTGGCACACTAGTAGCCTATCATATTATGAACAGATTTGGATATTGGGCCATCTCAAATTTTTTGATGGCAGTGGAAAATGGCTGCCACAGCCATCAGCGCCTGAATTTGAGATGGTCCAATATCCAAATCTGTTCATAATATGATAGGCTACTAGTGTGCCAAATTTGGTGCTTTCCTCACAAAATGCACAATTGTTATGCTATATTTAGCTAAGTTGCCCCACTAATAATTATGGTCGCAAACATCCAATTGCAGACACACCCAACAAATAGTAAATGAGTGGTTAGATCTTAACAAATCATATTATCTGTAGATTACTTAACAGCAGTGGAATTAAAATCAATACTTTAAAAAACAACAACTGAAAGAGGTTTGGCAAATCGTTAACAGATTAATGGAAGAGGATGATCAAGACGAACTCTTTGAGTCCATCACATGGAGGCAATTTTGGACATGATTGACCGTAGAATGTACAAAGATACACCTTAAAGAAGTTAACTGTAGAAAATACAATGACATCATCAAAAATATGTTTCATAACAAAGTGGTGGAAATTTTTTCAATATGTAGAAAATACTACAAAAGAAGGAAGTGTGGGGTAAACTTTCAGAACAGAGAGAGAGAGAGAGAGAGAGAGAGAGAGAGAGAGAGAGAGAGAGAGAGAGAGAGAGAGAGAGAGAGAGAGAGAGAGAGAGAGAGAGAGAGAGAGAGAGAGAGAGAGAGAGAGAGAGAGAGAGACAGAGAGAGACAGAGAGAGACAGAGAGAGACAGAGAGAGACAGAGAGAGACAGAGAGAGACAGAGAGAGACAGAGAGAGACAGACGCCAAGGGTTGTGTGCACTATACGAAATACAATTTGGGGAAAAATCTTCAACTATATGGAAACTGCACAATCTATATGTGTGGAAGAATGGTTGAGTAACACACATCATTGTAATTGTGAACATTTTATATTTAAAGATCCACATCATAAACACATTATCACAGATGATCTCAGAATAGTGAAAGGTAGAAACTTACTCATATGACTTACAAAAGGACCAAATTTCGAGAATATAAAAGGATTCACTGGAATATAAAAATGAAACTTACAATGATAGGAGTGACGGAATGGATGAGAAAACAAACTGATAAACACAAAGTACCAAACACACAAATGGCTTGATGGTTGGAGGAGGTAGAAAAACGTGTAAAATGGAGAATTGTTGATTTTAAAAGAAAAGTCTGAATCAAGAATCAGAAGGTAATTTTAAACAATCTGGAAACACTTATTTAATTATTTAAAACAGCTTCAAACACAATAAATGTTATTGTTCCCATTGACAAAGTCAATAATAATATTATATTTGTATGTAAAACATTTCGACATTCAAACACTTTTAGAAGAATCGGGTTTACAGACTGAACTCTCAAAAAGAGACCTACAATACAAGTAACGATAATAAAAAAAATAGACTTGATACAACACCATATAAATCACTTGAAAGAGAGAAGACTGTTAGTTCCAGATAAAACACCATAAATTACTATTCATTTACTGGATCCCAAAAATGCACAAAAAACCCCACGCAAGATGAGGTTCATCACAAGTAGAGAATGCAGTTTGAAACCATTGTCAGGTAGTATTCCAGGGGCGATGAAACTGATTCATTAGTGCTTGAAAAACTACCATCAAAAAGCGAGGTTTTATTCTGGTATCTTTATTCACGGACCGGTGTTTGCATGTTTGTGTGTTTGGTTGTCGTGCTACTCCTCCTACAGTTGTGACCCAATTACACTCAGACTTGCGACATAGGATCAGCATGACCCCAAATAATACATTGGGGGGGGGTTATCTTTGCCGGTGGTCTTGGGATCGGGGGGGGGTGGGAGAGGGGTGAGGGGGGGACACAAATTCTCCATGTAAATGTGTATTGTGTAGTGCTGCCTCCGGGTGGGGGAGGGTATGGTATTCTGCTAATTACTGTACCTCTGCCACCGAAGGTGGAGGTTATGTTTTTAGGAGATGTAACTTTCCCTTTTTCGTATTTCGTAACAATTTCGTAACTCCCTTTCTGTCTGTCTGTCTGTCTGTCTGTTTATCCAATGTACTGTACAGGATATCTCAAAAAGTTTTGGACGGATCCGGATGAAATTTTGTGGACAGGTTGGGTGTGTGACAAGGACGAATTGATTAGATTTTGGTGAAGATCCAGATCAGACTATTAGAATTTCTGAAGTGATTCTTCACTGTTGAGAAAATCGGGCAAAACTAATATATAGCACGATATCTCAAAAAATTGAGAACGGATTTGGCTAAAACTTGGTGGACATGTTAGGGGTCTGACAAGGACGAATTGATTCGATTTTGGTGAAGATCCGAATGCGGATCTAGATACGAGAATTATTTAAGTGATTCTTCACCATTGAGAGATTGGGCCAAACACGATACATAGCATGATATCTCAAAAATGTATTGATTGGGCCCGGTATGTTCTTGTGGATCAGGCATTCTGTGGTGGAGGTAAGCGCTCTACCGAGTACCATTCTAGTTCTTCAAGAAATTCTGGATCATTGATAATTCCAAACATGTAATCAACAGTATCCACAACAATAATAACACGGGTAAGGCTAAATGTTTATCAATTTGTGATTTTTCCACATTATACACCAACATTCCACATGACAAGCTCGTAACCACATTGGACAGAATGGTGGATGGAGCATTTGCAGGAGGTAATAAAGCATACATAAAAGTCTTTTTTTTTCTTTAAAGTGCAAAATGTTCCATAAAGTAAAATCAATATTCATGTCGTTTTTCAAAAAAATTCATGCAACAGTTTTTTTTACATTTGGCAACAAGATACTCCAACAGACAGTGGGGATACCCATCAGTGGGTTCAGGTCTGACCCCTTTCTTTGTAAATTTGTTCCTGCACATGTACCAGTCTGATTTGGTACAGAACATGTGCAGGAATTAATTGACAACTGCACGAAGGAAACATCTATATATTCATTAATGATTTAGTGGCAATGAATGATGGGTTTGTATCTGATCAACTTCATGATGATATATAATCCAAAACAACTTGAATTAAAAAAGGAAAACCAAACACTCACTTCAGTTGATTTTTTTGGAATTACAAATCGATATTAATAATTATAAATTTCACACCAAATTATTTGATAAACGAGATGTTTTTCCATTCCACATTGTACGAATTCCTTTCTTCGACAGAAACATTCCGAAGAAGTTATTCTATGGTTCAGTTGCAGGTGAAATAATTGGGACTGTGTGTGAGAGCAACCACACACAACACTAAACTTATCAATAGATTAAAACAACGAGTCAGACGTTTACTAACACAGTGAGCTACAGTGAGCAGATTAAAACAAGTTTTCTTTGAGATCATAAAACGACACCAAATAGAATGAGTGAAACACAAAACCAATGGTAAAAATATTATTAACGACATATCTATCAATAATTCCAGCTGTGTGTGTGTGTGTGTGTGTGTGTGTGTGTGTGTGTGTGTGTGTGTGTGTGTGTGTGTGTGTGTGTGTGTGTGTGTGTGTGTGTGTGTGTGTGTGTGTGTGTGTGTGTGACCGCTGTTTCTCGACAACCACTGGTCCGATCTAATTGAAACTTGCCAGGTATATTACTGGGGCCCTGTGGATGTGCCTTTTCAAAGTTTGATATTAATCGGGCAAGCGCTTCCCAAGTTATGGCCATTTATTTACCAAACCAATCACAGGACACGTTGCTGCGTAGACGTGGCCGATGCGCCATCTTAGTTACCAATCACAGGACACGTTGCTGCGGAGGCCGGTTTCCGGCCGGCCGACGATGACGTCACGTCACGTGCCAGTTACGATGGGGGATCGATCGGTGCCTCAGTTACCGTGGCGTCGGAGTGGCAATGGTCAATGGCAGCGAATGTCATGGCAAGCAAAGACGGGGAGGTAAACTTGATTTTAATTTGGATTTTAATTAACTCTGTGTGGAAGTATCACAGCAGTTGTTACTTCAATGAAAGCGATAATTCGTGGAATGAATGTGAACATTCCGTACGGGCACGCACTACTTCCGGATAGTGATGACTTCCTGTATTCTAATAATTTCTCCATTTCTTATGCGCATTTATGGATAACACAATGCCCCAATCCAGTCTTCGTTTACGAGAGCGAAGGAACGGCCTGTGTGGTTGTTTCTGGCTCGCGGTTTGAAAGTTTTTTTTTGCACGTATGGCCACGTACTAGTTTATACATCATTAAAATATGTATATATATATATATATATATATATATATATATATATATATATATATATATATATATATATATATATATGGAAGCCATTCAAATCTACTTCAGTGGTTGCTGGGAGACAAGAAAGCCGGTAAAATCCGTTTATAAATAACCATTTGAATGTTTGAACAGCAGTTTGATCCAGAGGTAAGTGGGGTGGTCATGCTGGTTGGTGGACATGCTATATTTAAGGTAACATGTGCATGATTTAGTGTATTATCAGATAATAGAACGTGTGATGGGAATTGTAACTTTGTGATGATACATTAAATCCTCCAGCGAGTAAAGTCTGATTAGTGATGTTGCATTGATGGGTTAACTGACTGCCTGGATGCAACTGAGGTTGTAGATCTACTGATGTAGGTAATGTACTGATGTGGATCCGTGACCAAGGTTGTGGATCTGCCGTTTGGAGAGGTTCTGGGCTGAAAGGATCGAAACCTTGAGGAAGAGCAGTGACCGCTGATGATCCGTGCGGTCAGAAAAGCGTTCATTTGCTTACAGGTTAAGATTCTTATTTTTGGTGAGGGAACTATGTTTTGAGGTGAACATTTTAAATATAGGATGTCATGAAATTAACATCATTTAAAGCAATCCTTCAAATTATATTATATTTTAGGAATAGCTGGTATTACAAAATTTAATAAGGTGTGTGTGTGTGTGTGTGTGTGTGTGTGTGTGTGTGTGTGTGTGTGTGTGTGTGTGTGTGTGTGTGTTTTGTCTCCATATGCAAATTATGCAGGTTTCAGAAGGTGGAATGGAGCCCTCCCAGGTGTCTCGGTATCCACCTTCGTATGTGTGTATATAATAACCTCCACCACCGAAGGTGAAGGAGGTTATGTTTTCACTTCTTTCTGTCTGGTTGTTTTTTGCAAAATCGAAGATTTTTCAAGCATATTGTCAGTCGATTTTGTTATTCTGTCTGTTGGGTCGCCGAAATAGGTGACCCTTATTGTCAGTAATTGGGTCGCCGAATTAGGTGACCCTAATTGTCAGTAACTCTTTCTGTTTGTTTGGATGTTTGTTCGTTTGTCATCAGCATAATTGGTAGTAAACGTGGGCCGATTTTGACCAAACTCGGGTGGTAGGTACACCTTCTGATCTAATGCTTTGAAAATTGTGATGGTTGCTAGGGACGCTTTGGTTCCCTAGCAACATCCGAAAAACCTTCAAAATCGGTACCGTTCACGCGAAATCAATTCCGAAAGCCATTATCCAACGTAGGCTTATGAAATTTGGCATGCATCATCTACAGGTGATGCTCTATCAAATATATTCCGGTTTTTGTAATATATAGAATAGTTTACCCGCAGCGCCCCCTACAAATGGGGTATGCCCAAAAATTGGTGAAAATTGAAGGCCCCCTTGCGACCAGGTGAGTGCATCGATCCGAATGAAACTTTGCAGGTTCATAGCAGGCAATGAGTACTACAACTTTGCCTCAGGACATATTGACTGATTTCGCTTAGGTCAGGGGTCAAAGGGCAAAAATCGATAATATGCGAGAGCTGGAGGTGCCTTCGCGCCAAATGCTACTCCTCCTAGGGTTATGGTCGGATGGTCAGGAAAATTCACACTAATCATCTGGAATACATTGTGCACAAACGATCGAACCGCATTTTCGATTTATATATTTGTTCACCCACAGCACCCCCTCAAACTTTGGGGATTTCCGGTATCAAACCGCATTTTCGGTACTTTTCATTCAAATTGATACCGAGTAGTTATCAGTAGATGGAACTGGATGAGATTTGGTATGCATAATCTTAAGGTGATTCTCTATCCACTATATGACATCCATTTTTTTCTCTATCTTATAGTTTCCAAATGGTAACCCTCTCAACTTGGGTGTCTGAGGGCCATTGAGCATTCCCGCTGAAAATTCAAAGTACACTAGCTCCAAGACAGTTGAACCAAATCAAATGAATCCTTACATGCTTATAGACCGTAATGAGTACTACAACTTTGCTCATTTGCATAATGACCTATCTCGAGTAGGTCAGGGGTCAAAGGTCAATAAGTGCTTTTTTCGGGCGAAATTACCATTCAAGGCACCCTTGCTCCAACACGGATTAACCGATACGAATGAAAGTTCATAGGTACAGAGTACTCAATGGGTACTACAACTTTGCTTCAGGCCGTCTTGACCTATCTCAGCTTGGTCAGGGGTCAAAGGTCAATGAGTGCATTTTTCGGGCAAAATGACCATTCGAATCCCCCTTGCTCCTACATGGGTTAACCGAGATGAATGAAAGTTTATAGGTACAGAGGGAGTACTCAATGGGTACTACAACTTTGCTTCAGGACATATTGACCTATCTTGGCTAAGTCAGGGGTCAAAGGTCAATGAGTGCATTGTTCGGGCAAAATGACCATTCAAAGCCCCCTTGCTCATATACGGGTTAACCGATTTGATTGCAATTTCGTAAGTACGTAGTACAAGATTAACTCAGATCAGGGGGTCAAAGGTCATCAGATGCTCGGCGACCCATGGCCGCCTACCGGCTTGTCTCTCTGTTTGTCTGTCTGTTTGTTGCCTACAGGTCACAATTCTAAACCGATCATCATGAAACTTTTCTAAGTTGGAGAGGTAGTTTCAACTAAGAAGCATATTGATTTTGAGGTCAAAGGTCAAAGGACATCTTGATGTCAAATTTCTGAAATCGTCATTTTTCATCCGATTGACTTGAAATTTGAATAGGATTTGCATATTGCATTATTGAATTGGGAAACTAACTAATTTTGAGGTCAAAGGTCAACTCAAGGTCAAACTTCTAAAATCATCAAATTTTCTTTGAAAAATTGTCAATATTCATCTGATTGACTTGAGAATTAAACAGCAATTGCATAGTGCATTACTGAATTGGGAAACCAACTATTTTTGAGATCAAAAGGTGAAAGGACAACTCAAGGTCAAATTTCTAAAATCAATTTTCAACTGAAAAATCATCAATTTACATCCGATTGACTTGAAAGTTGAACAGGATTTGCAAAGTCTATCACCAAATTGGGAAAGCAACTATTTTTGAGGTCAAAGGTCAAACTTCTCAAATCATCAATTTCAATCTGAAAAATAATCAATTTTCATCTGATTGACCTGAACTCTGATAAAGATTGTGAATTTTAATCTTAATGAAATGGACAATTTGATGTATCCACGGCAACCTTTGGAGAGGGGGGTGGACTTTACAAGTAAGACATCTTTTTCGTCGTGCTCAGCATGACGTCTTTTTCTTGTTAGTTGTTTTTTTTGTATCCCTTGTCAAGTTTCGTATGAGAGCTAACACACACAATACATAACAAGGGGGGCATGAGACAAGAGAGTCGTGGTAAGGACAAAACAGTGGGGAACAGAGACATTAGGAGATCTGTGGAAGGGAGAGGGATGGAGTGGGGAACATGGGGTATACAGGATGGACATTACAGGGACTTTCAGGAAGGAAAGCAGGGAATTTGAAGGAAGTGGGTTTGGGGTGGATTAACGGGGGTAGAAAAGATCGAGGATTTGGATGGGGGACGATAAGAGGTGGTGGTGAACAGCTGTTTTGAAGGCCTGGAGGGAAGAATGGGATTGAACAGAGTGAGAGAGTTTATTTCAAAGGCAGGAAAAAAGAGGAATGAAAATGTGAAGGGGAGCAGTGATTCGTGATTTGGTAGTTTTACCAGAAGGGGGTTGTTGGCGGACCTTGAGCACCCTGTGGAAATATGGTGGGGACAAATCGCAGACAGAGCAGGGGGGGGGGGCGAGACCGGAGAGGAGATGGTAGAAGACAGAAAGACCACTGACCTGCCTGTGGTGAGAGAGTGAGAGGCCCAAAGACTCAGCCTCATCGTGGGAGATACCAATGATCTGAAATGCCTTGGTTTCCACAGCGTGAAGCCGAAAAAGGGGAGGCAGGTGCACCATCCCAGAGGGGAGAGCAGTACCCCCATCAGGCTGTGGACGGAGGGGACCAAGTGCTGTGATTTTTCGAAGATATTTCAAGTATATTGGTTAGTCGATTTTGTTATTCTGTCTGTCTGTCTGTCTGTCTGTCTGTCGCCTACAGGTTTTCAACCGATCTTCACAAAACTTCACCACATAGAGTTTGGCAGAAGGAAGAAGCCAATCGTTTTTGAAGTCAAAAGGTCAACAACTGAGGCGAGATTTCTAAAATCCTTAATTTTCATCCGATTGACCTGAAATTTGAAGAGGATTTATATTTCAGGTCACTAAATTAAACTCTGCAATTATTTTTGAGCTCAACATTGACCACAAAAGGTCAGCATCGGCTAAAGTTCAACAACTAAACTAAGTTGAGATTTCTAAATTCCTCAATTTTCATCCGATTGACTTGAAATTTGAAGAGGATTTATATTTCAGGTCACTGAATTCAACCACTAATTATTTTTGAGGTCAATATTGACCAAAAGTTCAACATAGTCCAAAGGTCAACAACAGAAGTGGTATTTCTAAAATCCTCAATTTTCATCTGATTGACTTGAAATTTGAAGAGGATTTATATTTCAGGTCACTGAATTCAACCAGCCAATTATTTTTGAGGTCAATGGAGACCAAAAGGTCTACATAGGCCAAAATTCCAGAATTGACAATTTTCAGCCGATTCACTTGAAATTTGAAGTGGAGTTGCATATTTGGTCATTGAATTCAGCCACCAATTATTTTTGAGGTCAAATTTGTTTTATGAATTTTGCAAGTATCGTACTCTGCATGACATCTTCTTCTTGTTTGTCTGTCTGTTTGTCTGTCTGTGTGCAGGATATCTCAACAAGTTGTAGACAGATGTGGACGAAACTTGGTGGACATGTTGGGTGTGTGACGAGGAAGAATTGATTCAATTTTGATGAAGATCTGAATCCGGATCTGGATACGAGAATTTTTTCAGTGATTCTTCACCATTGAGAGATAGGGCGAAAAAACGATGATATGGCATGATATTTCAAAAAGATATTGGGCCCGATATGTTCCTGTGTATCAGACATTACGTGGTGGAGGTTTGCGCTCCACTGAGTGCCCTTCTAGTTATATATGTATACATTTTCATATATATATATATATATGTATATGTATATATATGTATATATATGTATATATATATATATATATGTATATGTATATATATGTATATATATGTATATATATATATATATGTATATGTATATATATATATATATATATATATATATATATATATATATATATATATATATATATATCTCTATCTACATGTGTATATACAGTATATGTATATGTATGTATATATGTATATATATATATATATATATATATATATATATATATATATATATATATATATATATATATATATATATATATATATACATACATATATGTGTGTGTGTACACACACACGTTATCCGTAACATATTACACATGTTATACAAACAAGTTATGCATGACATATTGCACATGCTTTGTGTGCCATGTTGCACATGTTATGAACATACATGTTATGCATGACATTTCACATATAATACACACACATTATATGTGACATGTCCATGTTATATGCACACATGTTATGCATGACATATTGCACATGTACTATACACACATATTACACGTGACATATTGCACATATTATAAAAACAAATATTACACACACACACACAAACACACACACACACACACACACACACACACACACACACACACACACACACACACACACACACACACACGGAGGTGGATACTTTACGACGAAGTAAATGTCCGTTCCATCTCCTGAAATCCACCCACGGTTGGAGGTCGCAGTCAACAACAGCAACTTTTATGCGCACACACTTGCACACATATACGTGTTCAACCAACATCCAAAACTTATATATATATATATATATATATATATATATATATATATATATATATATATATATATATATATATATATATATACATACATGTAAATTGTTACAAATTTGGAATTGAATTGCACACAACATACAGGTTCCCTTAGTCAGCTATGTCGATAAGTGCATGTTCCCAAGATAGCTCACCTTCCATTGTTTAAATGTTTTGAAACCGATTTAATAGTTAGGGAGCAAACAATGGAGACGTCCCTCCCCCTCTTCCGCGAAGAGGAAGAAGAACCCTGCGGTGACGTCAACAACTCCCTCCCACCCATGGTTGAGCGGGGGGTGGATCACGAGGGCATGAGTCACACCGGGTGCGGGGGAGGGGGTGCAAAGGATAAAGAGGACATCTTTTCTTTGTTCAAAAAGAGTCTCGTGGGAGTCCCGTGGTAGGTCTGAGTTCGTGGGAGTCCCGTTCTGAGTCCTGTGTGCAGAGTTCGTGTGCTGAGTCCCGTGGGAGGAGTAAGCTTTTTTGCTTCGGAGAGAGCAGTCGTTCAGCAGGCCATCGGGTCCTGCTTGGCTTGAGGCCTTCGGAAGCTTTTTTCTTCGGCTGGCTCAGTGAGCTTCGGCAGCTGCTTTGTTTTGGAAGGAACTTGAGCCGGTTGTTCAGCTCGAGCTGCGAGTGGAGGCTTCTTCCTCTTCCTCTTGGTTCGTGGAGCTTGTCGTTCTCCATTTTGTTTCCCGGCTTGGTGCGATGCGTCTGCCTCTTCTTGTAGTTGGTTCCTCGGGGAAGCGACGCATCGACAGGAAGGATCGGCGCCTCATCTCACCGGCACGTGTTGAGAAGCGCGGGAGGATTCGCGGGAGCTCACGAAGGATCATGGCGATTTGGATCCAGCTCGCTCTCGCTGGAGCCCGGGTCCGGACAAGTTGAAGACCACACGGGATGGAAAGGTTCGAGTCAAGCTCTGAGTTTCAGCTCACCTGTCCTCCGAGCTGGAGCGCGTGATTAAAGGCCTCAGCCACCGTTTCCTGTGTGCGTGTGCGCGCGCGCGTACGTGGGCCCGTCTAATAAGTAGGAACTGCTGTTAAGTGTAAATGACTGTACATAATAAGTAGACGGTTGTAGTTCTTTTGTCATGCTTTTGTTGCTTGTATAATTGCATACGTGTTTCATTATAATAAATGTCCTTGTGTGAATGTAAACCTGCTCGTTGCGTCCATTCCCTCATTGACTGAACATTTCGTGTGTTTGGAGTTAGAAAGTCGTTGGTTTGTCGTAATAGGGGGACATTTGGACCGACGGTTCTCGGCGATTACGCCGCTCGGAATCGCGCACGGACAAGCTCACCTCGGCGGTTTGTTCCGTACGAGATCCGTCGAGGGTGGAATACCCCGGCAGTTGGATCACGTGGGTATTTAGGTACATTGAAGATTGGCAATCGACCCTACCCCACGTGATCTGCCAATTGGTGTATTTCGGTTCTTGTACAAGGACCCGTCGCTCGGAGTTATCCGGGCGGCAATCTATATTTCGGGCAATCGGTCGGGCCGACTCGACTTGCGGCTCCGTTCAGAGCGGTCGATTGGCGGCTGACCCCCGGCCAGTAACTATATATATATATATATATATATATATATATATATATATATATATATATATATATATATATATATATATATATATATATATATATATATATATATATATATATATATATATATATATATACATATTTGTTTATATATATATACATATATATATATATACACACACACACACACACACACACACACACACACACACACACACACACACACACACACACACACACACACACACACACACACACACACACACACACACACATTATAATATCCCTCCTGGCAGAATGGCAGCACAGAGTCAACAATCCCACCAAACTACAGGTCCAGGCCCATCACAAACGCATGTCGGACAGCATGATACCAGGCGCCCTGTGCACATCTCGGCCCATGTGAGCTGTCGTTTTAGACTCGGTCCTCACTGCCCTTGAAAGTGATGTACTTGACACAGCACTTGGTCCCCTCTGTCTCAAGAGAGAGGGAGGCATGCCATGTGCAGCACATCATGCCGCCTCCCTCCTGCCATCATCTTATTAACGTATGTGTGTGTGTGTGCAGACATGTGCGCACCGCCCCACCAGTCATCATCTCCACCCGTGAGCCCCAAAGACGGAATGGAGCCTTTCCTGGTCCCACAACATTCATGTCCAACCCAACAAGGAAGGACGACTCATGGACCAAGCCGTCTCCTCATTCCTGCTCCCTTTTCCCCTCCACTCCCGGTGGTTCACCCAATATCAACAGGGACATCCCCGCTCACCCGGATATGGCACTCCGCTGCTCGCGATCGCCATTTCCATATCTCCACAAGCTCAGTCCCATCCATCCATGGCAGGTGGGAGTCGCATCACAGCAGGGAGTCGTCCTCGGCAGAAGGAACAAAGCACACCAAGCTGAGGGAGTCGACAAAGCGCACTAAGCTGCACGGCTAAGCCAAGCTCCAAGTGCCTCGGCCTCACCAAAGCTCTTGTATTCAGCGCGGTCCTCGACAGCACCGAAGTTCAGTCCCACCCTCAACGTGATGGAGTCAATAAAGCCCTCTAAGCTGCACAACCCGGCCACGTTCCAAACGCATATCGATCAGCGCATCACCGGGTGCCATATGCATCGCCCTCAGCCTCATCCAAGACACCACAGCTGATGCATGTCAAATAGTGTGTGTGTGTGTGTGTGTATGTGTGTGTGTGTGTGTGTGTGTGTGTGTGTGTGTGTGTGTGTGTGTGTGTGTGTGTGTGTGTGTGTGTGTGTGTGTGTGTGTGTCGTTGATTGTTATCTCCATAATTTGGGTTTCAGAATGTGGAACAGAGTCCTCTCAGGACTCGAAGTATCCACCTTCGTTTCAGTGAAGGATCGTGATTCATGGCCTAATTTGTGAAGTTGTGTTGTTCTCAGAGTTTTGATCCAAGTCTCTTTTCAGGATCGTCATTGAGCTTCGGACATCCTCCACCTGCAATTTGTTTGTGGTAACGTTCCCAGGGATTGTTTGTTGTATCTTTGTGAGGTTATTCATTATCATTCCCATTGCTTCAATTGTCACTGGTACAATTTTGGCACTCTTCAGCTTCGAGAATCTTTTCACTTCATTCTTGAGGTCTTGATATTTGGTCATTTTCTTGATCTCTGCATTATCTACACCAAAATAACTGGGTACTGAAACCCCAATTAACAATGCCTTCTTTTCCTTTTTGTATCTAAGTACGATGTCTGGTTGCAGTGTTTTGTTTTCATTGTTCATGCTGGATGGGATCATCAGGTCGTATGTGAGCATCATGTCCTTGTTTTCAATGATTGCTTTTGGTTCATGTTTCCATGAGTTTTGTGGAACTGGGATATTGAAATTTCTGCAGATGTGCCAGTGGATTACTGCACATCCCTTATTGTGCCTTTGTGTGTACAGTTGTTCTGACATGAGTTTTTTTACATCCTCATAGGAGGTGGCTCATGCTTTCTGTTTATACGTTGCGGAACCTACACTTGTCCGATTGGCTCAGTCCTGCCACTTTTTTTTTAAAGCCATTCGTGTCGTGCCCTTGGTGTTGGGCATTTATAATGATTAATTGTTCTCCATCCCAATTCAACTGACTTTCTCTTAACCATTCCAGTAATCTTTCTTTGTCTATCAACAATCTGTCTTTTATTTATATTTTCTTGCTCTTTTTTTCTTTCTTCCAGTTGTCACTATATTTCTGTTGATATTTTGTCTTGTATTTTTCTTTTGTCTTTTTTTTTTTTGCAATCGTTGGGGCTGTATTTGTTGCTTTTTCGGTTTGGTGCATGACATCTTCTATTTGCACCTGTTTTTGGAAGTTTTTTTTACAAGCTGAATGAGAGATACCTTTTCTGGCATGTTGTGTTCATGTTTGTGTGCAAATTGTATTCGGTAGTCTGTTGAACTTTCACATACTCTGCTAATCCTACAATCATTGCTCTGTGCACTTCATCGAGTTCCATTAGGCCACCACCTCCTTCTTTCCTCGGCAGGTACATTATCGGACTGCATTGAGTTTTGTGGATAGTAAGGAGTTTCCTTGTTCTGATATCTAGTTTTCTGATTTCTGCTTGTGGCCAGTTTACTATTCTGCAGCTTTATTGGAACAATGGTACTGCTCGTTGGTTTTTGGCTTTGATTTTGTTCCTTGGGGAGAGGTATGTTTTCAGGATCAGCCTCGTTCTACACAAGTGTTCTTTTGGAATTGTTTTGCGCACTTTTTATTACATATTTGGTGGTCCTCTTCTACTCCAAAGTATTTGTAAGAAGCTTTGTTGTCTAGTTCCTGTTGTTGTTGCGAGGTCGATTTTTATGTTGTCCATTTTTGTTGGTCTACCTTTTTGTTGGAAAAGGTGTAGTGTAAAGTGTTTTGAGAGGTGCAATGGTGAATGAATATGGAATTCGATTAAATGACATTATGTGCAACAATCAGTTGGCCCTGAAAAGGATAGTTGGCACTGTGCGTTTGTTGCTCATGTGCCCAAAGGGAATGAGGTACAATAAAGACAGTAAGAAAAAGATCATATAAAGGCCCAGTCACACCTTGACGTTTTAGCCAGCTTATGCCGATTTTTGGAAAATTTGTCTAAAACGCTGGTACACGTCGACTACGTTATGGGTAAGTTTTGATAACATTGAGAGCACGCTGAAAAACACTGCCATACATCGTTGAACGCTGGCTTTAAACGTTGTACTTTTCGGTTGTCCTCAAATTTTCCATGCTTGAAATTTTGAGACTTATGCCAGCGTATGACTCACACGTTCCGCATAATGCTGGCCATAAGTTGTAGGCACGTCATGCGATCGTTGACACACGTCGACACACGTTACTTGTAAGTTACTCATAAGTCGAAACACGTCGAGGTAATGTTTAGCATACCCGAAACTTATTTCTAACCTATGAGTAATGTGTTGTACTCACGTTACGCGATCGGTGACACACATCGACACACGTTACTTGTAAGGTGCTCATAAGTCGAAACACATCAAGGTAATGGTTGGCGTCAGTGTTCCAGACTCCCTGGTTTTTTTTTTCCTTCCTTCCTTCGGTATGATGGTGATTTTGACACTTCGATTTCTTGTGCGGTTATAATAATATATAATTAATAGGCTGCCGCTCAACTATATAAATCATAACCGCACTGTACACTGAACACCGTCATACCGAAGAAAAAAAAACCCAGGAGTCTGGAACAATGACGCTAACCATTACCTTGAGGTGTTTCGACTTATGAGCACCTTTCAAGCAACGTGTGTCTGTGTGTCAACGATCGCATATCGTGCGTACAACTTATTCCCATCGCATGCGGAGCGTGTGTCATACGGCAAGTACGTCGTAAAATTTTCAACATGTTTAAAATTACAAGACTTACTCCATTTAATACGACGTATGATAGTGTACTTTAGCGTTCTATTCACGTTTACCAAACTTACCCATACCGTATTCGACGTGCGCCAACGTTTTAGACGCATTTTTCAGAGGTCGGCATACGCTGGCAAGATCGCCAAGGTGTGACTGCGATGTTGACACTTCCATTTCTGCGGCGGTTATGATTTGAATCGTTGTGCGGCAGCATTTCCATAACCTACGCCACGTCATTGTCGGCAATGCGTGCAGCGCGCTATGCCTAAGTTAGACTATCGTTGGGCATAGGTTGTGAAGGCCGACAACAGGTTCAGCATTCGTTGGTATAAGTTATCAAAAACACAACGAAACGTTCTGTGTCCGTTACTAATACGTCATGCATAAGACCAAGTCGTTATGAATACGTCCGAATCTTTAAAAAAAACATCAAAAGTTCAACGTAAGCCAGCGTTTTACATACATTTTAATACATTGCCATTGCTGGCTAAAACGTCAAGGTGTGACTGGGCCTTAAGTCAGTGTGTTTGGATGACATGCCCAGGAACTCTCCGCTAGATGGGCCTGTCTGCCTGGCACTGGACCTCTCTTGCTCGCACTTGCTCTCCAGCCACCAGCTCGTTCTGTAGACACGAGCTCGTTCCATAGACACAAGCTCGTTCCGTAGACACCAGCTTGTTCTGTAGACACCAGCTCGTTCCATAGACACCAGCTCACTCTCGCAGGTTCCCAGATGCGCTTGTTCACCAGTCCTCGGTCTCCTGACAGCAGCTTGCTTGACTTCTCCATTCTCAGATGCATGTCGTTCTGGACCGGGGCCTGTGTTTTTATTGTCCCATTTTGCTACTCACCATGCCCTCATGCCGTATGATCCATTTGCCTTCCCATTGGACCACTCTGTGATCCGGCCCGCACCATTGGATGTTAGGAGCTTTGCGGCACAGCTGGTGATGAAGCATGGCATTGTGCCTTGAGGTGGATTTTGCCATCTTCGGGCTGCGGAGCATTATTCCTCGATCCCGCGAAGCGCTCTTTTGTTGCCTTCCTCAACGTGCTGTGCTGTGCAGCATCATTTTGCTCCTTCCTGCGCTGTTCAAAGTGTCGTGTTCACTTAATTCTTTCATGGAAAGTGGCTTGATATTCATGGTGCAAAGCATGATGTAAAGTGTGTGGATGTGCTGTAGAGATGTGGAGAGAGAAAGAGAGAAAGATTGAGATCGAGAGAGCTTGAGATCGAGATCATTACAGTGGGGTTCAATTCTATTACAAACACAACGCATGTTCTCTTCCCACTGAACATGGGGGAGGGGGTAGGTTAGCTCCACAATGTGCTATGGAGATAACTATACTAGAGTTTCTTTATGTGTCTTAATACATATTTAAACACTGTAAAACACAAATCACATTCTTGGCACTCTCAAAAAAACCTCTCATTTAGCAGTAATTGGACGAAATATTATGCCATTTTACATCATCTCGACCAATGAAATTCGCCGCTAGTTCTCTCATTGTTGGGGAATACCGAGATTCAATCAAAATGGCAACTCGTAGGAAACGTACATAGATCGAGCTCAGAAACGCTGCAAGCAAGAGCTTAAAAGACCCTTCCCATGTCCTTTTTGATCAAGACTGCGTGAGGTAAGGTGTTCTACGAACCCTCTAGTGTTTATCTTTGTTGGTTTATAAACAAAATGCCCACAAGGCCTGTACACAAAAGACTTACGCAGTTTGGCAATGTTATAATTTTTTGTATTTACTTTGGTTTTTTTGTAAACTTTGCATACGATATTTTACATGATGTATTCATATTTTTTATATATATATATTGTTGCGAATTCGCGCCCGCCGGCGTGCGAGCGGCCACGTAACTCGAATCACGGCACGTCGCCCACCGGACGGACAATTCCGTCGTGACCCTCTCGGACTAACGCCGGGAACTAGTCATGGGTGGGCCTTTCGGCCTCACCACGATCGTGCCAATCGCCCCCCCCCCCCCCGCGTGGGATAGGGTTGTTCGCCAAATTCGACCTACCTAAGTACCCACACGGATGGTAGACCGGGCGATCGCACCTCGCCGCAGGTCGACTTCGGACACGGGCCACTTTAAGCGACCCGTTCCGTACTATCGGGATAACCGAGCGGTGTTATCGTCAACCTCGACGGTTCCGATTAATTGTCGGGCGTATTTTAGCCCACTACCAACCCTTTACGTGAAGTAAGATGGAGATTCAATTAAAGAAAAGACGAAGCGAAATGGGAAAAACAGTTCAACATAATTCACATTTATTCCGCGGCAAACGGAAAGCACACATATACAATTACAACAATTATGCACCAAAAGCAAATGTAAAAGAAACACAACAATTATGCACCAAAAGCAATTGCAACAAAAGAAACACAATGCAGATCTACTACCGACTACGCGAGCACACGGCAACACTTACACAGTTTTACTTTACAGACGGCGCCGACAACACATATACTCAAAATCAAAAGAAAAGGGCCACCCTCAAATACAAGGGGGCAGACGTGGTCTGTGGGCGCGAGACCGCGTAGAGCCTACCCATCTTGTGATGAGCCGCAAAATGGTGGCGGTGCCCCGACTCCGCGCTCCTCCGCGGGTTTCGTTGGCACTGCTTGGAATGGGATGGGAACGGGGCCCCCGTTTCGCACTATCTCAGCGCGGGGGGAAACGGGGGGGGGGGGGGTTGTTGATGCTCTGGGGAAAGAGGATAGCTGGCTTGCTTGGGTCCTGCGACGAGCGACCTCGACCGCGTTCCCGGCTTCCCCTCTCTGCAGCTCCCCGACAGACTCCGAACCCCGACAGACCGACTCTCCTCCAGACCCGTCTTGACTGCTGCTGCCACACTTCGCCGCAGCCACACCTCTCCAACTCGAGCCCGAAACAGAAACTCACTGACTCAATTCGCCCCGCGCTCGGCGCTTTATAGTGTGACAGGAGAACCCATATGCAGATTTTCGGATCAGGATGTGCTCGGGGGCGGAGCCACGCTCACCCATTGGACGGAGGAAAAGTGGGCGTGAATCATTCCTGATCCGCGAATTTGCATATATCGATTCTACTCCGACGCGCCTGGAGGCGGGGCCAAATCGCCCCGCGCTTAATGATTGGAGGGATCGGAAGTGGGCGTGAATCATTCCTGATCCGACTTCCCCTTGGAAAGGCCGCTTTTTGCACCCGCTGCTCGGCGCGCGCCCCGCACGAGGCCAGGACAGCCTGACGCTCGACGTTCACAAGCAGCGCGGGAATGGCGGCAGAAGGAGGAGAGGTGAAGGTGGTGGAGGGTTTATTGTGGCGATGATGGCCATGGCGACGCTTGGAATGGCGGTGATGCGATGGTTGCGAGAGCGAGTTGTGAAGGTAAAGGCCGTGGCTGTTCGCATTGTAGTTGTTGTGAAGCGGCGTTGCGGTCGGTGGTTGTTGTGTGATGGCGGTTGAGACGTGGTTGGTTCAAAATAAAGATTGAACAGAAAAACGGCTATCTTAAAGGGTCGCAGCCCGAATGAATCACATTTATTCCCTCTAAACAACGGGTTTGGGGCTAACTACACATGTACTTACAGAGATATCTCACCTACGGGACCTGAATGGTGGTTTGCGAATTTCCTCAACCACAACAATATATATATATATATATATATATATATATATATATATATATATATATATATATATATTGTTGTGGTTACCAAATTCGCAAACCACCATTCAGGTCCCTTAGGTGAGGTATCTCGGTAAGTACATGTGTAGTTAGGCCCAAACCCGTTGTCTAGTGGGAATACATGTCATTTATGCGAGCTGCGACTCTTCAGGATAGCCGTTTTTCTTTTACTATCTTTATTTTGGACCAACCGCCACCACCACAACCACAACATCAACCACCAACCACAACGCCGCTTCACCACAACCGCCACGACCTTCACGTCACACCTCGCAACCGTAGCATCGCCACCGTTCTTGCCCCGCTGTGGGTACCGGTGTTGGACTCGTGCAGGGCGCACGTTGAACAGCGTGTACAAAATCACGGATTTTGTGCTTCAAAAACGGATCAAAAACGACACACGCCCACTTTTTGCCGTCCAATCGGTGAGCGAGGGGCGATTTGGCCCCGCCTCCAGAACGATCGATATATGCAAATTTGTGGATCAAAAAGCCTTCACGCCCACTTTTTCTCGGGCCAATGGGGAGCGAGGTGAAAGGTCAAAGGGAGGGGGTCAAAGGCGAAGCTACGGGGGGGGGGGGGATAAAAGGACGGTGTTCGTCAGTCAGCAGAACGAGAAGGAGTCGGAGAAGAGAACGAGAAGGAGTCGGAGGGTGGAGAGAAGAGTGTGGAAGTCTGGAGCCCGAAGCCTGCAGTAGCAAGAGAAGCTGAAGAGAGTCGAACGAGGAGAGCCCAAAGAAGAGTCCAGGGTGGAGAGTCCAGAGGCGGAGAGGCGGCAGCGGCGAAGGCAGACGAGGGGGTGCTCGCGACGGTGCCAGGAGCTGCACGCCCGAGGAGGGCTGGCAGCGCGACCTGGCCGAGGTGGAGACGCACACCAGGGATAATAAAGATCCTCTATACCCCGAGCATCAGCAACCCCCTCCTGTTTCCCCCCGCGCTGAGATAGTGCGACCAAGGGGGCCCCTTTTCCCACCCCCTGCCTGACACTGTCCGCGAGGCCCGCGGAGAGAGGCGCCATCGCCGCTCCGCGTCTCATCACCAGACGGGTAGGTGCGACCCGGTCTCGGCCTCAGGCCCGCCTCATTCTTGAGGGTATTTCTTTTCCTTGGTTTTGGGTATGTGTTGTCGGCGCCGTCTGTGAAGTAGAATTGTATAAGTGTTGCCGTGTGCTCGGTAGTCGGTTTAGCTCTGCACTGTGTTTTCGCTTTTATATTTGCTTTTTGTGTTAATGGAATTGTGTTTTTTCTGTGTGCTTTTGGTGGAATTGTATTTGTGTGCTTCCCGTGTGCCGCGAATAAATGTGCTTTATTGTTGAACTGTTCTCCCGCTTCGCTTCGTCTTTTCCTCCATTGAATCCTCATCTTGCTTCACGTAAAGGGTTGGTAGTGGGCTGAATACGCCCGATAATTAATCGAACCGTCGAGGTCGACGATAACACCGCTCGGTTATTCTGATAGTACGGAACGGGTCGCTTAAGTGGCCCGTGTCCGAAGTCGACCTGCGGCGAGGTGCGATCGCCCGGTCTACCCTCCGCGTGGGTACTTAGGTAGGTCGAATTTGGCGAGCAACCCTATCCCACGTGGGGGCTGATTGGCTCGATCGCGGTGAGACCGAAAGGTCCACCCGTGACTGGTTCCCGGCGTTAGTCCGAGAGGGTCACGACTGGATTGTCCGTCCGGTGGGCGACGTGCCGCGATTCGAGTTACGTGGCCGTCAGCACGCCGGCGGGCGCGAAATCCGCAACAATATATATATATATATATATATATATATATATATATATATATATATATATATATATATATATATATATATATTCTCTATAGTCTATACATTTTGTTTTCGATATCTTTGTTATTTTATACATGCTTCTATTTTATGTGTGTCCATGTTATTGAATGACCGTTTTAACAGCCATTTTTCCCTGCTGTGCAGGGGTTTGGCTTTTTTCTTGAGGCAATGTTTTTATGGCCGGATGCCCTTCCTGACGCCAACCCTGGTCGCCTCTTACTGAACACAGGGATATGGTACACCTATTCCAACCGGGGCATACACCGGGACCAGTACACTGGCACTCATTTCGCCGACCTCGGAAGGATGACAGGCTGAGTCAACCCCCTGGTGTTAATTCAGCAGCCAACGGGGCTTGAACTCAGGACCCTGGGATCCCAAGCCACCACCCTAACCACTAAGCCAACACCAGGCTTGTCCATGTTATTGAATGCACAACATATACAGTAGTTTGGCTTCCTTCAAGTGTTTCTCAAAGTACATTTGTGGTCCATTTTTTTTTCTTATCTTCTGAAATGAAATTTACTGTTTGGTAATTTTTGTTAACTCAGCACCACATATCTGTAGCCGATTGTGAGATTCTCTATATTCCTGTTTAAATCCCCCACCCTCCCCCAACTGCTACCCCACCCAGCATGTGAATACAGTTCTGTGACTTAAGGTGTCCTCGTGGAAATCACACAGGAAAGGAGCAAGCAGATTAGCCATTACTTAGCCCCAAAAGAGGTTTGAAACTTAACTGACACGCCAACTCGAACGCATGCATAATGACGTCACATTAGGTGCGTTGCGTGGAGGAAAGATTTCTGCGGTTGCATCAAAAATGACATGGTGGTGATTGTAAATGGGAAATCCACCAACAACAAATGATGTGGACTTGTATTTCGAACACAAGGATGTTCACAATCGAGGCCAACAGGGGTCACCGTCGTACCAAACGAGGCAATCGCAGCCCCGGGAGGGGTGTCCTCCTGACTCAGCAGAGCGCGTCCGGGCGCACTGCCAGCTCTCCGCGGCGCTTTCAAGAGCGACTGTCGAGGCAATTGAGCCCGGGTGAGTTCTGATGGTACGAACGTGGGAGGGAGGGTGGGAACGCTCGGAAAACGTTTTTCGCAGTGTCGAGAAGCAAGAAGCGCGGAGAGAATTTGCGGCTATGGATGCGGGGAGGACAGTAAGATGAGTAGCTTTCATAAGGTGGTGAAAAATGAGCTCGACGTGATCGGCGCAAGGTGGATGAGGAGGAGGATGGAGTTTTGGTGCCAGATCATGGGTAGGAAGGTTAGCAGAAGGAGGAGGTGGTGACAATGGAAGAAGGAACAATAAACAATCAAACCAGCATTGTGATTGCATCCGCTCGATCATTTTCCTCCTCTGCGGATCATCATTTTCGATCATCATTTCAACCTCTGCGCTTATTTTTGGCAACCGTCGCTGTCGTATGAATGTAAAATTGTGATGATTACCTTTTTAAAATGTGACTTTTGCGACAATTGTAACACATGCGCAATTAGTGCTGGGAGGCCTGCGTTATGATGTGCGAACGAATCCCTTACTCCGGTGTGATGCTCGTCGGTTGACTGCAGACGACGACGTCGCTCCATCCTGTATACACTCCCAAGCCTCGTTGTCTGTTGCTGAGCAACTCCGTAATCCCAGATTTGTGCCTACTTGGTAGCCAGGGCAGGGAGCCTGAAGAGCACATCTGGAGCGCTTTCGGCAGCAGCCAGGGCACGGGAAGCTTTGTTCCGTGGATTTTGTTCGCTTGACTTGCGGGGTCTCCCTCTTTCCATGTGTTTCCAACCCCCTTCCACTCACCCCGCCCTCTCCCCTTACCCAATACCCCAGCTCTGGCTTTCCTTTGGATAATGGAAGCTCAGCAAGAGCCCCAGGGTGCGAAAGTGGAGCGTCATCCCAAGGCACTCAAAGCCACCTGTTTTCCAGTCCAGGCGTGGAGTATAAGCGAGAAATCTGTGGGGAAAAATAATAAACAAGTCGAGCTATATTCAAAGTACACCACCCGCATACCAAATAAATAAACAACATGTCCTCCAGCACGCGACATTGCCGGGGCGCCGATGGTGCCCGGCGATGCCGGTGTGCAGCACATGGAGATGGAATTGGGAGGGAGAGGTGTGCAATAATGGATTGATTAATTGATTAATTGCATAATTAAAATAAATAAAACTCAATCGTAAAATACTTAATTTCTAAATCAATTGGCTAATAGCAAACCGAAACCACCACTGTTTCATCCGAATCTGTAACTTTTTGAAAACTAATTAATTAATCAATCGAAAATTAATTAATCGATCGATTTATTGATTAATAAAGAAAAAATACTCTTTATAGCCAAATCACTTGGTCACTGTCTTGTCCAAATATCAGCTTCCTAGCTCAAAAGGTGCCTGAGATATTGCCCAGATGAGAAAGAAAATAAATAAGTAATTGATAAATCGATAATAACTCATAAATTAATCAATGAATTGATTATTTAAAAAATTAAAAATACTGTTTTTGCCAAAGAACTTGTTCACTATTGCACCCAAATTTCAGCTTCCGAGCTCAAAGATTGGCTGAGATATTGCCTAGACAAACAAACAAGACAAGAAAGGTGTCATGCGTAGCACAATACTTGCGAAATCCATATATCAAATTTGATCGTAAAAATAATTGATGGTTGAATTCAATGATCAAATATGTAAATCCTCCTCAAATTTCAAGTCAATCGGATGAAAATTAACAATTTTAGAAATCTGGCCGATGTCGACTTTTTGGCCTATTTTGACCCTTTGGCCTATGTTTACTTAAAAAATAATATGTTGTTGAATTCAGCGAACTGATTTGCAAATTCTCTTCAAATTTCAAGTTAATCGGATGAAATTGAGGATTTTAGAAAATTTGGCCCAAATTGGCCTTTTGGCCGATGTAGACCTTTTTTTTCGACCAAATTTTATGAAACTTCAATACGGGATAATCGTAGTGTCGGTGAGCATAATCTCCAAAAATTTCTGAACGATCAGTTGAGTTTTTTGGGCTGGAGGTGAGCAGACACACAAACAAACAAACAAACGGAGGCGATCAACAAACTTGTCAAAAAATGTTTTTTTTTTGCCAAGTAATAACCCACATAACTCTTGAAAAATCTTTAATTTTGGCAAATAAAAACAAGTGAAAACTGAGTACGCCCTTCCTGTGCGCGTCATCACGGGGCACCTAAGACCTTCAACGCCCTGCGATGACGTCATTCAGCGCCGCCCGTAGAAGGAATAGGGAGGGGCAGTGTACAACAAGTTCCCTGGGGCCCTGCTGTACCTGGGGGGGGGGGCATGCTGTACCCAGCCCTGCCTGGCCTTTCACCCTGGATTTTCACCCAGGCCTTGCCTTTTTACCCGGGCATAGCCTTTTTACCTAGACCTTGCCTTTTTACCCCAATCTTGCCCTGCTGTACTCAGGCGCCATGCTGTACCCGGGGGCCATGCTGTACTCATGCCCTGGCCCTTCACCCTGGATTTTCAACTGGGCCTTCCCTCTTTATCCGTGTCTTGCCTTTTTACCCGGGCGTTGCCGTTTTACCTTGACCTTGCCTTTTTACCCCAATCTTTCCCTGCTGTACTCAGGTGCCATGCTGTAGCTGGGAGGCCATGCTGTACTCAGGTGCTGGCCCTTTACCCTGAATTTTCACCTGGGCCTTGCCTTTTTACCCCAATGTTGCCTTTCACCTGATAACCTTTCAGAAAAACATTTTAAGATCAATCCTGTGTTGTGTGTTTGACAGATAGTGGCTTACTTCCAAATGAGTGTTCGGTTAATGTTAACTTTGTAAATTAGATATGCTTATTAGCTCACCAGGAACGTAATTTGGGGAGCTTATGGGATGCTGTGTCGTCAGTCCGTCCGTCTGTCCGTCTTCCATCCACGATTACTTGCAACTTATTCTCTAAAGCTACACATAAGATTTCGATGAAACGTTACCACAACCTTCAGCACCCTGTATGTACCAAAGTTTGTTCATGGCATTAAAAAATCGGGGTGTGAGGGGGTCTATGGGGGGGTTGCCCCGAAAGAGGTATTTGCTTTCTTCTCAGAAAGGACACAAACAATTCCAATGAAACTTGACTATAACCTTCATCACCCGTGATACACCAAAGTTTGTCAGCGACATGAAGAAAATTGGTGTCTAAGAGGGTGTAAGGGGGGCTGCCCCCCCCCCCAAAATATGTATTTGCTTTATTCTCCAAAACTATACACACAATTTCGACACAACTTTATCACAACCTTCAGCATCCATGATGTACTAACGTTTGTTCACATGAAAATATACCCATCTGAGATGGGTCCCCTGCCATTGGATGAAATTGCCATTTCATCCCCTGCCATTGAAAAATAATTGAAATCAGAAAAGCGTTTTTCCATTTATTACAAAAAACATTTTTTCAAGATGGCCGTTCTTGGATCCGGCCACGCCCAAAATCAATAGGGTTCTTCCTTTTCAGGTGGTACATGTGTGACCCAAATTTCAAATCGATATGGCGAACAGTTTATGAGTTATCGTACTCAGAGCTATAAATGTTGACGCCCAGCCAGCCGGACGGACGACGGACGGATGACCCGGGTGACAACAATATCCCCTTCCGCCACGTGGCGGGGGATAAAAATTGGGGTCTAAGGGGATATACAGAGACATGAAAGAAGTAAATAGACACCATAAATTTATTCATTTCATCTGTATAATGTAGTTTTACTCAGTGATTTGTACTAATATTCAACTATTTCTTTGCAGAAACGAGTTCATGGGTCTTGTATGATAATTAACTACGCCTCAAACTCAGGGAGCACACAGACTTTCCGATTTTCAAAGAGGACGAATTGTTGGGCATTTGGAAGGTGGAGTCAGATAGCTCAGAACCTTGGCATTCCGCTTTCTACGGTCAATCGGGTGAAACAGCAGATGTTGCAGAGGAGGTCCAAGTTTGATCAAGAACTGCAGTGCAGCACCTTCATCAACTGAGCTGCTATGGGAGAGCAGCTCAGAGAAAACCTCTTCTTAGACCAGCCACCATTCAAAGGAGAAAGAAGTGGGCTGACGAGATGGCCAACAGACCCTTGGAGTTTTGGCAAATTGTAATTTTTTTCAGATGAGTCCCAATTTACTCAATTTTCTGACAGTGGACGCGTTTGGGTTTGGAGACTTCGCAGTCAAGTGGTTTCTTTGAACCGATTTCAGCCAACTGTCAAACACGGTGGCTTTTCAGTGATGGTGTGGGGAGCAATCTGGAGTGCTGGTCAGTCAGAGCTTGTGGAGTGTGTTGGCAACATCAACTCTACGATATACATTTCTATCCTTGAGGATGGATGCCTCCCTGTCTTTTCCACTGGTCAGATGGTGAAAAACAACACTGTTCATGGAAGATGGAGCTCCATGCCACACTCCATGCCTCAGAATGGCAGGATGGAAATGGAATCAAGTAGCTTCCATGGCCAAGTCAGTCTCTTGACATGAATCCCATTGAACACCTCTGGGGGGCCATATTGGATCGCGCTGTGTGGAAAAAGTCCAGGAAACCAACATCACGGGCAGAATTGCTAACCCGTTTGCGTCAAGTCTGGGCAGAAATCCTACAACAGAAAATTTCGGAACTCGTTAGTTCTGTGTCTGAAAGAGTAAAAGCGTTGAAATCTGCAAATGGCAAATCTACCAAATATTAGTGTACGTATTAAAATGGATAAAATGTTCTTCAAAATGTTCAATAAATAAATAATTTAATTGTAATGGTGTCTATTTACTTCTGTCATGTCTCTGTAGGAGGGGTGCCCCCCCCCCAAATATCCATTTGGTTTCTTCTCTGAAACTACACACACTGTATCAATGAAACTTGACCACAATCTTCATCACCTGTGATGTACCAAAGTTTGTTCACGCTATTTAAAATATCGGGGTCGAAGGGGATTTACGGAGGTGAGGAGTGGTTGTCCCCCAAAATATGTAATTGCTATAACACTAATGCCTTGGTAGGTATATTTAGCCGATTCCATCCCACGTTGACTTCCTCCTCAGTATCATTATTCTACCAGGTGAGAGCCCAAGGGTATTGCCCCTTTGTTTTTTTAACATCTGTCGAGGAATTTGGTAAATTGATATTCAATTTTCTGTTCACCTGAACCCTCTCTTTGGAAATGCATTGACTCGATTTTGTAAATCAATGTCAGATGCTGTTGGGGATTGTCGTGTTCAGTGAAGAACCAAAGCATGGCTCGGTTAATTGTGCAACACTTGAGACCCAAGGATGGAAATCAAAATCATATAAATGCCAAACATCCTTCCTTTCTGACGAAATACCGTCTGAGAGGGTATAAAGCTGGCTATCCCATTTTTTTGCAAGGTGGTATGGTGTCTTTTGCAGAGGAATCGAGAACGGCACTCGGAAGAGCACATATACCTCCACCAGGCTGAAAAGTTTACGTTTTGTATCCCACGGATAGGCCAGATCTGCTTCCGGACCTTCACCAAAATCGAATTGGCTTGTTATTGTCACTGAACCAGCTCATCCACCAAGTTTTGTCAAAATCCGTCCACAACTTTTTGAAATATCGTGATATACTGTATATATATATATATATATATATATATATATATATATATATATATATATATATATATATATATATATATATATATATAATATCGTTTTTAGCCATATTTCTGAATTATGAAGAATCACTTAATGAATTAAAAAGAAATTCTTGTATCCGGATCCAGATCTTCACCAAAAGCGAATCAATACGACACTTTAAAAATGATTTTCGAAACGTATTCATGCTGAACAAGGCCTTTCGTGCATGCGCTGTTTGTGTTTCCACTGACTCGGTTCTCCTCGCAGGGCACTTTTAACCTGCCGTTGCTGACATGAAATCTGTAATTCAAATCGTCTTTCAAACATAATTTTCATAATTTGGACGATAGATTGGCAATTTCAAGATGGTTAATCATAATTGTTCTGTTCCTGAATGCAAATCGGATTCACGAGAATATAGGAATATGAAAAATATCAGTGGATGAAAGGAGTCAGGTTCCTATCATTTCCTGTTAATACAATTAGCTAGCGGCGCCCGTGGTTACAAAACACACACACACGAACACTTCTTTCACCAAGAGATGCAAAAATGTAATATAATTACCTCTGCCACCAAAGGTCGACATAATTTACGTTTTCACCCCTGTTTGCTTGTCTGTCTGTGAGCACGATATCTCAAAACGTTATTGCAGGATTCTGATGAATCTTTGTGGACAGGTTGAGTGTGTGACAATGATGAATTGATCATATGTTTGTGAAGATTCGGAAACTATAATTTATAAATGATTCTTCACCAATGAGAGTTAGGGTCAAAAACTACATGATATAGCACGATATCTTTAAAAAGTTAGACGGATTCGGCCGAAACTTGGTGGACCTGTTTAATAGGTGACAAGAGCAAGCTGATTAGATTTTGTTCAACGTCCGGATGCAGATTCGGCTTATCAGTGGGATAGAAAACGTAAACTGTTCAGCCTGGCGGAGGAATGCGCTCTACCAAGTACCGTTGTAGTGTATCTCATGGCCCCGAAACTAAACAACAAAACATATACTTGTAACAACACTCATAACCCATACAATTCCCACTCCCGCCCTCCTCCCAAACATGATTAATAGTAAATATCGTCATTTTAAATCTACCCTGTGCATCGACAAGCCCCAGATATGATCTTTGCATCGGTGTTAAGAAGCACAAAGTTTTAGTTGGAGCGCACACGTCTACGAGCATTTCGCCTTTCATGGGCCCATATCGTCAGGAGTTCTTGCAATATGGACTGCAAGATATCAACTTTTTGGAAGAGTTGGTCAGAAAGTTCTCCAATTGTTTTTTTTTTGTGTGCAGAAACACACACCTTTCTCGCAGGTAAACTTACAAGTACTTTCAGTTTCTTTAAAGGAGTTTTTTTTAGTCGTTTCATTCAACAATCCTTATCTGGGAGGCATGAAATATGTCCACACCACCCCGATTGACTTCGTTACCAATGGTTTATGTGAATGTGCGCCGATCAATCTAGGGTGGATTACATCACTGAAAGTTGCGTATTCATCCTGGTCACACACCCAACCTGTCCAACAACGTTCATTTGAATCTGCCCATAACTTTTTGAGATATCCTGCTCACAGACAGACAAACAGACATTCAAACAAACAGACAGACCTTTAGTGGCAGAAGCAATAAAAGGCAACACATGAGGTATGTTCAGAGGATTCTCAAAATAAGTCAAAGAATTGCCGGTTTTAATTGTATACAAGCAAATACCAGCCGTCAATTTGCTGACGAGAAATAATAGGACAGGGTGTGAGGGGGAGGAGAGAGAGGGAGGGATGGGGGAGTGAGGAGATGGGAGAAGACAGTGAGGGGAGGGGTAGAGAGGGGGGAAAGAGGAGGGAGGGGTCAGGCATTGAGGAGGAGATTGAGGAGCTAGGAAGGGGGGGGAGCGAGGAAGTAGGGGAGAGCAATGCCTCACCACACTCGCTAATACACTCCAGGAAAGAGAAATGTGGGGGGGGGGGGGAGGGAGGAGTTAGCCAAGAGAATGTTATGTTTTATAACCACACACACATACACATGGACACACGCAAATATCTATACACATGCACTTCCCTATTTACATCATCAATGTATTCCTGGAAAACATCATTTAAATCGAAATAATGTAAATCAAACTTAAAATACCATTGACTAAAATGTATTAAAGGGGGACCCCTGTGTATATATGCATTTCTGAAAAGAAAAAAAAAAATTAGTGGAAAATTTTCAGAGTAAATTAATTAAAATATTCTTAAAATACAGTACTATACATTGGGGTCTGGTCTTCTATTTTCCCCTCTACTTGGTGACAGCTTTTGACTTTGCCTCACATGAACTGCTGGATGTCCTTCGGGGCAGGTAGGCATGACTCTGTCATGATGAGGTCATTATCATGACGTTGGTCCAAAAATTTCATAATCACTTTAATACTTCCCTGACTGCTTAATATCATCAATGGTACTTCCTGGTTGTGATTGATGGACGTAACACAATGTGTCCATGTGGCAGATGGAGCTTTCTGGAGCCAAATACAATCTGGTCTCACCAATCACAGTCAGTGGGGCATCAAGTGCCAACATATATAAATATATGTATATTTATATTATAAAGTAGGAATGTCTGTTTGTCCATCCCCGAACTACTCCCTCAGTTTTGGGGCAAGCCTCGCCAAGACCTTCTGTGGAACCTTTTGGGGTCCCAGTCAGTGTCTTAAAGTGGGTGGGAGGTTTCACAAATTCCTCAATACAATTATGATTTTGAGTTTCAATCCGTACAAAACGACTCCCGACCTGGATGTAACTTCAGAACAGCATTCATCTTCGTTTAGCTCACAAATGTTTGAAATATTGTATTTTGTTATTTTAATGGAATAGTATTAATTTGTGATTGATAGGACTGATGGTGTGTTGAATAAAAAATAAAGAAAGATTGAGTTTAAAGTAGAATGAGAAAATTATGTGAGGGTTTCCACCCGTGACATTTGCGGATTCGGCATTGTCTGTTTGCTTTTGAACGCTTGAAGGTGCAGCACGTACCACAAGATACCCCGGTTGGTAAGATTAGGTCGTAAAATACGTTTTTGTGGCCTTAAAAGGCCCCAGTTGTTCACACCTCTTTCTCCCACCCCCGAACTGGCACAGCATGGGTACCTCGCTAGTACATACACTCTGTGTGTATATATATATATATATATATATATATATATATATATATATATATATATATATATATATATATATATATATATATATATACACAGGGTGAGCCTGGTGTTGGCACACTGGTTTGGGCAGCGGCTTGGGATCCAAAAGGTCCTGAGTTCAAGCCCCGTTGAGCCACTGAATTAATACACCAGGGGGTTGACTCAGCCTGTCATCCTTCCGAGGTCGGCGAAATGAGTACCAGTGTACTGGGCCGGTGGATACCCCGGTTAAAATAGGTGTACCATATCCCTGTGTCGTAAGAGGCGACCAGGGTTGCGTCAGGAAGGGCATCCGGCGTAAAACATGTGCCAAATCACTATGCGGATCATACGGATGATCCGCTGTGGCGACCCTTAACGGGAGTAGCCGAATGAAGAAGAAGAAGATATACACAGGGTGTCCTAAAAAAATATACAACTTTTCATCTGCAAAGAGGATGGTCATAACATATATTTTCAAAAAAGATATATGGCTGGATGGAAAGCTGAAAGGTTGAAGTTTATTGTACCAATGTCAAAATTGCCACCAAAATTTAAATTTTGGGATAGAATCGTCATTTTCTTTTAGACCACATGTTCGACGTAGGCTCCATGTTGTCCGATCACTGCCTGCAAACGCGTTGTCATGTTCTCCATCACTTTGGGAAACATTTCCTGAGGAATGTTCTGGATTTCTCGGTGGATGTTTTCCTTCAGCTGATCAAGAGTCTGAGGCCGAGGGTTTCCATAGATCCTGTCCTTGAGACAGACGTCTGCTGTCCCAGCCCACAAGAAGAAGTCTGGAGGAGTAAGGTCAGGGGAATACGGTGGCCACTCAACGTCTTCGTAGAGGGAGATAAAGTGGCCCTCAAAATGTTGGTTGAGAAAACGCCTTGTTTCCCTGGCTGTATGGGGCGGTGCCCCATCCTGCTGGAACCACTGGGTTCTCATCTGGATCAGGTTGTTTCTCCTAAGGGCCTGAGTACGTAGCTCAGGCAGATAGAATTCCTGAATCATTTCGCGATAGTTCCTCTGGTTTACCGTGCAAGTGCATCCCTGGTCATCTTCAAAGAAGTATAGACCAATTATCCCATACCAACCAAGCGCCACCCACATGGTGACTTTGAGAACAGATCGAGGCACCAGTTCAGTTGATGCATTACCAGGATTTTCAGTTCCCCAGTACCGAAAGTCTTGCTTGTTTACCTCCCCGGACAAGTGAGCATGGCATTCGTCCATCATGTGAAGTTTTTTGAGGAAGTCTGCATCTTCCTCCAACTTTCCTGAGAACCAATTTGCAAAGTCTAGTCATTTGCATTTCTGTTGATCAGTAAGCACCGTTTCCGTTTGAATTTTGTATGGAAAGGCATCAATGTCTTGGCGAAGGATCCTCTGAACGGTGCTCTTATGAATGTTTGTCTTGGCAGAAAGTCGTCGAATCGATTTTTTTGGACTCTGAATGACCGCCTGTCTCACTATTTCCACATTTTCTTCACTACGACCTGTCCTCTTCCAACCACTGTGACCCTTGTGAAGATCACAGATGGTTCCCACATTGGTAAACTTTGCGATGGTGCACTTTATTGTCCGAAAGTTTGGTGCATGGCGCAAGTGGATACCGAAATGTCTCGAGTAAAGACGTTGCACCTGTATGACACTTCGCCTGGTACCAAAGTTCAACAATTTTCATCCGTTGTTGTACGGTCAGTCTTGGCATTTTTCTGGCGCTTGCTGGTATCAAAATAAACTTCAGGGTCTCTGCAACAAGAAATGAAGCATTGGTGACAAAATTACTGCTTTTTTAGGATCAAACGAAACATTTTAACAGTTGTATTTTTTTTTTGGGACACTATATATATATATATATATACATATATATATATATATATATATATATATATATATATATATATATATATATATATATATATATATATATATATATATATATATATATATATATATATTTGTAAATATTAACTTACTAATTGGCTATTGTGAGAAACTCGTTCCCCAAACTTTTTGAACACCCTTTGTTTTGTGCATTGTTGCACCGGCCATCATCTTTATGTAGCTGTTCCGAAGATAACTGTTCGAAGATACCTGTTCAAATATAACATGCAAACTTCTCATACTTGGGAGTATGAATTTCTTTTAAAGTGTAGGAGCTGGTGCCTGGACAGTGACCACACCCGAAGATAGCAAGCAAGCAATGTAGCATGTTGTCAAGAGGACGAGACCACTTGCTTCCATCAGTAACTAGCTATCCTGTGGATGCTGGTTGCATCATTTTCTGGGGATGCAGCTGTGTCGCTGATGCAGTGCCCTCTATTACCAGTACACTGGTACTCATTGCACTGACCTCAGAAGGATGACTGTCTGAGTCAACCCACCTGGTAATTAAATGGACAACAAGGGATCAAAATCAAGACCCTAATAAAGAAAACTCATCGAATGTCGTAATCTCAAGATGTTTATTTTGCTCTTGACGGTACATGCGATGAAGACATCATCTGAAACAACACACAAGACAGGTCTAACGAACAGATAATAACATACTTATTATCCTGACTACATACTGACTACTCATGACATACTAATAGATAATAATGTACATGAACTAATATAACTATGGATACACATGTCTACACCTAAGATCTAAAGCCAGCCACCTAAACCGTTAAGCCAACACCAGGCTGTTCCCTCGGTTTAAGCAGGAATTTGTCATTTGTTTGGGCTGCCGGCGATAACTCGCCCACCCTTCACAAGAGACACAATGGGATCTTCAGCAACCACCAACGATCAGTGCTGCCAGATGGGCCCTTTGGCCTAACGTCCATCTCATGAACTGTACCCACCTTGATGCCTCGCCAGACTTGCAAAATACCAGGATGACAGTTTAAAGCTGGCTCCATATTTGAACCCAGGATAGACAGCTCAAAGGAGAGTACACACACTTCAAAGCTATCCCAACCAGCCCTGTTACTCCAGCACCTCTCACATGCCGGTACACCTTTTTGCCTTTATGGAGTCGAATTTTATTTCCAAACTTGGGTGTTGCTTGCCAAGGCAAATGAGCAGAGTTAAATAATTTCCTTCCTTTGCTGTACTAGTGGAAAGTGGCAGAAGCATGGTACCGATGCGCATGTTCAGTGATGTTGTGCAGACGATAACCCAAGTGCTTTGGATTGACTAATAGCTTTCTCCCTCTGCCTCCTAAGCGAAATTTCATGCAGATGGGGAAAGTTGCTCCATGCTGGGAACTCATTTCAGACCTTCAAACGCAGCACTTTCGCCTCTTCGTTTATTTATTATTTACTTGCTCGATAACTTTGAGACAACCAATTGTCCCGTTCTCACTAATCCGTCTTTCGTTACCCCATGCACACGAAGCGAAAAGCGGGGTTTAAACAATTGGTTCACTTTTTCTGTCCTGGTGTCTACAGACGTCAGTTTATGATTGAGGAACCACTTAATTTAAACTGAATGTTCTATTTTGAACACGAAATGGAACATGAATCGGAAAACGAACTTCTCATTGAACAGTACTTTGACTCTGATTTTTGTCCCGATCACGCATGTGCAGAGACGAGTGAGATAAAATATTTCACTCCGTCTGCCTGTCCGTCAGTCAAACAGAACTGAAATAATTCCAAACAGGAAAATTAGTTTTTCGGGATGTCATAAAGGACACAAACAACAGGCACGAAGAACTAACGTAATGTGTTAAATAAGTTGGTGTCTAAGACGCTGCATCAACGGTGGTTAACTTCCAATTTGTTTTTTTCAACAATATTTTAAATGTTAATCTTATTTCAATGTAATTCGACACGAACACCGTGGAACATAAATCGCCTCCTTGTCACTTTCAAAGACCTTCCGCTTTGCAGTAGTTGGTCAAAATATGATGGCATTTTACGTCGTCTCGACCAATCAAATTTGCTGCTTGTAGACCCCGCCCGTGTCCCTTTGTTTCTCAAGACTGTGTGGAGTAAGGTGCTTCATGAAGTATTTATTTATGTAAGAAACCAGTGGTAAGAATACGTTTGCAGATTAGAATGTTGCCAATATCTTACTGGCAACGATGTAATACAGGACTTTCAAAATGACGTAATCTGCCCCAGAATGCTCGGTGTACATGCACAGAACCCCTGAGCAACCATGTTTATTCAGGCATGTTAAGGTGAATACTGTGTGTGAGATGAGGATTCTTCCATGGAATGGCTCACAGAGTCAAAAATGCTTGGGAAAGCACCTGTTAGAAAGGGGTGCGTCTCTGCACAACGAAAGAGTTGGAGAACTTTCTCAACCCACCCAAAAAGGTTGAGATTGTCAGCCCGTACTTCAAACTCCCGAAGACGTGTACCGACCGGTGCAAGGACTGTGGACGGGTGCGTACTACCCAAACCCTCGACCATCGTCGCCAGTGAGTGGACTTTGTAGCTTATGGGATTACCTCATCACGAGAGAGATACTGTATATGGTTTGGATGTTTCTTATCACATATTCTTCGTTTAGTTCTGGGGCCAAAAGAGAAATTATACAAGATTTTTGCGAAAAGGAGAAATGTGTGTGTGTTATCCACTGCTGCCGCTCGATAATTGTGTTAACAGGTAAAGGTAAGAACTTGACATCTTGCATCCACGGGTATTTCAGGTATTTCCTATATTTTTGTGAATCCATGGTGAACCGACTTGAAATTGCCACTCTGTTGAAATGATGAAAATTATGTTCAAAGGACTATTTCAATTACAGATTTTGCGCTGGCGACGGCAGGTAAAAGTGCCCTAAAAAGCAGAAACGAGTCACTGAAAAAGCACAAACAGCGCAGGCATGAAAGGCCTTGTTAGCATTCATACATCATTTCAAAAGTCCGTTTTACAACAGGGAACCACAAGTAAGTTTATGATTCATTTATCCATCCAGTTGAACAAGTTAAGCCTCCTTTTGAGTTATTTTGAGATTCAAACCCCATGCTGTACCGACATCCACATTCTTTAAGAACTTGTTTGCTATGAAACATCTTTGACCAACACAGAATTAACGCATTATAACGAATTGCCCGTCCACATGCTTCAAACTCGTGGATTTGTGGTACTTGAACCGAAATAAACTTCTTTCCTCTCCCATCCCCCTTCTCTTGCTCATTAGCCACCCTTCCATCCCACCCAATACCACCTCTCACCCCTGTGCTGCCACAAATCCTTGAACAGCAACGGCCTTGATGGGCCACGTGTGTGGCTGCGATAATTGGTGGCCACAGGAGAAAAGACTTTTCTGAGTCCAAAGCCTGCTGTCTTCAACAGCTCTTGCACTTTCTCTTTTCGAACATGGCACCTGCTAATTGGTCACGAGGCAGTGCCCAAGATTGCCTGTTGCCTGGGAGAGAGTGGTGATCAAAATCACTGAGCTGGAGGCTCCAAACTCTCAAACTTATATCCACGAAGCATCCTGGAAAATGATTGAGGCGTTTAATTGACTTCAATATGATTAAAATAAGAGGGTCGTTCGAGGTTGACGTGGACCTTTTGCACTGGAAAAGTTATGATATAACTTCTTTGGATACACAACTCCACTTTGCGCTAGAAAGGAAAAGGCATTGCTGGCAATCAGTCTTATGTTTAACCCTTTCTTTACTCAATGACGTGTATGCACAAAACCACCTCTTCCTACTGCTCCAAGGGATACAGATTCATTGGTATGTATGTTTGTATGTACTGGCTGAAACTGACCATATTGTGATGCTTATGAAACCGGCTCCCGGGTGAACGGACATCCATGACACGCAGAGTTCCCCAGTCAGTTATATCGTTAGTATATGTGCCGAGATAGGCCCCCACCCATTGTCCAAGGGAAACGGGGTATATGCGTTGTGTGGGCTATGGAAGGTCTTCTTCCTCCTCTATACCCCTCCTGTTCTTCCTTTATTTCTCATTTAAATCCTCTTTCATTCATGGCTCATATATGGTAGCTGCCATTTCATGCACCACACAGAACAATTCAGCTCTCTCTCTCTCTCTCTCTCTCTCTCTCTATCTCTCTCTCTCTCTATCTCTCTCTCTCTCTCTCTCTCTCTCTCTCTCTCTCTCTCTCTCTATCTCTCTCTCTCTCTCTCTCTCTCTCTCTCTCTCTCTCTCTCTCTCTCTCTCTCTCTCTCTCTCTCTCACTGTCTCTCTCTGTCTCTGTCTCTCTCTGTCTCTCTCTCTCTCTCTCTCTCTCTCTCTCTCTCTCTCTCTCTCTCTCTCTCTCTCTCTCTCTCTCTCTCTCTCTCTCTCTCTCTCTCTCTCTCTCTCTCTCTATCTCTATCTCTCTCTGTCTCTCTGTCTCTCTGTCTCTCTGTCTCTCTGTCTCTCTGTCTCTCTGTCTCTCTGTCTCTCTGTCTCTCTGTCTCTCTCTCTCTCTCCCCCTTCCCCTCTCTCTCTATTTCTCTGTTTTTGTCTCTCTCTGTCTTTCTCCTCCCCCCCCCCCCATTCTCTCTGTCTCTGTCTGTCTCTTTCTCTCTCTCCACCCACTACCAATAATGCCACATTCAGATGAATTACAAATTATGTAGAAACAAATTTTCCACATTAACTTTTTTTATTAATAAATGAAGTAATCAAACTCAACATTGTTACTTACAAAATCTAAAGATTTCGTAAGTATATTGATGACTTCCGTTTCTGTTTGTTTGTTTGTTTGTAGGCACGATAACTCGAGAACGGAAGAAGCTACCAATGTCAAATTACACCACGTGATTCAGGAGGTTGATGGTTAGCGCTGATTAGATTTTGGTCAAAGGTCAAGGTCACAGTGAGGTCAAACATAATTCCATAAATTAATGTGGAGAAATGGAGTATTTTTGCTTCGCTCGACGTTACGAGTTCGTTTTAACTTCGATTTTAATTTTGTCTTCGGTTTTTGCGATCGCTTAAGACGCTTAACACTCGGTTGTCGAAATTATGGTAAAAATCGGATGTTTTGGAGACGTTTTAAGATTGTATAAAAAATATTTCACTCGACGCGTCACGGGTCGTCCCATGATGCAGTGCGCTCGAGCAGACGCGTCATTGACCCACGTAAAGGTTTTCCG
>NC_140968.1:89773814-89793814 GCF_056783735.1 Eptatretus burgeri
CAGTTTGCAACATTGATTCGTTCTTTGCTCTTAAATTAAATAACACAGAAGCTTGGCAAATGCTACATGCTTAATTTGATCGGCCAATGATCACTCTTCCTTTTACTGGAAAAGAAATCCATATGACAGTTATTAAACAGTCCACCAAAGTCTTGAAACTTTGTCTTTCAGTTTCTTCAAAATTGACTTATCCTGACATCTCTGGTTTTCCCCTTGTGGTCTATATATATATATATATATATATATATATATATATATATATATATATATATATATATATATATATATATATATATATATATATATATATATATACTGTATATCTTCTTCTTCTTCTTTCGGCTGCTCCCGTTAGGGGTCGCCACAGCGGATCATCCGTATGATCCGCATAGTGATTTGACACATGTTTTACGCCGGATGCCCTTCCTGACGCAACCCTGGTCGCCTCTTACGACACAGGGATATGGTACACCTATTTTAACCGGGGTATACACCGGCCCAGTATACTGGTACTCATTTCGCCAACCTCGGAAGGATGACAGGCTGAGTCAACCCCCTGGTGTATTAATTCAGTGGCCCAACGGGGATTGAACTCAGGACCTCTTGGATCCCAAGCCGCTATGCAACGCGCTATGCCTAAGTTAGACTATCGTTGGGCATCGGTTGTGTAGGCCGACAACAGGTTCAGCATTTGTTGGTATAAGTTATCTATAACACAACGAAACGTTCTGTGTCCGTTACCAATGCGTTATACATAAGACCAAGTCGCTATGAATACGTCCGAATCTTTTAAAAAAATATCAAAAGTTCAACGTAAGCCAGCGTTTTACATACATTTTAATACGTTGCCATCGCTGGCTAAAACGTCAAGGTGTGACCGGGCCTTAAGTTGCATGGGGAGCATTTATGGACAGCTAACTTCAAGTCGTGCCACAGATTTTCGATTGGATTTAGGTCGGGGCTCTGACTGGGACACTCAAGGACATTTATCTTTTTGTTCCTTAGCCACTCCAGTGTAGCTTTGGCTGTGTGCTTCGGGTCATTGTCATGCTGAAAGGTGAACTTCCATCCCAATTTCAGATTTCTTGCAGAGGGCAGTAGGTTTTCCTCATGGATTTTTCTGTATTTTACTCCATCAATTTTCTCTTCTATCCGAACAAGTGCCCCAGCCCCTGCTGATGAGAAACATCCCCATAACATGAATCTGCCACCACCATGCTTCTCAGTAGGGATGGTGTTCTTTGGGTGATGTGCTGTGTTGGGTTTGTGCCAAATGTAATATTATGCATTTTGGCCAAAAAGTTCCATCTTGGTTTTGTCAGGCCACAAAACTTTTTGTCACATGGCGTCAGAATCTCCGGAGTGTTTTTTTTTGCATTCCTCAAATGGGACTCAAGGTAGGATTTTTTGAGTAATGGCTTCATTTGTGTAATGGAATGGCTTCCTTTGTGTTTGAGTAATGGCTTCCTTCCTACTGTACAAGCCAGATTTGTGGAGTGCTTGGGATGTTGTTGTTACATGCACACAGCGACCAGTCTTTGCCGTAAAGGCATGTAGCTCTTTCAAAGTTGCCATTGGCCTATTGGTGGCCTCTCTGATCAGTCTCCTCCTTGCTTGGTCATCCAGTTTGGATTGATGGCCTGATCTCGGCAGGTTCTTGGTGGTATCATACGCCTTCCGCCTCTTCATGATTGTCTTGACTGTGCTCCAATGTAATTTCAAGGCCTTTGAAATATTTTTTATATCCGTCCCCTGTTGTGTGCCTTTCCACAACTTTATCCTGGAGGTCTTTTGAAAGCTCCTTGGTTCTCATTGTTGAGTATTTGCTGTGAAAGGCACTACCCAGCAGAGAAAACACACAGGAACAGCTGATTTTATTCTGAAATAATCCGAATCAGTACAATTTAACACAAGTGGAGGCCAACGAACTTGGTGTGTGATTTTGAAGGTGATTGGTTACATCTGAGCTAATTTACAATTGCTATTATAAGAGGGGAGTACATACTTATCCAACCAAGATATTCTTGTTTTGTCTTTTAAATAAATTTTCTGAAATTTATGGAATTTGTTTTTCACTTGGAAGTTGTGGGTTACGACACATAAAGAAAGTTGGAAAAAAAGTCCGATTTAATGCAATTTCATTCCAGGCTATAAGGCAACAAATGGTGAAAATTTTGAATGGGGGTGTAGACTTTCTATCAGCACTGCACATAAATTATTCAAAAAGTTCATAAAATCAGTTTTGTTGTCTTTTTAAAAATTCTGTCGTGGAATGGAAGTTTTGGGTTCATTTTTAAATGGTCCATAATGAACTCGAGCACCGAAGTTGGATGGAGGTTATGTTTTCATCCTGTCTGTCTGTCTGTCTGTGAGCACGATATCTCAAAAACTTATGGACAGATTCAAATGAAACTTGGTGGACAGGATGGGTGTGTGACGAGGACAAATATTTCAGCTTTTGATGAAGATCATGATCGAGATATGAGAATTCTTTAATTTTTAAGTGAGTCCTCACCATTGAGTGATGATAGGGCCAAAAACGAGACATTATATAGCATGATATTTCAAAAAGCCATTGATGGATTATGGCAAAACTTGGTGGATGAGTTGGGTAGGTGACAATAACAAGCTGATTCGATTTTGGTTACGGTCCGGGTGCAGATCCAGCCTATCAGTGGGATATAAAATTGTTCAGCCTGGCGGAGGTATGCGCTCTACAGAGTGCCGTTCTATTTATATTTATTCAATCCTTTGCATTGAAATTTTGTGTAATTGCTGATTTTATGCAACAAACAGCATGACGTCATGAAAAATAGTGCTGATGTTTTATATGCTCTTCTTCATCAAAAATAGACCTCAATCTGTGTTCTTTGTTACTCCTCATTCTTACGACATCGTAAAATAATTCATTTTATAGCTGTGAAAAGGTTGTGTTCCCTTTTGTTCCATTGTAATGAATAACTTGCATGTAATTGCCGAAATATACACTCTTGTGCGTTATTGTCTCTGATGCAAACTCTATAAACCTTGTTGCTCATATATTGGAGAGATTTCAAAACTGTTGTTTTCTTTTAAATAAATATGGGGTTTATTCCATTGGATATCTGAAAAATTAATCATATTTGATGTGTCTCAATTATACACGAAAATATTCTCACATCTAAATCGGTCTTAAAAATATGTTAACAAAACAAATCAGAAACATATTCGATTCCAAATTTTTCTGAATGTGAAGTTCCACACCTGGAAGTGATTTGATGGACATGATGTGGGGCAAGGTTGGTGGTCTCACGCAAGGCCAGGCTTGTGCAGAGAACATGCCTGAGGTTTTTGGATGAATGCCTAGAATGTGGTTTTGCAACCACAAATAGCACTTGTGAGGTGATGTCAATTGTTTCCTTGTTTGTTTGTTTTTTTTTCTTCCAGACTGCAAACTGCAAACTGCTATTGTGAGTAAAAGTTTCTCTCCAGCATTTAAAGATTATATACATTCTCAAATCGATTATAAGTCAGTTGAAACTGGTTTTATTGTTCGATAAAATTTACGTCACTGGTGGTAGTGAATGGATATTCGCTGTTGTTGGGGAAACAAGCCGGTTGGTTACTGTGCCTGAGAATTGACATATTTATATGACTCACACATTCTCTGGGCCTCATCGTGATAGTATCTGAAATTTCCTCAAGCCTAAACAACTGATCTTTGGAAGCTCTTTGTCAAGGCACACCTTCACTTTTGTTGAGGTAGTGCCTCAGTTTATCCCAGTTGTAAACACACTTTGTTTGGATAAGGTGCTCTTGGCACACCCTCTGAAATTTTTCGGTCACATCTGCCAAAGCTCTAACTTCCAAAGCAAACAATTATGGGCCAGCTATTTATTACATATGCAGATTATGTGGATAATTATACCGCCCCCCCCCCCCACAAACCTGTCCTCCCTTTCTGCCATTATGCATCACAACTTAGTGTCTACAATTGGATGCTATTTTGCCACAACATCATTTGGATGTGTACTCGTGTGCACATTGATTATTAGTGTGCACTTTGCAAACTATTTGGAAATACTTTTTGAAAGGTTCACTTAGCTGCACCTGGTTGGGTTTGAGGGTGGAGGAGTCGCAACCAAACCCGAATCCTATCCAGGTTCCTCCTGTTGACTTCATATCTGTCTATTTGGGTTCCTCCTGATCCTGATACTCTAGTGCTGTATTTGGTCAGTTATTTGATTGAATATACGATATATATATATATATATATATATATATATATATATATATATATATATATATATATATATATATATATATATATATATATATATATATATATATATATATATATGGCGACCAGGGTTGCGTCAGGAAGGGCATCCGGCGTAAAACATGTGCCAAATCACTATGCGGATCATACGGATGATCCGCTGTGGCGACCATAATGGGAGCATTCGAAAGAAGAAGAAGAAGAAGAAGAAGAAGAAGAAGAAGAAGATTGTATATATATATATATATATATATATATATATATATATATATATATATATATACACTAGCTGAGTATGCTGTTTACACATTATAAGCAAAAATGAAGCATGCAAGCCCATTGTCTCAGGTCGCTCACCTGCACTTGTTTTTTTTCATTAATTTTTAAATAAATATATTTTCAATTTCTTTATATTTTTATTTCTGGACGCTCTCTGACAGTTCTGTGATTTTTCCTGGTGTATTGGCTTTGATATATGTCGGCATGCGACATTACCTTGCTTCCCCATTTTCTCGGGTCGCTCACCTGCATTTATTTATTTTCATTTATTTATGTTTTCATTTACGGACACTTTCCAATAGTTGTGTGATTTTTGCCTGGTGTGACAGCACTGATGTCAATCGGCAGGCAAAATTTCAACTTTCTTCATCACCCTGAAGGTACCGAACATTAATATTACTCAGTCAGTGAGTGGTTGGAAAGATATATATATATATATATATATATATATATATATATATATATATATATATATATATATATATATATATATATTTATGCATGTATTTATTTATGTATATACGAGTATATTTATGTGTATATTTATATATGTATGTATATAGGGGTATATATGTATAAATTTATAGATGTATATTGTTGTTTATATAAATATATATGTATTTGTATATGTATATATTTATATATGTATATCGGTGTATACATGTTTGTATATATGGATATAGGTGTGTATATATATATATATATATATATATATATATATATATATATATATATATATATATATATATATATATATATAGGTGTAAACATGTATGTATATTTATATATGTATATAGGTGTATATATCTTCTTCTTCTTCCTTCGGCTGCTCCCTTTAGGGGTCGCCACAGCGGATCATCCGTATGATCCGCATAGTGATTTGGCACATGTTTTACGCCTGATGCCCTTCCTGACGCAACCCTGGTCGCCTCTTACGACACAGGGATATGGTACACCTATTTTAACCGGGGTATCCACCGGCCCAGTACACTGGTACTCACTTCGCCGACCTCGGAAGGATGACAGGCTGAGTCAACCCCCTGGTGTATTAAATCAGTGGCCCAAAGGGGCTTGAACTCAGGACCTTTTGGATCCCAAGCCGCTGCCCTAACCACGGCGCCAACACCAGGCTTATATATATAGATGTATATATGTATATATTTATATATGTATTTCAGTGTATATATATATATATGTATTTCAGTGTGTATATATATATATGTATTTCAGTGTGTATATATATATATCTTCTTCTTTCGTCTTCTTCTTCTTTCGGTTGCTCCCTTTTGGGGTCTCCACAGCGAATCATTCTTTATGATCCGCATAATGATTTGGAACAGGTTTTACGCCGGATGCCCTTCCTGATGCAACCCTGGTCGCTTCTTATGACACAGGGATATAGTACACCTATTCTAACCGGGGCATACACGGTAACCGGGGCATACACGGGCATACATATATATATATATATATATATATATATATATATATATATATATATATATATATATATATATATATATATATATATATCGTTGTATATATGTATGTATATATTTATATATGTATATATGAATGTATATATTTATAGGTGTATATATGTATGTTTATATCTGTATATAGGTGAAGATATGTATGTTTGTATATGTATAGAGGTGTATATATACATATATATGTATTTGTATGTGTATATATTGTTACAGATTCGCGCCCGCCGGCGTGCTGACGGCCACGTAACTCGAATCGCGTCACGTCGCCCACCGGACGGACAATCCAGTCGTGACCCTCTCGGACTAACGCCGGGAACCAGTCACGGGTGGACCTTTCGGTCTCACCGCGATCGAGCCAATCAGCCCCCGCGTGGGATAGGGTTGCTCGCCAAATTCGACCTACCTAAGTACCCACACGGAGGGTAGACCGGGCGATCGCACCTCGCCGCAGGTCGACTTTGGACACGGGCCACTTAAGCGACCCGTTCCGTACTATCGGGATAACCGAGCGGTGTTATTCGTCGACCTCGACGGTTCGATTAATTATCGGGCGTATTCAGCCCACTACCAACCCTTTACGTGAAGCAAGATGAGGATTCAATGAAAGAAATGACGAAGCGAAGCGGGAAACAGTTCAACACAAAGCACATTTATTCGCGGCACACGGGAAGCACACATATTCAATTCCACCAAAAGCACACAGAAAAGAAAAACACAATGCAATTTACACAAAAAGCAAATGCGACAATGGAGATCTACTACCGATTACGCGAGCACACGGCAACACTTATACAATTTTACTTCACAGACGGCGCCGACAACACATACCCAAAACCAAGGAAAAGAATAGAGAACCCTCAAAGATGAGGCGGGCCTGAGGCCGAGACCGGGTCGGGCCTCCCCGTCTGGTGATGAGACGCGGAGCGGCGATGGTGCCTCAACTCCGCGGGCCTCGCGGGCAGTGTCTGGTAGGGGGTGGGAAAGGGGCCCCCTTGGTCGCACTATCTCAGCGCGGGGGGAAACAGGAGGGGGTTGCTGATGCTCGGGGTATAGAGGATTCCTACTCTGCCTCGAGTCCCGCGACGAGCGTCTCCACCTCGGCCAGGTCGCGCTGTCGGCCTCCCTGGGGTGCAGCTCCCTGCACGACGCGAGCACCCCCTCGTCTGCCCTCGCCGCCTCTCCACAGCTCCGTCCCCTCCGCTCCGACTCCAACGCACACGACGACGACCAGCTCCTTTTTGCTCCTTCTTCCCAACTCCACCGCCCGCGAAGTCTTAACTCTCTGTCCTTCGACTCTACTCACTGGACTGACGAACGCGGCCGCTTATATCAGCCCCGTGGCTTCGCCCTCTCATCTTTGACCCCCTCCCTTCGACCTTTCACCTCGCTCCCCATTGGCCCGAGAAAAAGTGGGCGTGAATGCTTTTTGATCCGTTTTTGAAGCAGAAAATCCGTGGTTTTGTACACGCTGTTCGGCACGCGCCCTGCACGAGTCCAACACCGGCACCCACAAGCGGCGCAAGAACGGTGGCGATGCGACGGTTGCGAGGTGTGACGTGAAGCGGCGCCGCGGTGGGTGGTTGATGTGGTTGGTGGTGGTAACAATGGCGGTTGGTCCAAAATAAAGATAGTAAAAGAAAAACGGCTATCCTGAAGAGTCGTAGCACGCATGAATAACATTTATTCCCACTAGACAACGGGTTTGGGCCTAACTACACATGTACTTACCGAGATATCTCACCTAAGGGACCTGAATGGTGGTTTGCGAATTTGGTAACCACAACACTACCCCCTCCCCTTTTTACAGACTCGTCCCGAGTCGTCAAATTTTCGTGTGCCATCATGTGTAGTTTTCCCCTAGTACATTTTACCTACGGATCCCTGAGTGCGACATTCATGGTATTCGTGTCCCCAAAATAAATAACCTGAGGGCTGCGTAACTACCTAAACAAACTCACTCACACGGACGACTTAAATAAAATTGCCGGCGCTAAGACAAACATGCCGGGGGCGCACTCATATGTACAGTACATCTTAACCTTAACTTACAAATTTTACACTAAACCATGGCCCAGGATCACTGAACTCTGCAAAAGAAAAGCAGTTAGCGGGGAGCTAGGCTGCCCACATGCAGTCTCTGGCTCAAACAATGCAGGTGACAGGGAACGTGGCTGGCTGCTCACACGCAGTCCAAGGCCTTCCCTTTTGAACTGAACGCAGTGAACCACAACGGTGCATGGGCTGCACAAACGCAGTCTCCGTGCCAGCTCAAGTGGCACACGCAATGAACACAACGAATGGATGGATGAATGGATGCAAACACGGTGCACGGGCCGCCACTGCAGGCCCGTGTTGTAGCTGCCAACAGGGCAGTTCTCGCAGCTTGCAAACTGTTGCCCTGCGGATCCTGGCGCACATGGAAATGAACAGGGGGGGGGGGGCAAAGCAAAATTGAACGGGGCTGGTGAACGTGGGCAGTGGGCATGGCATGGCAAAGGCAGCAGGCAAACACAGCCCGCAGAAGAAGGCCGCTGCAGGCAAACACAGCCGGCAGATGAACTGGCCGGCACAGGCCTTGAAGTACAGCAGCTGCAGACGATCCAGCCGGCACAGGCCTTGCAGCACACAACAGCTGCCGATGAAGTGGGCCGGCACAGGACTTGAAGAAAAACAGCCAGCTGGCAGATGAAGTGGGCCGGCACAGGCCTTGCAGTAACACAGCCAGCAGATGAAGCTGGCCAGCCTTTGCCGTTCAGTGGAGGTTGGTGGAGGGAGTGCGGTGGTGCTGGCCACTTGGAAGGCGGGCTCGGACCTACCTACCTGTCTCCCTCCCAACCTATCGCCTTTGCCTGTCACTGTACATACCCACTCCCTTAATTTGTCAAACCCCAATTTCGCCCCAACTTATTTTTTTCTTTAATTTCCTTTTTTTTTTCACTTCCCCACTATAAATCGTCCCCTAACCCCCTTTATCGTCTTCGTTCGGCTAACCTATCCTGTCACCTAGCCTACTCCCAACCCCTACGTTCCCTTCCCGGAGGGGAATAAGGGAGAGCTAGCGTCCTGTGTCGAGGCCCAACGAAGCCTCAGGATGGCCTCCCCAGAGTTCGGCGATCTTAACACCAAGTGGGTCCAGCGGCCCACAACGACAGCGAGGGGATGGATGGTGCGGAGGGGTACATCTCCTAATCTACCCTAACCATTTAACTGTTAAACTACCCCGGGGCTTTCAACAAGCGCCTCTCGCTTAAACTATTGGTTCTAACAACCCAGATTCCCGTCGCCTGTGTTGGTGTCCTCACAATTTCGGGCCTCGCCCCCCAATTTTCGCTCCGTGCCCTCACACGATCTCCTGGCTAGGACACGTGGCTCCCTTTGGCAGGCACGACCCTCTGCCGAATCTCCCGCTATGGCACCCCCGGGCACTACACTGCCTCCGAGCCTACCAGCTCCCTAACACCGGGGAGTGCCCCCCATGGCACCTCCCCTGAAACGCACACGTGGCAGGCCGGCCTCCCGGGCCCCTTTCCGAGGGTCACCCGTGCCCACAACACTGCCCACGCGGCTAATGGCGCCCCGGGCCCCCTACGCTATCCCGGCCCCCCATGGGCCCATGGCCTACCGCGGCCGACTAGCCTGGTGCCCGGGGTACCCACTCAGCGATACTCACCTTTCACAGCCACGCTCCCAAGCCCGTCAACAGGGCTCCTGCACCCCTCCAAATGGGTATCGAGCCTACTTTCCCACCAACAACAAAACGACCTCCATTTTTCAATTTGACTAACCCAGCTAAGTCACTCTAAACTGACCCCGGGGTCCCTTGGGCGGGAGTCACTCCTCCCCCCAATCACTCATCGCACCATGCATTCCCCATTTGCTCCATACACACAGACCCGCTGGCCTCACTCACTCAACAAGTACTCACCTCATGCTTCCACTTCACTCACCAACTCTTCAACACACACACCACTGAACTCTGCCATCCTTCTAACTACATCCCCTAACTAACTCGTGCTCCCACGTCGTCCCTTAAACTATAGCACGTTCCTTTTAACACTATGTAGCTAAGCTACGTCCCCTCTACACATTCACAAGTCTGTCCATGTCCTCAAATAAATCATTTTATTTCCCAACCTAAAGCTCACTAAATCCCTCTACCTAATCCATTCCACGGACTCCATGAGGACTTACCCCTGCCCCATGAAGTCGGTCTAACTAAGCTAACCCTTCCCCCTAACTAGTTTTCATCCTGTGCCCCGGTCAAGGGGGTCTTCCACCCCTTGCCCAGGAATCCTGTGCACCCGAAAGTGAGGCTTGTTTTTTTGTTTTTTTTTCATGCGCAGCACCTGCGCGGCAACTCAGAGCTCGCGCACTTTACACCTGCCCGTGACGTCATGCAGCTGCACGTGTTCCTCGTCCCTCCTTGGACGGTACCATCCGGCAGAGATACCCCTCCTGCCGGATTCCAACCCCACGTGCAGCCATGGCGTCACCGTGCGCATAAAAAAAAAACACAAGCCCCACGTCTCGAGGGGTTCCCCACGCGAACACATGTGCTTTGCCCGTTGGAGCTGAACACACACGATCGCGTGGAGAACCCGTCCGGTCCAAATCCATTTACCTGCCTAAACTTTGTCCGTCCGCGGGATCGGCAAATCCACCGCGTGCGTTTCCGGACCGGGACTTCATTCCCGCAAGCGAGCACGTGGCGGTCTCGTGCGTTGCACAGCACGAACCTCGTGCTCGCGGCTGGGTGAACCCGGCACGGTCCCCGAAATAGCTACAGCCGCTACTCGGCTTTCGTTCCTCTGTCGCCGTCGTCGCCATTCAACCCACGCACACCTGCGTGTTACGACGCACACAGTCCACTCCATCACATTCACACCGGGAGATGCGGCTGCGTGCTCCCGCATGCCAACCGACATCTCCCTCACATACCGCTCTCTCACACACACGGTCTCTCTTGCACTCGGCCGTTCACTCACGCGTGCCTCACTACTCACACACGCGGGGGCACTCACCCGCGGTGCCTCATCCACACACCGTTCCTCACTCACACACGCGGGGGCACTCACCCGCGGTGCCTCATCCACACACCGTTCCTCACTCACACACGCGGGGGCACTCACCCGCGGTGCCTCACTCATACACCGTGCTTCACTCGCACACGCGGGGGCACTCACCCGCGGTGCCTCACTCATACTGGCCGTTTCATCCACACACACGGCCTCACTCACACACGGTGCCTCACCCACACACCGTGCCTCACTCACACACGCGGGGGCACTCCCCCGCGGTGCCTCACTCACACACGCGGGGGCACTCAACCGCGGTTCCTCATCCACACTCGGCGTGCTGGGAAGCACACACTCCGGCACCATCGCCACCACACCACTCACACACGGGGTCGCTTCCACACACGGGGACGCACTCACACCTTGCTCCACACACACAGGGACAACCACACTGGGGATTCGTGTCCCCACAAGGGTCTCCGGGGCCTCTATACCCCCCAAGCTCTCCGTGCACCCGTTCGCAGCACTCGTCCCCTCAACCTCGCAAAGCACGACCGAACTCACCTGGTCGTGACTCGCCTCAAGGGGGCAGACTCCCTCCCCTCGTTCCTGGAGGAGGCCATCCAGGTGCTCGCACTGGGTCTCTACACGCTCCGCGAGCTCACCCCCATTGTCCTCCACTACCTGTGTGTGTGCGTCACTTACCCCGTCTTCATCGTGTTGTCTCTCCTCTATTTTTCTGTCTCCCGTGTCTCTATACATTTATAAGTTTCTGTCGTCGTCACCTCGTGTCTCGTCTCACACGTTTTGGTCTCCCCATTTAATTTTTCCCTTTTGGTCACCGTCGATTCCTCTGTCACGACCCTCGCCCAACACGCCCCCTGAATTATTTTTTCACCCGCCTCCACCGCGGGCCTGTCAGCCGTTGCACCCCCTTCCAGCTCGTTTGCTTCTACACGTGGAGTCGTCATTTTGAGTTCCCTGCTAACGGCCTTCATGCCCGCCTGCAGGCATCGGCCCATGTTCTGCGTCTCCCCCCGGAGCTTTTTCGAGTCTTCCTTCATGTTTGTTTCCATTTTAGTTTTCATGCGTTTTATTTCGTTTGTGAATGTATCCATTTTTTCGTTCATGCCTTTCATTTCGTTTGTGAATGTATCCATTTTTTCGTTCATGCCTTTCATTTCGTTTGTATTTGCATCCATCCTTGCTGTCATTGCCGCCAGCATGGCGCATAGCTGGGCCATGTCGGGTGCGCTTGAGTGAGCCGTTTCGGCAGGGGTTGGGGAAGGGTTTTGGTGGAGAGGGGGGGGGGAGGTGTCATACACCGCGGCCGCTGCCGCACCCATTTCGGGCTCTGGGTTCAGTTGGGCGAGTCCGTGTTCCTGCACAATCAACATTTCCTGCACGGGGATTCCATCCTGGACCATGGATTCTACATTACTACACATTTCTAATACCCCCGGCTCCCGCTCGCCTTGAGACGCCATCTTGCTTCTCTTAAAGGGTTAATTTCGCTCGCTCGTAATTTGGAGGGAATCGGGGGTCGCTTCTCTCACCCCTGGACCGATTCCCGTGAATTTAGCCGGAGACAGGAGAGCCCGTTTTCCTGTTCTCCGATACCAGTGCCGCGAGGAGGGCGATGAATTTGTATCGCACGACCTGACACCAGTGTTACAGATTCGCGCCCGCCGGCGTGCTGACGGCCACGTCACTCGAATCGCGGCACGTCGCCCACCGGACGGACAATCCAGTCGTGACCCTCTCGGACTAACGCCGGGAACCAGTCACGGGTGGACCTTTCGGTCTCACCGCGATCGAGCCAATCAGCCCCCGCGTGGGATAGGGTTGCTCGCCAAATTCGACCTACCTAAGTACCCACACGGAGGGTAGACCGGGCGATCGCACCTCGCCGCAGGTCGACTTTGGACACGGGCCACTTAAGCGACCCGTTCCGTACTATCGGGATAACCGAGCGGTGTTATTCGTCGACCTCGACGGTTCGATTAATTATCGGGCGTATTCAGCCCACTACCAACCCTTTACGTGAAGCAAAATGAGGATTCAATGAAAGAAATGACGAAGCGAAGCGGGAAACAGTTCAACACAAAGCACATTTATTCGCGGCACACGGGAAGCACACATATTCAATTCCACCAAAAGCACACAGAAAAGAAAAACACAATGCAATTTACACAAAAAGCAAATGCGACAATGGAGATCTACTACCGATTACGCGAGCACACGGCAACACTTATACAATTTTACTTCACAGACGGCGCCGACAACACATACCCAAAACCAAGGAAAAGAATAGAGAACCCTCAAAGATGAGGCGGGCCTGAGGCCGAGACCGGGTCGGGCCTACCCGTCTGGTGATGAGACGCGGAGCGGCGATGGTGCCTCAACTCCGCGGGCCTCGCGGGCAGTGTCTGGTAGGGGGTGGGAAAGGGGCCCCCTTGGTCGCACTATCTCAGCGCGGGGGGAAACAGGAGGGGGTTGCTGATGCTCGGGGTATAGAGGATTCCTACTCTGCCTCGAGTCCCGCGACGAGCGTCTCCACCTCGGCCAGGTCGCGCTGTCGGCCTCCCTGGGGTGCAGCTCCCTGCACGACGCGAGCACCCCCTCGTCTGCCCTCGCCGCCTCTCCACAGCTCCGTCCCCTCCGCTCCGACTCCAACGCACACGACGACGACCAGCTCCTTTTTGCTCCTTCTTCCCAACTCCACCGCCCGCGAAGTCTTAACTCTCTGTCCTTCGACTCTACTCACTGGACTGACGAACGCGGCCGCTTATATCAGCCCCATGGCTTCGCCCTCTCATCTTTGACCCCCTCCCTTCGACCTTTCACCTCGCTCCCCATTGGCCCGCTCCCATACATATGTGTATATATATGTGTATATGTATATATATGTATGTATATATATATGTATATATATATATATATATATGTATATATATATATATGTATATATATATATATATGTATTTTTATATATATGTATATATATGTATGTATATATATATGTATATATATATATATATATATATATATGTATATATATATATATATAAATTCAGTGGCCCAACGGTGCTTGAACTCAGAACCTTTTGGGTCCCAAGCCGCTGCCCTAACCACTGCACCAACACCGGGCTTTTGTATATATATGTATACACACACACACGCACACGCACACGCACACGCACACGCACACGCACACGCACACGCGCACACACACACGCAGTGTGTTTCAAAAAGATTGATACAACTTTGATTCCTTGCCATTTCATTGTTTTTTGAGCCATACCATTTTCCTTTCAAGGGTTTGGTGGTGTTATTGTGGTATTTGTTTCCTGGGATTTGTTGCTCCGTAGCTCAACTATGCCATTATCAGTGAAGTCGACAAAAGTGGTGGCTCTGTGGCATGAGACTAAATCATATGTAGACACCCGCCGGAGGTTCAGTTGGGAATACAACCTCAGAACACGTGATGGACCCACATATTGTGCCATTGAACTTTTTGTGAAACATTTTGAGCACAAGGGATCAGTGCACAACCAGTGCAAGGGTAACAGTGGCAGGCCAACATCACTAACCAAGAGCCAAGCCAACATCGACGCCGTGTGGGATTCTGTGGTGAACCGTCCCTCGAAGTCCCACCGCCAGCGCTCCTGGGAGCTCGGCATCAAACCAACATCAGTCTGGTGTATCTTCACTGAGGAACTGAAGCTTTTCCCATTCATCATCTCTATTGGGCGTAAACTGAGTCAAAATGAAATGAGAAGGAGACTTGATTTGTGCAATTGGCTCAGTGACAGGAAGGAGCCCTCTGGACGACTGGTTCTGGGGTTTTGCCAAGAGCTCTGTCCATGCCAACCACCCTGCCACACTGGATGATCTGAAGCAGGAGGTGTCAGACTACCTCCAGGCAGTGCCACATAAGACCTACAGGAAAGTTTGATAGAACTTTGGAGTCAGGATCAATGCTTATCTGAACTGGGGATGGGCACACATCAAGAACGTCAATTACAAGGATTTTGTGTAAATGCCAATTTCATACCTTGGGCTCTTACTAACTCTAGCAGTGACTGCAATAACAATCAGTGATAGAAAATACCATGTCATAACCTTTCAAGAAATGTTTGGTTCATGTTCCTGAGGTTTCTGTTTCCTTGTAAATTATCATTTTAAGTTGTATCACTCTTTTTGAAACACCCTGGATACGCATGAAATGCAGCACTAAATGAAAATAAACCACACATCAAATTATCCAATGCGAATTTTAAATAAACTCAGCAGAAGTTTTAATATAACATCGTTACCAACAATGAGAGAAGAAAAAGCGGGAGGATGCAAAGGATGTGCGGTGTGAGGGAGCAAAGTGACTGGGGGGGGGGGGGACTGGGAGGATAGTGGAGGGTCGTGTAGGGTCTGCGGTGAGGGAATGATCTGGGAGGGGGACATCCCCCACGGTAAGGGAATTTTGTAATTTTAACCTTAAATTTGTACATTCTCATTCACTCTTTTATCTATCTATAATTCCAGCAGTGTGTGTGTGTGTGTGTGTGTGTGTGTGTGTGTGTGTGTGTGTGTGTGTGTGTGTGTGTGTGTGTGTGTGTGTGTGTGTGTGTGTGTGTGTGTGTGTGTGTGTGTGTGTGTGTGAGAGTGACCGCTGTTTCTCGACAACCTCTGGTCCGATCTAATTGAAACTTGCCAGGTATATTGCTGGGGACCTGAGTATGTGCCTTTTCACGGATTGATATTAATCGGACAAGTGCTTCCCAAGTTATAGCCATTTATTTACCAAACCAATGACAACACACCTTGTTGCGTGGGCGTGGCCGATGGGGAAGGGAAGCACAGCCACGTTCCCCATTACGGGTTACAACGTACGGGCTTCCGGAGAGTGATGGCTTCGTGTATTCTAATAATTTCTCGATTTATTATGCGCATTTATAGATAAACACAATGGCCCAAGTTATGATAGTTTTCATATTAGACGGTGTATAAATTTTGGGAATATCAGAGTGCTGGTATGCTCTGAACCAGGAAGTAAATTTTCTCTCTCTCTCTTCTCTTCTCTTTTTGTTTTTCCTTGCCACGACATTGCGAAAAGGTAAAATACGTTGGCACGAATTGAATAATTGGGTATTAAAAATTAATTGCGAATAATCGTAACTGCGAATAATATCGAACTTCTGGGTCACGCACGTACGGGCACGTGAGAGCGAAGAAACGGCCTGTGTGGTTTATTTATTTATTTATTATTATTATTATTATTATTATTATTTTTTTTTTTTTTTACGGGCACATACTAGTGTTAAATTAATGCGGAATAATCATGTTCTTCTGAATAATTTATACCCAAAGGACAACAGATGTCACAACATGAAAATCGCTCAAAAACTTTGATGAGATATTATTTTATAAAAGCGTTATTTTCACTATTATTGGGCAATCAAAGGGGTAGGCTATTCAAGTATATAGAAAGCGGTAGAGTTGGCAACTCTGGTATAATGCCCTTTGGTGCATGGATTTACCCCACTGAACCCCTCCACACACACACACACACACACACACACACACACACACACACACACACACACACACACACACACACACACACACACACACACACACACACACACACACACACACACACACACACACACACACACACACAGTTGGTTTCAACATTCAAAGGTAACACATTTTAGTGTCTTACTGATAACCATTTGGTAAAGTCAGTCAAAAGTTAACCACACAGAGCAGACTTAAAAAAAAATTATTTCATCTCGATCTCCCAGATTTATAAAATGGGCCATGATGTCTGGAGGTCCATCCATCCGTTCAATCATCTGTTGACTTTTTGCTGCTCCTGCATTAACACAGGCTGATTGTTCTGAAACTTGACACAATAATACAAGACAGTAGCCTGCACAATCACTTGGGCTTCGATTTTTCGATTTCAGATCATGGGGGATCCCAGGGGAGGGGGGGGGGGTGGTGACGGTTACCCCCTGAAACTTTGTATCCCTACTCGTCCCTTATTTATCAACGGATTGCCCTGAAACCCGATACAGCCCTTCCACTCGATGGTCCGCAGGGTCTCTCAGTATTAGATTTTTCGATTTCGGATCACGTGAGCTCCCAGGGGTTGGGGGGGGGGTCTCCAACATTGACTCCAGTCTAACATCTGTGGCATTTCCCAGATTTTGGATTCAGCAGAGGTTTGAACAACAACCTCAAGAGACGACCATCAGCCCACTTGGGGCTATTTATTAATATTATTAGTGTGCACATTTATGGATGTATATATTTAATAATTGTACAACTATTTGCAAACTGTATTTGATAAACCAAAATTGACATTTATTTTGATATTTTATTGAAACCTGTTTGGAATGTAATGTTTATGGTGTTTCCATGTGAATTCCTAGCTTATGTGAGGAACCCGGGTTCAAATCCCAAGTACCATATGTGTTTATATGTTGCATACTGATGTTCTTGTCATTCTTGTAATGATACAATGATCCCTCCTAATATGTGATATCCAGTATGTGTCCCTGTGTGAAGGCATTGTTCTCCAACCTTTTTATTGTGATTTCTATTTTCAAATGTGCATATCTGATTTTTTTTTGTTTTGTTTTCTTGTGGTATGCCTTATTCATAACCTCGACCCAACTGCCTTTATAAAATTAAGGATGATAAATTTTTCAAACAAGCAAAAGCACAGCCAAGCAAAAACAGCAGAAGTACGACGACACCAATTTTGCAATAAAGGGGAGAAAGCAGTCCTAATCCAAGGTGACGTTTCATCCGTAACAAACAGACCTCCTCAGGCCTTGATTGTACCGGCTTCTTGCATTGTCTCGTTACACACACAAATACACACACACACACACACACAATTATTTCACGATAAAAATGCTCTATTTCGGTAAACAATACCTATAAAGGAGTTGAGATGCCGTGCTTTTCAAAGTGATGCATTTCATGCATTGTAACCTTTGTCATCAAGGCAGACTGAGCACTTATATCAGCTTTTCATTTTCAACAAGCACTGTTTACGTTTCATTTGTCTTCATTGAAATGTCTGATATGAGCTCGAGAGAAACCCAGGTGAGGTCTAGAAAGCCTAAAAATGGGCATTAACGAACATTGATTACAGCAATGAAGTCCTCCCTCCTCATGGTTGTCAGCTTCTCCATCCCATCACACTGCATCCATCAAACTGAGAATGTTGCACAATGTCTTCATAATCTACTCCACCACTACACTTGTATGCTCATCCATCCAATTCAAGTATGAATCATCGAAGTCTACAACACTCACACGATCTATGTGCTGTGGCTTTCTGTAACCATTCAAGATAGTGCTCATTAGGTGTGCTCAGAAACAAAACGACTTGTACTCATCCGTCACATACCTCATAATAATTGTTTATTCCTTCTATTTTCCTTTATTTGCTTCAAGCCCTGTGCCTGCAACTGTGCATCACTTGGCTGTCAGAAATGTCCATCTTTGACACCTTCAAATGACAGGGTTGGAGTAAACATGAGTGGTTGTGCTCCAGAGGAAGCCATATAAGTGTGATCAACAGAGAGTAATGTTGAATTGTAACTTTTATTTTGCCTGTTGTTACACTGCATAGTGAACGCCAAAATGTCGGTGACAGTGCGCATGGGAATGCAGCATGTCTGCCACAATATGTCTCTGACAGTGCGTATGGGATAGTGTGCATGGGAGTGCCTGCCACCTTGGCAACAAGCCCAACGCATGCTGATGTTTGTTGGCTGGTGTCGCCTAATTTTGGTTCATGTGCTATAAATGCTTTTAAAAGCAAAGTTTAGGTTCAATGACCCTGTGATCAACAGATGTTTACATAATATGACGTCACCACTCACTGTTCAAGGTGTACACACTTAAGTCTTGTATGTTTTTTTTAAACTTGTACATGCACCTAATGATGCTTAAAGCATATAATTATATCTCCAGTATCATTCAACACATAGAGGCAGATACTCCTTTTTTAAATGGGAGTATGTGGGTTGGGCCATTTTAGAAGGGTGTGTGTTTCCTTGCAAGTGTTTGCATTCTGATTGGCTGCATAAAACCACCAAGTCAGAAAACATTTCTACCGTTTTCACCTGATGGGTCAGAAAACATTTCTACCGTTTCGACCTGATTGGTCAGAAAATATTTCTACCGCTTCCACCTGACCCAGACATCTATTGAAATCTGGCTCGCAGCCAGCAGAAACATGAATATCACTGCCAAGGAAAGTGAATCTCTCCGTGACCTCAACATCCTCAGCACAAACAGGTACAGACAAGACAGCAGCATCCAAGATGTCATTGAAAGCCTGGATCTTAGTTTTGACCCAGGAAAACCCGTAATCCCAGCGGCTCCGACTCCTCATTCGGCACCGCAAGGGATCTCTAGAGTCTCTGCAAAGATGACTGCATCATCTACGAAATAAAGGTCAGAGACCTTGACATTCCCAAACAACGCACCACAGCTTGGTCTCTCTGACATCCTCTCCAGAATCCAATCCAAACAAGAGCTGAAAGGTGTGGGGGTAAGTACACATCCCTCACGAACTCCAGTAACAACTGGAAATATGTCAGAGATTGTACCACCACATCTCAAAGCACTCTCAGTACCAGAGTATAATTTAGACATCATATTGATCAGTTCTGGTGGCACCACATGAAGACCAAGAATCCTCCAGAGGGCATCCCTATTCACTGACTCAAACTTGTTGCAGAGATCAAGGTAAGCTGCAAGCAGCCCCTGCAAAAACTCTCATCTGCATTCGGTGAGGACCCGAAGAGCAAGGATATGGTCAATCGTTGACCTTTTTGGTGTAAAGCCTGACTGCTCTGCGTGCTGGTGCTCAACCAGATGGTGGCAAACCTGATCAAGAATTATCTGAGTAAAGACCTTGCCCGAAACTGA
>NC_140968.1:89798814-89873814 GCF_056783735.1 Eptatretus burgeri
ATTCGATTTGCATGAAACCAGCATCAAACGAGATTACCTTCTCTTGTTGAAACGTATTCACCGAGCTTGCGAGTGAAGACTCGCCAAAACGACGTGAGTTGATTGTTGTTTAGTCCGTAGCCCCCGAAAGTCGGGGGGGGGGTCATGACATTATAGATATGTGGTTTGTGTCATAAGACCATTCATATGAAACCAGTTCCCCACACTCATACCAAGAACAAAAAAAGTAGTGGCGGCGAAGGTATGCGCTCTATGAGTGCCTGTTCTAGTTCTTTTTTAAATCTTATGCCAAAATGACATACATGTAATGTATGATGTTTTCTGGTGCATTAGAATCTGAAATACTGCAGAAAAATATTGTTGAACTTGGCAAGATTTTTCCAGTCCGTCTCAGTGAAACTTGAAAAGTCTAAAAAAAATCAAGATTTTATGTATTTTTCGCGTTTTTCGAACTCCGCAGTTTGCAGACAGAGTCTTTGAACAGATGGGACAAAACTTATAGTTCACTTGTTCAAAGTTGATTTCTTACAGTCCAGGAATCGTTTTTGGTGATCAGTTACCGCTTGTAATAGGTACTGCTTTTGCTCCTCATCGGACGTAATACACCACGCTCTGGGCTACACCACGCTCTGCACAGTCATTCACAACTTTCAGCTTGCTGACGATAGTACGGCTCTGTACGAAACTATCTTCAGTTTCCCATTGGTCCGGGTCTTTGTGCAGAAAGTCAGAGTTCAAATGCAGAACATCAAACTCTGTACAAAACTATCTTCAGTTTCCCATTGATCCGGGTCTTTGTGCAGAAAGTCAGAGTTCAAATGCAGAACATCAAAAGAACTTCTGTTTCTCGGAGATGCGAAATCTTCCAGTTTTCGGCGCATGATATCTTTCTGGTGAACAACAGCTCTTTTCGGTGCTTCATCATCGTCATCGTCTTGTTATTTTAGATTTTGAGCTGTTTTTCTTTTTGTCTCAATTGACACGTTTCGGTCAAATAGACATAATGGTATCAGTTCTACCGATAAATACCACAGTTGTCCTAGGAATTTTTTCACCGTTGCCTTAGCTATATCAACGTTCACTTCGGAATATTTATCCATTCGCTTTAACAATGTCAGGTCGTTCGCACTAGCCGACATGGAATTTGGGGCAGTAAACCACGCTTTGACGTAGATTTGTACTAGGAAGTAGTCCAGATCAAGTAGACCCTTCTCTTCTTTCTTTGTCAACTTTATCTGCCCGCGAAACAAGTACATGAGGAAATAGATAGTTTAGCCATCCACCTAGCTCTATGTAGGGCGCCCGGACGACGAAAGTGAAAGCCTCGTTCAGGCTCACCACCTACAAAGACAATACATAACTATAAAAGTACAATGTAGTCCTCTCTGGGCTGATGTTCTTTCAATTGGTTATTCATGAACGCAATGATTTCCTCTTTTGTTGAAATATTAAATTCTCCAGGATTCTCTAAAGGTTGTGCCACTCTGAAGGTTGTTTGATCAACGTACGACCATTGCTCTTGAAGCCTTTTGAATAGCGAAATATCTGGTCCTGTGGAAGGACCGAGGCACACCACGGTAGTCGCTTCCAGGATGAGTTCATGAATGTGGTGGCGGCACCCAAAGTGAAGTAAATTCCTGCCTAAGTGGCATTCTGATAAGACGCATGCCCTGTTATGAATTCCCGTGTTGCTGCTGGTTCTGTCGAAACAAAGACCAGCAACTTTAGGACACAGATCCCAGTCACTGAGTATGTCAAGCACCGCTTGAGCTTGCATGGCCCCCGTCGACGGAGGAATCTTTGGAACACCAAGCAATTGGTCCACACCCTTTCCTGACACGAGGACTGGCAAGCGATCAACCCTCTCGTTTCCAGTCATGTCCGGTAACAATTTCCCATCCCAATGCACTAGCAAAGGTACATCTACAGTGAACTCTGCTTTTATCGGTCCTGCAATCTGTTCTCCATGTTTGTGCCGGTCACGACGAATTGAAGACCGACTGATTGTGTACTCTGTTACTTCATGTCCGAGACTTTTGACAGTCTCCGCCAGAACAAACGTGGCCCAGCTATCACTGACCTTAGCCCTATCGAGGGCTGAGGCGAATTGTGGACTTACCACAGACTTTCGCGACCTCTTTGCCATTGGTGGGGTACTAGATGTCGATGTACTTGACAAAGGGTCCTCACCAAGGTGTTCTTCCTCGCTACTGGACCCCAGTACAGCTTTCTCCGACGAGTGATGAAACTGTTCTTCTTCCGCTTCTCTCTTCTTTATTTCTGCTTCCTGCCGGTTTCTTGCCTTTTTCTCACTTCTCGCAAGCTTAGCATCTACTGTGCCCATTGTCCCTCTTCTTCCTTTCTTTCTCTGTGCTAACAAAAAGAGTCTATCTTCGTCGATTTTTATCAAAGATGGCGCATTGGCATGTGCCACATCAAACAGACTCCAAATAATCACTGAATCTATCTTCTTTTTCTTGTAGTCCTTCGGACCTCTTTTGTTTATTTTCTTTGTTTTTCCTCAGCTTTTTATATTCATCCACTCGCTTTTCAATTGGGGTGCACTGCAGACACCTCCAGTTTTCCTCACTCTTCCCCCTCTTCAGTGACTGGATTGCATTGGTCCATTGACTTCGCAAGGTATTTAAAGAGGATGAAAACATCTCAAACTGTCTCTCTCTTGCTTTGCTTTCTACTTTCCTCAGGTGTGTGTCTGATGGCACCTGTCATGTTAGCATAATTAAGATTGTAGAAGTTTAATATCGATTTAGCTCTGCCCTTTGTCTTCTCTTTTGTATGTAACTGTTTTTCTTTTGCTGCACCTCTAAAATTCTTGCTTTGCTCTGCTTTTCATGTTGCTTTTGTAATGAAACCTTTTATTGTTCCTCATGCCTTTCCTCACCCTCTCTTTTAAAATAAATTGCTTGTATTGTGAATGTCTGCAGTTTGACCTGTCTTTTCTTCCATTGGTCCAGCGTGGTCTGCACATAGTGTAGTCGGGAAATTTTTCCCCACCGATTGACTCTTGTTAGCCGGTGCATACTTGGCAGCTGCGCTCAACTGCAACTGATACGGTAAGTTAATGCAAGTGCATATCGAGGGCATGAAACTCACTTGGTGCGGTCAATCCACCGGATACGGGAACACGCAAAGTCGTGTAACCCTCCCAGGATTGGCAGTCGCAATCGGCATTTGTAGTTGCTTAGGCCTAGGTCACATTTGCTCTACGGCTAGGATACGGCGGCCGCCTAGGATACGGCGGCCCCTTGAATTGTCAGAAACGTGCAGTGGCCGCAGAGTTTCTGAGGTGGCCTCAGGGTGGCCCTACGTCATATGGCTATCTTTTACAGGCCGTCGGGGTCGCCGTAGAATTATAGCGCGGAGTTATAACTTTTTTCATTTCTATGTTGGCCGTAGCAGTTCGACAAGCCAAGCTGTGATGTAGATGTGTTCCACGTCAACCGTACATAGGGCGTACGGTGGGCTTGCGTTATTGGTGCGCTGCTGTAGGCTCTTATCAATGAAAAATGAATTTTGCCAACCCCCCAAAAAATTACAAAAAAAAAAACAATAAAAATTACATTCGCCTTAGGGCCCCCCTGCGGTGGCCTTGCGGTCTGTGTGTCTACCTGCGGGAAACGCAGGGTCGACGCACGGTTCCCCTATGCCCGCCGTGCATCCTACGTACGGCCTCCATGGCAGTCTGTGTCGACCGTGCATCCACCGTGCACTACCGCTAGAGATTGGAGTATAGGTGTTTGCCTATACTCCGAACTGGTATATTCAGTTATATATATTATAATTATAGTATTGTTACGGTTGTGGAAATTCGCATTACACCATAAAGAGTCCATCCATCCATCCATTAGGACCATACTCTGTGCAGAGCGTTGGTGCCGCCGAAGCAGTCTCCTTGGCTATTGGGAACAATCCTGGACGGGTCGCCACTCCGACACAGAATACCAGCAAGCTCGCACTCATTTTGCCGACCTCGGAAGGATGACAGGCAGAGTCACCCCCACCTGGTATTAATTCAACAGAAAAGCGGGATTTGAACTCAGGATCCGAGGATCACAAGCCTACCACACTAACCATTAAGCAAACACCAGGCATAACTAATTGTGGAAGATGATATCCTGGAACGCCCAGCCTATGTGTCCCAACTCTTTGAAGAAAGAATGCTCCAGGTAGCTTACCAACACAGGGTTTGAATCACTTTTACTCTATTTTAAAACACCCCAAGTGCGACGGTAAAAAACGTGCCTTGTTCACCCCTTGCGTTCTCCCCTAACCATCATCATTACTTGTATCCCTTGTTTGTCCTTTTATGTCTACATTCTCCCTCCACCCTGCCATTTGCGGTTCCCCTTTCTCCTGCTATTCCCTTTGTTACGTTGTGTGCTGATCTGTTTGGTGTCGGAGCTCTTCCATGAGTCTTAACCATGTATATAAAAAACAAAAACTGTGTTGTGGTCGTTTCATTCTTTCATTTCTTCTTTAAAGCTCACTGGGCTAAGCCTGGTGACATAAAAGGCATTGCCATGGGTGGGTGTCGGGCTGTTGACAGCAAGCTCGGTGGAAAGAGAACAGTTTAGTTGTGCTGTGACTTGGTATTCAGTTTCAACTTGACCACAGCACAGACAGTCAAGTTTGGAGAGATAACAGATCCTATCTGTTCAGTTCACTTGGTGATCAGTGGTGAGACAAGTTGTTGCCTTAGAATCAAAAGGTTCAATTGTCAGATGGAATCTTTTGATTCTTAGGTGACAAATTGTTGGTAAGATCAGCTGCTGCATGGGAGGGAGACAGCCCTCGTCTTTCCCTAATCTTTAATTTGTGCTAGCTTGGTCAAATGGTGTGCTGGTGACCACACACCAATCGGTTCGATCTCCCACCACACCAGGCAGAATGCAAGCACAATGCACTTCAGCCAGCCACAAGATGTGATGCCATCTCCCTCCCCCATTATCTCCCAGTAATTTTATATACTCCAGCTTGAAGGTTTTGTTCTTTATTGCATTTCCCACGATACTCCTTTGTTGTGTCGGCTCACAGCTGTAGAGGGGTTTCGAAAACGTTGAAGTATGAGTTTTGTGTTGTCCTGTTTGGGCTCCATCACACTTGTTCCTTTGTCAGTTATGTTTCAGTAAATTATTAGTTGGTTTTCTTAGTCATTAGCCTGCCACCCTGCACACCTGGAGATGGGGATTTGCAATCGTGCGTGTGTGTGTCTTTCTGTCTGTCCTGGCCATGCCATAACTTTTTTTTTACCATTTGAGCTTTTGCCATAAAATTTTCAACAAGCCTTTATTATGAGAGTATGGAGAACATTATTCAAAATTGGGTCAAAATGTGTAAGGGCAAACTCATCGTGACTATAAATAGCCATTATTAGCCCTGCCGCAGTGCAAGATGTCCCGTTTTTTTTAAAAAAAATCGCTTCTCTGTTTATTTATTTATTTCCCATTGAGCTTCAGCATGTCTGTCCAGGCCATAACTTTTTTTTACCAATCGAGCTTTTGTCATTTTGCTGATGACCACACCCTCTGCCGTACCATCTGTCATCCCTGAGATTGGCAAGCAGCAGCTTCTTTGCTCTCTGCAGATCTGGGTAAAATCACAAACTGGTCCAACACATGGAACGTGTCTTTCAATCCAGACAAATCTCACACTCTCACGATGTCTCTCCGAAAAGACCGTTTGGACCCCCCTGCCCCCCTTTCTCAACTCCTTTCTCAACAATCCTCTTGAAGAAGTCCTTTCATTCAAGCTTCTGGGTCTCACTATCTGGCATGATCTTTCCGGGGAAAGTTCTATTTCCAAGCTGGCCTTCAAAGCCAGTCACCAATTGGCATCCTCCATTATGTCCTTCCTTGGCACACCTGAGCTCCTGACAACATACAAAGCTTTCGTCTGCAGCTTGATGGAGTCCTGTTCTCCCTCAGCTGGTGCTCCTGCCTCTCACCCTTCTCAGCCTCACGCTGTGGAAACCAATGCTTTTAGGATTATTGGCATCTCCCGCAATGAAATTGAGTCTTTGGGTCTCACACTCTCTCACCTCAGGCAGGTCGGTGGTCTTTTTTTCTTCTTCCGTCTACTCTCCGGCCTCGCCCCCCCCGCCCTATCTGCAATATGTCCCCCCAATATTTTGCAGGGCACTGAAGGGGTGCCAGCAACCCCCATCTGGTAAAACTACTAACATCAAGAATCACTGCTCACCTTCACTCTCGCTTTCCTCTTTTTCCCCGACTTTGGAACAAACTCCCACACTCTCTTCAATCCCACTCTTCCCTCCAGGTCTTCAAAACAGCTGTTCACCACCATCTCATATCTGACCCCATCCAAAACCACAATCTGTTTTTACCCCCGTTAATCCACCCCAAACCCTGGACCTCCTCCAAATTCCCTGCTTTCCATCCTGAAGGTCCTTGTCATGTAAGGACATGAACGTCCCTGTAGTGTCCATTTTGTTTACCCTCTGTACCCCACCCCATCCCCCTCCCTTCCAAAGATCTCATGTCTCTGTTCCACACTGTTTTTTTCCTTCCCTCTCCCACCACTCTTGTCACCTGCTCCTCTTGTTGTACGTTCTGTGTGTTAGGTTTTATACGAACCTCGACAGTGTATACCAAAAAAAAAACTTCAACAAAGCCTTATTATGAGAATATGGAGAGCTCAAGTGAATAAAATGTACAATTTTTCTTTAACTGTCGTTTTCGTCCAGCTTAGTTTGAGTTCAAAGCAGACGTGGACGGGCTTCGTATTTTCGAGATTCCGGTCATCATTTGTCAGCATTTCAATTGTAATGAAACTGTCAATCGTTGGCATGCCGACGTATTGTCTTGCACTCGTCGTCATCCTATTGTTGGAATGAAAACAGTTCAGGCTTGCACAGCAGTCGAACTTTCCTGCACGAGGTTTCAATTTTTCCAATCACCGCTCGGCCATTGTTCACATGTGCGGGTGCTTTGACCGACGTCCCCGTACCTGTACCTTCCGTGAATGTGACGGCTGATATGACATTGCTATGGCATTGGGACTATTGTGCGTATCCTGTTCGAGACCCGTTTGAACGACCCCAGTGTGTGAATGATAATAATTGATGAGCAACACAGCAATACTGAACTTGCCATGCACTCAGCAATCCACAAAGCCGAGATGCTCACGTCTGGGTTTGTGCGGTGTCTTGGTGACGATTGTGACGTTTATTATATAAACGGGATTTGCTCCAAACACCGTACAAACTGCTCTTTTGCAAAACAAAAATGTTCCTGAAACAGGTGGTTGCGGTACGTTCAGCTCAGCAGACGGAATTGCATTGTGACGTGTCTGCAAGAAAACTTGCGTAAAAATAAGCTCAGGACACACGTCTTTGCCTTTATGCCCAACAACACTCCTCATTGCCTTGACCTGCAAATCCTGGGATGGCCGCGTGTTTGACGGCTCACAAATCTACCTTCAGATGTTTGCTAAGAAAGGTCATTGTTGGCCTGAAAACGAGGCGTGGAATGGAATCCGATGCTCGGTGTAACCGTGCGTGGGGGTGTGACCTTGATGGCTCGAAAGCGGATAGCAAAACACTTGCGTGCATCGAAAGTGATCCCGGGGAATGTCCGTGGATTGGGAAAATTTTAATCTTAATAGGCAACCACATGGGTATAAAACACCCGGTCTCCGTTCAGACTCTTTGGTTGCTCGAACGTGCCGGGTTTGCTGGAACAGCAACGTGATAGCACCGAACACCTGGATTCAATCTGCGGAACGCACACACATCATACAAATCCATGCTTTGCCTTCAAAATTTGCCCGTACGTACTCGCACCCTGAAATGTGAGAAGTTGCTCTACAATTTATGTGCGGCAGTGGTGCAACGATCAAGAATAAGATGGGGACAAGAAGATAAGATCAGAGATGATATTGGGGGAAGGGTCACACTGATTAGGGATGATATTGTGGGTGAGGGTGGTAAACTAATCAGGGATGATGTTGTGGGGGAGGGGTGGTAAACTAATCAGGGATGATATTGTAGGGGAGGGGTGGTAAACTAATCAGGGATGATATTGTGGGGGAGGGGTGGTAAACTAATCAGGGATGATATTGTCGGGGAGGGGTGGTAAAGTAATCAGGGATGATATTGTCGAGGAGGGGTGGTAAAGTAATCAGGGATGCTATTGTCGGGGAGGGGTGGTAAAGTAATCAGGGATGATATTGTGGGGGAGGGATGGTAAACTAATCAGGGATGATATTGTGGGGGAGGGATGGTAAACTAATCAGGGATGATATTGTAGGGGAGGGGTGGTAAACTAATCAGGGATGATATTGTGGGGAGGGGTGGTAAACTAATCAGGGATGATATTGTGGGGGAGGGGTGGTAAACTAATCAGGGATGATATTGTGGGGGAGGGGTGGTAAACTAATCAGGGATGATATTGTCGGGGAGGGGTGGTAAAGTAATCAGGGATGATATTGTCGGGGAGGGGTGGTAAAGTAATCAGGGATGATATTGTGGGGGAGGGATGGTAAACTAATCAGGGATGATATTGTGGGGGAGGGGTGGTAAACTAATCAGGGATGATATTGTGGGGAGGGGTGGTAAACTAATCAGGGATGATATTGTCGGGGAGGGGTGGTAAAGTAATCAGGGATGATATTGTCGGGGAGGGGTGGTAAAGTAATCAGGGATGATATTGTGGGGGAGGGGTGGTAAAGTAATCAGGGATGATATTGTGGGGGAGGGATGGTAAACTAATCAGGGATGATATTGTGGGGGAGGGGTGGTAAACTAATCAGGGATGAGATTGTGGGGGAGGGGTGGCAAACTAATCAGGGATGATATTGTGGGGAGGGGTGGTAAACTAATCAGGGATGAGATTGGAAGAAGGGTCATACCATCAGCAAGAAGATTGGGGGAAGGGTCACACACCAATCAGGGATGACATGGGGAGGGGGGGGGGAGAACATCAGTCAGGGGTGAGATGGGAGGGGGAGGGAGCAAACCGATAAGGAATTGGTAAACTGGGAAGGGTCACACTGCTTTAAACAAACATGTGCACGTCCACAGTATAGTGGTTAAATTGTAAGAATCCAGAAAGGAAACCACACACACACACACACACACACGTGGGAGAGGTATATATATGTATGTATATATATATATATATATATATATATATATATATATATATATATATATATATATATATATATATATATATATATATATATATATATATATATATATATATATATATATATATATATATATATATATATATATATATATATATATATATATATATACTGTAAATACATATACAGGGGGCTGAAAAGTAGGTATACAGTAAGGATTATACCAGTATTACCAGTATTATAATAGTGGCGCTAGGATTCATTTAATACGAGAATTCATTCATTAATACGAGATTAATATGTTTATTATTGATATGTTTATTATTGGTATGTTATTATTGATATGTTATTATTGATATGTTTATTATTGATATGTTTATTATTAATATGTTTATTATTGATATGTTTATTATTGGTATGCTATTATTGATATGATTATTATTGATATGTTTATTGTTGGTATGTTATTATTGATATGTTATTGATATGTTTATTATTATGTTATTATTAATATGTTTATTATTGGTATGTTATTATTGATATGTTTATTATTGATATGTTTATTATTGATATGTTTATTATTGATATGTTTACTATTAATATGTTTATTATTGGTATGTTTATAATTGATGTGTTTATTATTGATATGTTTATTATTGGTATGTGATTATTGATATGTTTATTATTGATATGTTTATTATTGATATGTTTATTATTGGTATGTTATTATTGATATGTTTATTGTTGATGTTTATTATTGATATGTTTATTATTGATATTGTTACCGTTGTGGAAATTCGCATTACACCATAAAGGGTCCTCAGGTGAGGTATATCAGTAAGTTCATGTGTAGTTAGCCCAAACCCGTTGTATAGAGGGAATATGTGTGATTCATCCGGGCTGCGATGCTTTGAGTTAGCCATTTTTCTTTCCCTATTGTTATTTTCGACCATTAAGCCGCCAACAACTCAAACACCACCACCTTTGCCTCTTTACCTCCACAACTCCATCCCGCAAACATTGCTTCACCGCCATTCCCAAACGATGCCCGCCAACCACCAAACCACCACAGCAAACCCCCCACCACCTTCGCCTTTCTCCTTCCACAACCATCGACCCCACACCCACCAGTCAACACTAAACGTCGCGCTGTCCAAGGCCCATTCGGTAATTGATGCCGAATGCGTCGAGCCGCAGGTACGAATGCGTTCCTCTCGGGGAGAAATTCGGATCGGGAAGGGCTCACGCCCCTTTTTCTGAGTCCAATGGGCGAGCATCGGGCGGTATGGCCCTGCCTCCAAGCGTGATGAACGTGGATTCTTTACGAGAGAGAATTCGGATCAAAAGAGGCTCACGCCCCTTTTTGCCACGCCAATGGCTGAACAGAGGGTGGCGTGGCCCCGCCTCCAATCGCGTTTTGATCCTGAAATCTGCATACAGGCTCCTCCTCCGGCTTATAAAGACGCGAGCACAAGGCGACTCGCGCAGTTTTTCAGTTCGGGTCGAGTTCAGTTCAGTTCGGGTCGAGTTCAGTTCAGTTCGGGTCGAGTTCAGTTCAGTTCGGGTCGAGTTCAGTTCAGTTCGGGTTGAGTGCAGTTCAGTTCGGGTCGAGTGCAGTTCAGTTCGGGTCGAGTGAAGACGGCGGTTGAGTTTGGGTCGAGTGAAGACGCAGTTCGGGCTGGTCGAGTGAAGACGGAGGTCGTCATCGAGGTTGTCGTGTGGGGGTCGCTCGTCTCGTCGTTGGTGCCGTCTCTTCGCGGGATTCGAGCCAGCCAGCCATTCCCCTCGCTCGACCCTGGCCATCGACAATTCTCCTCTCCCCCATCCGCGCTGAGAGAGTGCCGGTGGACCCGTTCCTTCCCCGCCCTAACAGTGGTGCCGACAAAACCGTGCTTGCGTGGAGCACGCCGGAGAGGGCTCACCGACCACGCCAGGGGCACGGAGTCGGGGCGCAGCTGCGCGGACATTGCGGCTTGCCCGCCATCGCGTCACGAGGAGGTGGGTAAGACCTTCTCGGTCTCATGGACCTGGCCGCTCCTCCAGGATCCACGTACATTTGGTCCACGGACCTGTCTGCCTCATTGCCTGTGAGGGTGGCTTTCGTTTCCTTTGCTTTTGAGTGAATGCGGTGGCGCTGTTCGACAAGTATAATTGTTTAAGTGTTGTAAATAATTATATTCGGTTGAAGCTCTGCATTGTAATTTTGCTTTTGTTGCATTTTGTCTTGACTGTTATACGTGCATTACTGTATGGCTGTGAATACGTGCTTGTCTCTGTGTGTGTAATAAAGTGCTCGTTTGTTGAACTGTTTTCCCGTTTCGCTTCGTCTTTTCCCTTGTTTGAAAGTTCCATCTTGCATCACGTAAGGGATTGATCGTGGGTTTAAAACACCCGGTAACCAATCTGAACCGTCGAGGTCGACGATAACTCCGCTCGATTATCCCTGCAGCATGGAACGAGCCGCTCAAGCGGTTCATGTCCGAAGTCGACCTGCGGCGAGGTACAATCGCCCGGTCGACCACTCGCGCAGGTACTTAGGTCGATCTAATTTGGCGAGCAACCCTATCCTGCGCGGGTGGGCAATTGGCACGATTGTGGTGAGGTTAAACCCCCACCCATGACTAGCTCCCGGCGTTGTTCCGAGAGGGTTACGACTGAATTGTCCGTTCCGGTGGGCGAGGCGGCCGCCATTCGAGTCAAGCGGCCGATCGCACGCCGGCGGGCGCGGAATTCGTAACACTATGTTTATTATTGATATGTTTATTATTGGTATGTTATTATTGGTATGTTATTATTGATATGTTTATTATTGTTATATTTATTATTGGTATGTTATTATTGATATGCTTGTATAATCAATAAAATACATTTTGTTTTTCATTACTGTTTACCTACTTTTGCAGCCCCCTGTATATATACCACACACACACACACACACACACACACACACACACACACACACACACACACACACACACACACACACACACACACACACACACACACACACACACACACACACACACACACACACACACACACACACACACACACACACGATTTAAGTCGGAGATTTCCCAAGAGTGTGATTATGATATAAAACTCCGAGCACGAAAGGGACACTGGATGAACGGACATCGACAGGTAAATAATGTGTGTTTTTTAAAGACACATATTGTACGAACAGCAAAATGAACGTGAATACAACACGAGGAGAAAAACAAGTAAACGATCACGTTTAAACACAAATAATTATCATACATAATACATCCTGAATTCAGCACAAACTCGTGATTATGGTTATAAAATTGTGGATTACTCGTTTTATCCACGTTCACTCGGAGGTGTTATCACAATACGGTATTTATTTATTATCAATAGTCAATACTAAATGTCGATATGTGAATCGATGGACAACATTGCTACCAATGTTAAAAGCAGACTCGTGATGCGACGTCTTGAATGTCTCACCTTGAAAACCTCAAGGGAAAGGTACATCTCGCTCCAAGGACTTGAGAGATGTTCGATGAAAGAAAGAATGATGAGTTGTGAGAAGGGAGGAGTGGAGGTGGAGGGGGTAAAGGGGGGAGGGGGGTTACAAAAACCTCCGATGGTTTCTCATCAGACCTGATGAGATTCTCATCGATTTCATGAGAATTTTGTGTCGTGGGGGGGGGGGAGGGGAGGGATGCAAATGAATGCAGACGGCAGACATTTTACACTTAGGAAGGAGACATTGATGGGGTTACCTGATCTATGTAGTTAATCGACCTGAGAATATAATGGATAACAGGGAAGACAGGAAGTATCATGATGATCTTGGACTCATGGGCTCCCTTGTGCCTTTCTCACATGTGGGACAATGATGTTTATGAGACATTAGTGTACTATTACCTGAAAATACATTCGTAAGCAACGGACAATTCCCAGCTCCTGACCTCCATTACCTGTATCTGCTTGTAAGTACTCTGAGGGGAGCAGCAAGCACAGCACCGAAGATATTTTTGAGATTTTGATTTACTTTATGGATTAGTGAAAACACGAACGTGTTTCGAAGATATGAACGAGCTGAAAGGTGTGGAACCTTTTCAAATCAATGATGTGCCAATTGCATCAGGAATGAATTGTGACAGGTGTTCATAAGCCCCTGATGGTCAGGGCAACTAAAGGTGAAATGAGTGACCCATGTTGGGGCATTAGGTGTGCACCGGGTGCAGTCGAGCCTGGCTGGGTTCGAATCTCGGCCCAGGTATAAATTGCCATCCTGGTGTCTCGCAGGCAGGACGAGGCATCGACTTGCGCTCCGTCCCTTGGATGAATGTTAAACTGGATGTACCGTCTGCCAGCATTAGTTGGTGGATGTTAAAGATCTCATGGTGTCCTTCGTGAAGAGTAGGCGAGCCGTCTCGGGTACCCTGAAAAAATTACAAATTCCTGCTCAAATCTCCAGGAGGCGTTGCAATAGCGATACAGCTTCGCCTCCTGCCAATGACGTGATGCCACTCAGTCATGTTCCACATACGAAACTAGGAGGACACTCAGTAGGGCGCATATCTCTGTCACATAATGCCTGATCCATGAGAACATAGTGGACCTAATACGTTTTTGAAATATCATGCTACACATAAAGTACAATATCATTTTTGGCCCTATCTCTCAATGGTGAAGAATCACTTAAAAATTCCAGTAGTTGGATCCGGATTTAGATCTTCACCAACATCGAATCAATTCGTCCTTGTCACACACCCAACCTGTCCACCAAGTTTCGTCCAAGTCTGTCCACAACTCTTTGAGATATCGTGCTGTATATCGTTTTTGGCCATATCTCTCAACGGTGAAGAATCACTTTAAAAATTCTAGTAGTCAGATCCAGATCCGGATCATCACCAAAATCTAATCAGTTCGTCCTTGTCACACACCAAACCTGTCCACTGAGTTTCATTCGAATCCGCCAATAACATTTTGAAATTTCCTGATGTATACATGGTGTCATTAGAGCTCGACTTACACTGCAAAATTGAAAAACCACTCCTGTGCAGATTCCTTCCGCAGGACGGTTCACCGGATGACGGGATTGTGGCAAAGCCTTCGAGACCCCCACTCTTTGATAATAGGAGAAAAACCACGGGTTTTTCCCGGGTCAGAATGTGGAAGTGTGAGTTGGGGTGGTGCTGAGGTGTCGTCCACCAGACAGCGGTCTTCTTGGGTTAACCTGAAGCAGGCCCTCGGGTGGGTGCCTGGAATATCCTATCCCTAAGAGAGGATGGTTACCTGTCTCTGTTATCATCTGAGCTCAAGTGTTTGAACATCGCTATTGAAGCACTCTCTGAGGTTCGGAGACCGGATTGCGGCGAGATCATGGCGTGTGGTTACACCTATTATTGATCTGGTCATTCTGATGGTTACCATGCCCAAGGAGTTGCTGTAGCTGTGTCAAATAAGCTGACTCCAATGACAATTGAGGTAACGCCGGTCAACGAGTGTATTTTGAGGCTAAGGATTCATCACTCCTTGCATGTCGTTTCCCTGGTCTCTGTTTATGCTTTGACTGAGGCGAGTGATCTCACAGTGAAGGACGCATTCGATGCCATGCTTGAGTCTGCACTTGATCCGTGCCCCAGGTGAGATGTTATTGTAGTCTTGGGGGATTTCAATGCATCGACTGGAACTGATCGGGATGGTTATGAGGTGTGTGTTGGTCCCCATGGGTCAGGAACTATGAACCAGAATAGCACTAAGTTCCTTGACTTTGCAAGAAGTCATGGACTTAGGGTGGCTGGTTCATGGTTTCAGCGCCCACAAGTTCATCGCTGGACTTGGTATTCTAACGCTGGTGGTGCGGCAAAGGAGATTGACATTGTGTTCATTGATGGTCGCTGCAGGTCAATCCAGAACTGTAGGGTCGAATGGTACTCAGTTCCTCAATCCCGACCACAGACTTGTGGTAACAACTCTGAAGTTTCAGCTTAAATCTGGGAGAATGGTACAATCCCAGCCTAGGTTGGATGTTGGCAAAGTCAAGGAGGAGAGGGTAGCTGAGGAGTTGGGAACAAGCTGTGTAGGGATTTGGGGGGTCTGGGTGCTTCAGAGAATCCTGAAGAGTTGTGGAGTGCCTTCAAGACCATCGTCGCTGATGTTGCTGGTGGATGTCTTGGAACCCACCATTGGGTGAAGAAGAATTTTTGTCTTTCAAGGAACAATGGAGACCATTGACAAGAGTTGCAGGGCCAGGCTGAATGGCAGAGATGATCTGTTCAGGGAGTTCAGGCAAAAAACTGGACATACACTGAGGGTGAACAAGGAGGCCTATGTGCAAGGAATCTGTGAAGGGGTGGAGCATCAACTGTGGTAAAGTGATTCTCATCCTGCTTTCAGGGGAATTCGTCCATTGCCTTCTTCCAAGCCCATCCCTCGGTGTACTGCAGTTAGAGCAGAGGGTGGTAGGCTCTTCACACAGGAGTCTGAAGTGACGGCCCGCTGGGCCAGTTACTTTGAGCAGCTGTCCCAGGCTGTTCCACCAGCTATTGCATTAGATGTCAGGGGGTGTTCCTACCCTTTTACTGACCCTCCAATCAACTGTGATCCACCTTCGTTTGTGGAAACACAGACTGAGGTGAACTGGTTGAAATGGGGTAAAGATCTTGGGTTCTGTGCCATCCATGCTGAACTTCTCAAGACTGGTGGAAATGCTGTACTCATCTCGTTGCATGCAGTTATATGCTCTGCCTGGAACACAGGCATCATCCCAACTGATTGGAAGAGGGACCTTGTTGTCCCCATCTGGAAAGTGAAGGGTGATTGCCAGGACTGCAGCAACTACTGAGGGTGATGCTGCTCTCAGTGCCGGGCAAGGTCTTTGCTTGGATAACTCTTGATAGGGTTCACCACCATCTGCTTGAGCATTCATGCCCAGATCAGTCAGGCTTTACACAAAAGAGGTCAACGATTGAGCGGATCCATGCCCTTCAGGTCCTCACTGAATGCAGATGAGAGTTTTGGCAGGGGTTGCTTGCAGCCTATGTTGTTCTCTGCAAAGCGTTCAATTCAGTGAATCGGGATGCCCTCTGGAGGAGTCTTGGTCATCGTGGGGTGCCACTAAAATGGATCAATCTGATGTCTGAACTACACTCTAGTACTGAGAGTGCCGTGAGATGAGGTAATACCATCTCCTACTTATTTCCAGTTGTTACTGGAGTTCATCAGGGGTGTGTACTGCCCCCCCCCCCACCCCATGCGCTTGTATGGACTGGTTTCTGGGGAGGATCTCGGAGAGATCGAGCTGCAGTGCATCATTTGGGAATGTCAAGATCTATGACCTTGATTTCACAGATGATGCAGTCATCTGGATATCCTATTGGGGGCGTTCAAGGTGCTGACGGAGAAGTCGAAGCCACTGGCGTGATGGGTTTCATGTGTCAAAACAATGATTCAGGCTTTTCTTGACATCTTGGATGCTGCTATCTTGTCTGTAGCTGTTTGTGGTGAAGATGTTTAGGTCACGGAGATATTCACTTACCTTGGTAGAGATATTCATGTCTCTGCTTGCTGTGAACCAGAGGTCAATAGCCACCTGGGTCCGGCCTGGGGAATCATGGACTCACTGGATCATGGGGTGTGGCGCTGCCGATACCTGTGCAGGAGGACACAAGTCCAAGTCTTCCGGTCCTTCGTGCTTCCAATCTTGCTCTACGGATGTGAGACTTGGACTCAAACCAGGGATCTGAGATGGAGACTTAATTCCTTTGGTAACAGTTCTCTACAGAGAATCCTTCGCTATCACTGGTCGGACTTTGCGTCCAATGAGCGGTTGCTGAGAGAGAGACTCAAATGTGATTTGTTACCTGCATAGTCCATGAGCATCAGCTGCAGCAGTATGGATGTGTGGCTCGGTTTCCTGATGCTGATCCTGCTCACCAAATTATCTCAGTGAGGGAGCCTCATGATTGGAGGAGGCCAATGGGCCGACCATGTGCCTCGTGGTTTTAGCAGGTTGATCGGCATCTCAAGGAGATGTGATGGGCCAGGCATCTGCCTTTGGGGATGGCCAAATGGAGGCCTCTGGAATAACGGTGGAAATTGGACACAGCGACACGCTGCTCCGGCACATACTCCCATTCCTGACCTGACCTGACACGGTGGGATAAAAGTGACAACGCTTTCTTTTTAACCTCTGCCACCAAAAGTGAGGAGGTTATGTTTTCACCCCTTTCTGAATGTTTTTTGGCTGCTCTTAGAGCACCCTTATTCTGAACATTTCAATCTGCCTGTCTGTCCGTGAAACTTTGGTCAAGCCTCGGGGCTAAACCATTCAACTGATTCCAATGAAATTTGGTAGGTCGGACCAATATTTCTGGGAATCGTGTGCTTTCGAATATGGGACCCTGGGCCCTAGCAACGGCATAGCGGCCCTTTAAAGTGGTCAAAAAATCGAAAAAAATCAAAACAAAAATCGAAAAATCGAAGCTTCGAGTTCTGTGCGCAATCTATCTCGCTCCCTTCATGCCAATTTGCAGCCCTAACAAAAAATATTTGTAGGAGGAGATAGGTTTTGGGCGAGTCCATGTCGAACATTTCAGAAACGGTTAATTGCGAATATCTCGAAGAGAAAGAGTCTGATTTTGATGAAACTTGGGTGAAATGTCTACAATGTGGCTGGCATGTACACAAAAATGAATGGTTGCTATGCACACCTCCGTTGCTTAGCAACAGCTAAAATACTTTATCGTACATTGTACACTTATTGTGGACTGTACAAAAAAATCAATACCTCTGAAACTGGACCTCCGAGGGACCTGTTTTTTTGTGCCCAAGGAGAATGTCTTACAGCATCATATAAAAAATAAAATCTTTAGCGAATACATAAATGGAATTACCGGGGCTGCCATTTATTAGAGTCTCTTTGGAAACATGCCTGAAATTTCACAAGGCGGGTTTCTGGGCGCAAACTAAGAGGGCTGTGATAATAATATTTATTGTGCTAAATTGATTGATAGCATGTACATGAATATCGGCGAGTCGCGTCGGCCAGCTTTCCATCTCGAGCGAGAAGCCATGTCGCCTACTGGCTTGTCTGTTTCTTTGTTTGTTTATCTGTGTGCAGGATATCTCAAAAGTTGTGGACGGATCTGGATGAAATTTTGTGGACATGTTGTGGACATGACATAACTGTTTCAATTCTGTTGAAGATCCGAATCCGGTTGCAGATCTTATAATTTTGTGAAGTGAATCTTCACCATAGAGAGATCGGGCTATAAGCGATATAGTACTGCACAACATGATATTTCAAAAACGTATTGGGCCCGATATGTTCTCGTTGATCAGGCATTACATGGCAGAGGTATGCGCTCTATCGAGTGCCATTTTAATTTTATAACTTTATTATTTTAAAATAAAAAATATTTAAATAAATTGCAAATGGTAGTTTAATTCAATAATTTTTTTTGTTGTTGATTATTTGTGAAAAATATTGGCCTCCATTGTCTTATTCACAAAGTTTTGCTCTTTCCAAAACGTGATGCATAACAGAGGACAAAACTCTATGATCAATTGCTGCAATTTGCTCGGAATTTTTTTTTTCAATTCCTCTTGTGTCTGTGGCTTGTTTACATGTATGCAATCTTAAAGGTACCCCGACAGCAAAAATACAATCTGTGGTCGTTAAATCTGGTGAACGTGGAGGCCAATTAATGTCTCCAAATCTTGACCTGATGCGGTTCCCCAAAACTGTCCATTGTTGGCCTCGCAGTATGTAATGGGCCGTAGCTCCATCTTGCTGCAACAACGTTTCTGGTAAATTTTTCACTTCCGAGCTGAGTTGCACGTTTACGAGTTGATGTTTCTGAGTTGTAGTTTACACTCTCCCTAACACGGTCAATGTTTTCTGGAGTACGACTTGTTTTTGGGCCTTTCACTGTGGGTTGAGTCATGAACAGACCTTTTTCACTCAAAACGAGTAATCAAGTTCCGAATCGTGTTTTCTGATGGTTGTTCTCGAACATTAAAATGATTGCGAACTTTTTTATTATTCCCTGTAAAAACCTGGTTTTCTTTATCTGTGAAAAAAGAAAAATTAAAAAAACAAAAAAGAAGAAGAAAACCTTCAGTGACTTTTGGCCCAACTTGGATAGACTGTATATCGTGTTTAGCCCTGTACTATTGGTTCACGCTTAATGAAGTGACCACCATATTCGTTATGGGTGTGTGTCTGTCTGTTGGGTAGTCAATCTATCTACCCTTATTATGAGTATTTCCGTCGATATGTTTGTCTGTCTCTGTTGGTGAGTCGATCTCGTCGAAAAAAAAAAAATTTTTTTTTTTGATCTACCCTTATTATCAGTATTTCCGTCAATATGTTGGTAGTCGATCTAGTCGAAAAAAATTCAATTTTTTTTTTTTGAGATTTGTTCTACCCTTATTATCAGTATTTAAAATGGCGATTTCAGTTAATACAATGGCGATTTCGATGAAACTTGGTTGGTAGGTTCATACCATGACCTAGTTGTGTGCAAATTAGAACTGTTGTTATGGACACCACTGTTGCCCAGCAAAGGGGCTTTTAAATTTTTGAAAAATCATAAAAAATTTACTTTTTCGAAAATCAAAAATCGGGCCACGAGCGACTGTGGGCAGTACATTCAGCCATATTGTCAAAATTTTCCAGCCGGATCCTATGAAAACTTTTGGAGAAGATAGACTTTGAATGAACCCTGGTCGAAAACAATAAAAAAAAAACGAAGTTCATTATATCTCAGAGACTATGAGTCAGATATACATGAAACTGGTATGGTCGTTTCATGGTATGTCCGAGTTATGTGTGAAAAAGAACCGTTGCTATGGACCCCTCCGTTGCCTAGCAACGGCCAAAAATCCTCAAAATGTGGGGGTATTTTAATGAAAAAACAATCTGCAGCATTAACCCTTGAAGCTGGAATCATGAATTTTCTTGTACTTAATCCTCAGGTCATTCCCCAACGAACGGGCCCATCACGTCAAGTTCTATTGGATAGTCTACTACCCATGTCCGCCTACCGACTTGTTTGTTGGGTAGTCGATCCAGTCGAAAAAAAAAAATTCGAATTTTTTTTTTTCGGGAAATTTTTTTTTTTTGATCTACCCTTATTATCAGTATTTCCGTCGATATGTTTGTCTGTTGGGAAGTCGATCTCGTCGGAAAAAAATTTTTTTCAAAAAAAAAATTTGAAATTCGTTCTACCCTTATTATCATTATTTCCGTAGATATGTTTGTCTGTTGGGTAGTCGATCTCGTCGGAAAGAAATTAATTTTTCAAAAAAAAAATTTTTTTTTGAAATTTGTTCTACCCTTATTGTCAGTATTTCCGTCGATATGTTTGTTGGGTCGTCGATATGTTTGTTGGGTCGTCGATCTCGTCGAAAAAAAAAAAATTCCAAAAATTTTTTTTTTTGAAATTTGTTCTACCCTTATTATCACTTTTTCCATCGATATGATGGGAAGTCGATCTCGTCGAAAAAAAAAAAAACATTTGAGATTTGTTCTACCCTTATCAGTATTTAAAATGGCGATTTCAGTTAATACAATGGCGATTTCGATGAAACTTGGTTGGTAGGCTCATACCATGACCGAGTTGTGTGCAAATGAGAACAGTTGCTATGGACACCACCGTTGCCCAGCAACGGGACTTTGAAATTTTAGAAAAATCATAAAAAATTGATTTTTTTGAAAATCAAAAATCGGGCCACGAGCGACTGTGGGCAGTACATTAAGGCATATTGTCAAAAATTTCCAGCCGGATCCTATGAAAACTGTCGGAGAAGAGAGACTTTGAATGAACCCTGGTCAAAAACAATAAAAAAACGAAGTTCGTTATATCTCAGAGACTATGAGTCAGATATACATGAAACTGGTATGGTAGGTTCATGGTATGTCCTAGTTATGTGTGAGAAAGAACCGTTGCTACGGACCCCTCCGTTGCCCAGCAATGGCCGAAAAACCTCAAAATTTGGGATATTTTAACTAAAAAAACAATCTGCAGCATTAACCCTTGAAGCTAGAATCATGAATTTTCTTGTGCTTAATCCTCAGGTCATTCCCCATTGAACGGGCCAATCGCGTCAGGTTCTATTGGGTAGTCAACTACCCATGTCAGTAGGGTGGATATACTGGTTCTGGCTCACTTTTCCCCATGTAAATGAATGGGGGATTTTCAGCGATTCCCTTTTTTTTTCCCTCAAAATAAACCCCATTTTTATCCGTTTTTCCCTGCTGTGCAGGGGTTTGGCTTTTTGTGAGGCAATGTTTTATGGCCGGATGCCCTTCCTGACGCCAACCCTGGTCGCCTCTTACGACACACAGGGATATGGTACACCTATTCTAACCGGGGCATACACCGGGACCAGTACACTGGCACTCATTTCGCCGACCTCGGAAGGATGACAGGCTGAGTCAACCCCCTGGTGTTAATTCAGCAGCCAACGGGGCTTGAACTCAGGACACTGGGATCCCAAGCCGCCACCCTAACCACTAAGCCAACACCAGGCTTAGCCAACACCAGGCTTTGTAGGTATATATATATATATATATATATATATATATATATATATATATATATATATATATATATATATATATATATATATATATATATATATATATATATATATATATATATATATATATATATATATATATATATATATATATATATATATATATATATATATATATATATATAACCAGGCTATCCCAAGGTATATTTATTTGTCTCCCCTTTTAACCTGGAGGTTGAACCTCATTGAATTGAACACCTGGGGGTTGAACAGCTCACTCATTGAACCTATAAAGATTTGTTCATTCTCAAATTCCTTCAATAGTTTAATTTTCTTTGCACAATAATCCCCATCTAAAATATTGACAAACAAAACATTTGAATCTTTATATTTTTTAAGATACCCCTTTTGTGCCATTATGAAATGATAAACTTCTCTTAATGATCTCATCTGGCCACCTCCTGAGCCACATATCATTTTGAGATTATAGTTAATTGTTTCAAATGTTTTCAGTTCATGCCCTGAAAATGAGGAAGTGTTTTTTTGACACGGTCGTGCTGTGTGAATGAGGAAGTGGTTTTGGACAGTCATGCTGTGAAAAAATAGGAACTATTCTGTGAGACAAGGTCTCGTGTTTATATTTTATCTCAGAACACGAACTGAAAACATTTGAATCAAAACCATTTTAGGGCATTTTCAGTATGTTTTGAGAATATAATCGCCCAGTTATTTTCCATGCTGCTCACCCGACGTGTCATTTCCTGTGGCTACACCCAACGATTAGGTAATTTCCTCATGTTGTCTAATAAGTGATTCGCCAGACAAAGTTTCTGCCAGACGGGATTTTCATTTTTACAACTGAGACATGAGCGATCTTTCTTCCGATGAAGACAACAGCTCACTACAAAGTTGGTAAGTTTGTGTATGGTTTTCTATTTGAACGATGAAGCAATTGATTATAAATTAAATCATGATAATGCGAAAAAAAAAAAATTTTCCTGACAGGTCGTTGGAAGAACTGGAGTTTACATATCACGACGAGGTGCATGAAATTAATGCTCTTATTGAAGAGGTCAATGATTTTAGAAGAGAATTGAAAAACATTTATAATGACTGGCACGAAGTCTTATCACGGCCTCTGATCTCGAATGAATTAAACCAATGGTGAGACACGTGTGTGTGTGTGTATATATATATATGTGTGTGTATGTGTGTCTGTGTGTGTGTGTATATATATATATATATATATATATATATATATATATATATATATATATATATATATATATATATATATATATATATATATATATATATATATATATATATATATATATATATATATATATATATATATATATATGTGTGTGTGTGCGTGTGTGTGTGTGTGTTGCTTTCCCTGTCTCTTTGTATCTCTCTCTGTCTGTCTCTTCATCTATACCCTTGACTTATTATTTTTTTTTTTCAGCACTATCACACAACATCAGCTGTTGAAGCAATCTTGTACAACACATGATTTTCTGGAGGTAAATGTATCTGAATTATTATTAATATCACTCTCTCTTTAGAATGTCGTCTTATGTTGGTTGCATCATTAGTTTGGACGCGGTTTTGCCAGTACACTGGAATTCATTTTATTGGCCTTGAAAGGATGACAGGCTCCTGGTGTGTTAATTCAGTGGTCAACGAGGCTGGTGTGTTAATTCAGTGGTCAACGAGGCTGGTGTGTTAATTCAGTGGTCAACGAGGCTTACTCATATTACCATGTAATTATCTTTATAAAACCTAATTATTATCCACTTTTTGTTTCAAAACAGAATATGGTGTCTGAGTTTCGAAATCACAAGACATCTGAAGAAGATTGCTGGGAAAGATTATACATTCTCGCAAATGAATATTTAATATTTTCAATTTTAATAAATTATATTTGTTTTGTTTACAATTACTTGATTTTAAATTTCAAGAAGAGGATAAAGGGGGGTAGGTGCGCTCCCCCAATGACCCATCACCCCATCATCCCATCCCTCCCCTCCCCATGTGTGTGTGTGGGGAAGGGTGGGGGTGGGATGAGGGAGGTGGTGGGTCAAAGGTGGGGCGCACAGGGGGATGAGGGGGTGGGGCTTGTGTGGGTGGGGCTTGTGTGGGTGGGGTTTATGTGGGTGGGGCTTGTGTGGGTGGGTGTGTGTGGGTGGGGCTTGTGTGGGTGGGATGTGGGAGGGATTTATGTGGGTGAAGCTTGTGTGGGAGGGGTTTATGTGGACAGGGTTTATGTGGGCAGGGTTTATGTGGGTGGAGCTTGTGTGGGCAGGGTTTATGTGGATGAGGCTTATGTGCATGAGGTTTGTGTGGATAAATGGATGGGTGGAGAGATGGGTGGATGGGTGGATGAGTGGAGCTTGTGTGGATGGGTGGATAATTTTTTAATTAAATAAACATGTTGTGTGTGGGGAACTAATTAACTAATCACTAATTATGTGAATATGATGAATATGGGTGGAGCTTGTGTGGGGTTTGTGTGTGTGGAGCTTGTGTGGGGTGGAGTTTTTGTGTGTGGGGTTTGTGTGGGTGGGGCTTCGGTGGGAGGGGCGTGTGTGGGCGGAGTCAAAAAGGGGCGGAGTCAAAAAAATTCAATTTATTGGAGCTTGTGAGGAGTTTGTGGGTGGTGGGGTTTGTGTGGGGTTTGTGTGGGCGGGGCTTGTGTGGGGTTTGTGTGGGTGGAGTCAAAAAGGGGCGGAGTCAAAAAATTTCAATTTATCTTTGTCTTTTGTAATACCTGTGAATAAAATGAACCTAAAATCTCTTCCCCTTCCAAATCATATATTTTATAAGTCCAAGGAACCGTATCTATTACATCAACAATTTTAAAAAGCTCGTTTATCCATCTTTTAACATAACCCTTTTCAAAATGAGATTTCCACCTATATATTCTTACGATATCACCAACTTTGAACTTAGGTTTTCTGACATTAATCTCTTTTTCATATTTTAATTTTGTAAATGTTTCTGATGGTTTCATATTTGTTGCCGTGTGAATCGTGTCATTATACTTATCCACAATATCCTGAATAAAAGATGACCATTGTTGTGAACCGAGTTGTGTGAATTTTTTATATAGTCTCTCTTTTAAGGTACGATTAAAACGTTCAACAACAACTGCCTTCCCTTCATTAAAGGTACTGTATAATGTAATACTGTTATTTTTTAGAAAATTCATAAATGTCTTGTTATAAAACTCTCTACCCTCATCAGTCCACAATTTTTTAGGTTTTCTCTTACTTTTATTAAATATCTGTTGAAAGGCTAACATGAGTATTACCTGTTTTGTTTTTTAATGGCACAACCCATGCATATCTACTCCTCAAATCAATAACGGTTAAAGCATACTTGTACCCCTTATCATTATTAAGTTCAATCAAATCAGCAGACCAGATATAATCAACTTCCTTGGAATAAACTTTCCTTCTCTGAAACTTTGTGAATATTGGTTTATGTAATTCTTCAGCTAATTGCTCTTCAGTCTTAATCACATCATTAGAGCCTATAAGTTTTTTGAATTTCCAAGACCAAGTTTCAATTTAGCACTGATCATCTTCTTCACAATGAACCGATCAACTTTTTCTCTCAAGGTTGGATTTTGTATCAGAGACAAATTATACAACATTTCTCTATTGGCTTCATGCTTTTCTTCCAACGTTGTGGTATTCCATTAATCAATATCGTGTCTCATGCACACTTCATCAACTCTATTGATAGGCTTACTCCAGAATTTAGGATTGTCTACCTCATCTAATCTTTTATCCAAGTTTGTGCCTGGACCACAGAAAGAATACCCTGGAAGATGTAATTCCCCTGGTATTCCAGTAGTTGTAAATTTACTTCCTGATAAAAACTTTTGTATATCTCCTCCTCGTTTGTGTTTGGAGATAAATTGATTTTTTTTGAACCACACACCGAACATATACCTTTTTGTATAACCCTGTTATTTTTACTTTTAATATATGAAATATTTTTAGTATTAGTTTTCTTTTTACATTTGAGACAATAACTCATTTATTTATGTGAAAAATTCCTGCAGAGTGCAAAAACCTTTTTAGTTTCCAACATGCACATTTGAATCTTAATTTTTAAAACATAAAGAATCCTTAGAAATGCCTTCACTCTCTCCTCCATTTATTTAAGAAAAAAAAATAAAAATGAAAAACTTGACTTAAAATGAATAGCTTGGCGATGTCAATAGTCTTGAAGAAAATATTGCAAATAGACTTGTCAATTCTTTGTTTTCCTCCTCGGTGGGTTGAGTTATTTTCTGTAATACCACCAATCTTTTTTGAATCTCACTGGTTTCCATATTTTGATATTTATTCATTCTCTCTCTTTCCTCCCTCTCCTCCCTCTCTCTCTTCTCTCTTTCCTCCCTCTCTCTTCTCTCTCTTCTCCCTTTCATCCCTCTCTCTTCTCTCTTTCCTCCCTCTCTCTTCTCTCTTTCCTCCTTCTCTTTCTTCTCCCTCTCCTCCTTCTCTCTCTTCTCCTTTTCCTCCTCTTCCCTCTCTTCTTCAACTCCTTCCTCATCCCTTATTATCCTTGAATCGCTTACACCCCATAGAATATTATACATATATTCATCAGGATTTCTTGTTATTCCTGTATCCAAAATATTTTTTTTTACAACAGGAAACCAATAAAATTTCTTTTGAATTTCTAAAAGAGCCTTACCTTTTCTTAACTTTATAATTTTTTCATTATTTAACATTTTCATTAAATCTAAAGTTGTCGGTTTATCAACATCAGCATAATGCCAATCTTTTATTGAAAATACCTCATTCTTATGTTGTAGAACATATTTATTAAAATACCAAATACTCTTTTCTTGAAGGTATGCTTGGACACGGAAATGATAATTTTCTTGAAGCCTTCTTGCTGTCATTTATGTATTAGAAATATATGTTAGAATAATATTATGGCACGAAACACCTCCCCATCTTCCCATAGTTAAATCATTTTGTATTTCCTTACTTATTATATATAATCCTGTTTTTCTGTTTTCATGAGATAAACAAGGGCAAAACCATTATTATATTTACCCTTATTAAATTCTTTTATTTGTTGTTTACTAATCGTGGCCCCACAAAACTCATTCTCGATACCAAGTGGATAATATTCTTCCTTACGAGACTGATTTAATTGTTCCAGGTCTTCGAGGTTAATTTTAAATGACCAATTATACCCTAAATCATTCATATCATACCCCCATTGTTCTATTCTCATACAAACGATACGCCCTTCTTTATAAAAAATTATTTTAATTCGAACTGTGAATTCTGTATGACCTGGAGATAATATCAACACTTCTGTATCTTTGGAATACACGGTCGTTTTATTTAAGGATATATATTGTGATAAATCGCTTAATCTCACCAAGTCATTCGCGTCAGTCGGGCTTGGATAATTTTTTAATTTATAAACATTTTTCATGTTAATATTTTTGGTTATATTATATTTATGTCATTCAGCCTGTGCCTTTGTGTAATAATTTGATAAAACAATATCCAGTTCTTGAGATACACCAAAGATAGAACCATCTTTACCAACATAAGTCATTTATATTAGATTAAAAATAATATCATAAAAATTTTTATTTTTGTTGAGTTGAAATAACACATATAGACATAATTGACCACAACACTTGGAATTTAATTCTTGGACTTGAAATGTTTGATAAACACCATTCTGTAAGAATTTTATGACTTCAACAGGTGGTGGAAGACCAAAACTATCAAAATAATATTTGTCTTGACTATTAAAAATACAAACCCAATGAGAACCGTTCCCATTATTATCTTCTAAGTTCATAATAATATTCTTTGTATGTTTCGGCACATTTGTTAATTCATCTCTCATACAAATAACCACATTATGAATTTTTAATTTCTTACAATATTTGACAAGTTGTAAATTTGATGTTGTATTCTTTCCAAATTCTTTCAACCACTCATCAATGCTCATTTATTTATTAGAAAGATATAATCCATTACCTCTTTTTGTTAATTTTACACCTGCTTGTGCTATAGAAGAAAGCATATCTCCAACTAACAATCTCGCTTTATCAGGCAGACCTTCAAGTTTTTCAGCAAAATCTACAATTACACCACTTCCACTAATTTGTTTCTCCAATTCTTTGTTATGTCTTTCCAATTCTTTTTGAGCCTGGAGTTGAGCCTTCCTTTCGTTGGCAGTTTTCACCGCTGTTGAAATACCACCCGTCAATGCTCCAACCGCACTTAAACCAGCAAATAAAGGAATTAGAAATGGGAGAAATCCTCCACTCGTCTCTCTTATTAAATATTTTTTCAACATTGGTTTTGTCATTTTAATTTTAAGTGAGCCAGTGTCATTCAAGATTTTAACCTGTTCTCTTGTGAGCAAAACATCAATTCTTACTGCTCCTTTTCTCTGAATTGTATTAACGTTAATCGTACAAGGCTTTTGATTTTGAACACAAGATGATAGTTTATGAAGATTGATTTGATTAACATATACCCCAGTTGGTAATTTGCCACTCATTTATTTAACAAAAAATTATGTGAGACTAATCATCACACCATTATCTGTATTAATCTGCAATTCTGTTTCTTCCAAAAGCAAACAATATGTATCAACTTCTTCACTCTCTCCTCTTTCAATGTATAGGGAAGTATCCACTCGATTAGACTTTATAGTTTCCTTTTGAGCGCTCAGGTCAAACGCATAGATTGTATACAAACTTTTAAATGCTGTCATATCCAGAATAGGTTCTTTATTTCCATTACTTTCACACACCTTTTGGTAAGACTTGTATGCTTCAGCAAAATCATTTTTTCCCAATTAATTTCCAATCTATCTCGTGGATAAAATGTTCCATCTAGAGAAACGCGAAGTTGTTTCACCTTAGCATTATCACTCAATGCATTATTCTTATCAGTCGCAGTATCACCATCTGGCTTTTTAAAAATCATCCACAGATATCGTGGCTTTCCTTCCAGAACACCCAAATTCCACGTGTAAGTAGTTTGGTTGAGTTTAACGTGTTGACATCTTCTTTTGAGGTATGATACACTGAGTGGTTTCTTTGAGTTAAGTCTTCGATTCAACATCTCTTCTGTTTTAAGATTAGGAGTATATTCACTGATATACCAACTCATCTCCTCAATTACAAATTTATTCTGTTCACCAAAAGCACTACCAACACCAAAAAGCAATCTATTTTCATTATCATTCCTTTGTAGTTGAAATCTAATTTTAAGACCATACAGAACTTTATCATGATCACAAAATCCAAATATACCTTTAAGAGGAACTGCCACAGTAAAACTATTTACTGCTTTTGTATCATCATTATACATTCCTTTCCTTTGAGTATATCCAGGGTCTGTGTTTGTTCCCGTTGACATATCAGGAATAAAACCTTCGACAGACCGCTTTCCCATTCTATCACAGAATGTATAGAGTGTAAATTTCATCATTTCAGATACAGCAGAGACATAATCAACCGCTTCAACTTATTGTGTTCCAATATACAAACGCACACTATCAAACATTTTCCAGAAGAAATCATTTACAAGTGTAGCGTTTGTGTTATTCCCAGCCTTAGTGAATGTAAATTTACACAACAAGAAACTTTCGGATAGATTCAAATAAGTTTGTTGATTATTTATTTCAAAACTTTTTGTACCATTTGCATTCCAGTCTGTTCCAGTTATTGCATTTACCTTGAAGTAATCTTCTTTTTTAGTGGAGTTTGAGATAATAATAGTATCATCCAAATCATAGATCTATCAATTGCTTCCATACTTGTATTTATTTAGGAAAAAAGATGTTAAAACTTTTGAAACCCTGATCCAAGTATTTGAATTATTTTCTGTCGTTCTTGGGGGGACAACTGAGTTTTGCCTTTCTTAATTTCTTTTATTGCTTGTAATTTATGAGATTCCTTCTGAGCATCCTTTATACTCTTTACAGCACCTGCTACATTTCCCACAGCAGAAGCAGTTGAACCAATTAGATCTTTATGTTTAAGAATAGTTGAACCAATACCCATGAGAGTATCAATTATCCCATCTCCTCTATATTGATGTCCAACACCCCTTTGTCTCTTAGGTTTATAGTATCCTCTACCAAGATACATACCTTCACCCTTGTAGTATGGAGAAAGGAACATCCCATCCCCTGTAATTATTTTATATTTTCCCAACTCGTGTTTCCTCACAATAACCATCGTATTTATTTATTGGAAAACTTCACGTAGGTGAATTCTGATGGATATAACTTCTCCATTATAAGAAATCACACGATTATCTTGGTCGGTTATCCTAAAATTTACTCTGTGTATGGTTTTTCCTGACACAGGTAGATAAACCAAATTTTTAGGTTCCATATTGAATTTATAACCAATTGGGGTTGAGTATGCGCTGAATGAAAATATTATATTTGTTTTTTTTCCATCATTATAAGCACCATCAATCAAATCACAGTGAATTAACACTGAATTTATTCCTGAGGATATTTGAATGACATTATCACTGTAAAATGTCCCATTAGTTTCAATCTTTTTTCAGGAGAAACCCAATAACTCTCTAAATGAATTATCAATTGTGAAATCAACCTTGTAGTTATTTTTAACTTTAATCGTTGATTTTGAAGTATGTTTTTGAATGTTTATAACAATATTTTTTTGTTCATCACCCTGTTCTTTCATAAGACGAGCAATTTCGGAAGATATTTGAGAAATCTCATATGCTCCGGGTGAGACTGTTATCGTTTTGTATCCACTTCCGGGATTATAACTAAACTTGTCATTTTTCTCGGTTATATTAAATAAGGTATTATAAGTTTCCATGGACAATAAAGATGCCTCATATTCTTTTGTTGTGTCAAGTTGTAGTGGGTATGGGAATGAAGATGTGTGGTCACTTGTTGTGAAATTGAAACTAAGGATTGTGCTTCTCATCTTATTTAATATGAGATAAAATGTCTTTATATTGATATTTATTAATTATTTTCATGTTCATCAACTGGTCTAAAATGGCTGATGCTACATTAAAACAATTGTTATTTCCAGCCTTCTTACTGCCTAACAACAATAACAGTCTATTAACTAATTGCAATGGGTCATTTGGAAGAAAACTAATACCTGAACCAAGGATACTTAAAGCCTGAATAATGTGTTTCTCCTTCTCATTCTTCCTACTTTTACCAGAAAGAATAACCTTATAATTTAGAGTGGTCAGCAGATCAATATATACTCTATCATCATTATTTTCCATATCCAATGGTTTATCAATATACTTTGATTCATCCCTCACAGTTGAACCTTGTCTTCCATCTTTTGTGAGAAGAAACATTAATCTCGGAGTTAGTTTAACAGGGGGTTGAGCAGAACCCAAGAACCTTAATTCATCATTAAATATCAATACCTTTTCTTGAACAAGATGAAATATTGCTGATTGTTCTGTTGGAATGAGTCCTGCTTTGGTTTTTGAATCCGCCGAATATTCATTGTTTTGAACAGCATTCACAATATAATCAGGGGGTTGATTAATCTCTTCCAGTTGTTGAAATAAACCTTCATCATCATATTCTAATTCTCCTAAATGCTCTAATTCTTCCTCCGTCATTTGATCAAAATCTTTTAACATTTTAAGTTTTTTAGGAGTATATTCTACTGTGGGAACTGTGGAAACATCTTTCATTTTTCTTGGGAAGTTTTTAAAAGTGGTTTAAAAAATTTCTCTTGTTTTCTTTCAAATGCTTCTTCGCCCGTTAGTTTCTGTCTGCGTTTCTTCTTTATGTCTTCCTGTTGTTTTACAACTTTTGAAACCAACTCTTGATGTTCCTTAAATCTTCTTGCTCTTTCTTTTGCATCCATTTATTTATTGTAAAATATAATTTAATGAATTGTAAAGATCAACAGGGAAATTTTCCTTTTCTTCATCATTCAAGTAGATGTGTTCAAATAAATCCTTTTCTTTAAATATTTCATCAAATTCTTTATTAACATTAATGCGAGTTGTAATTTCTTCTTCACTAATCCTTGCATCTCTGCTTTTCATACGTTTGCGTTGAGTTTCTTCATCAACATCAAAACCGAATGATAAAATCTTCACTCCGCTCAGATATTTAATAATTTGTCTAGTTCCTTCTGGATTAGTTTCTAATATCCCAACACCACCAGATTTTAGTTTCCTTAACTCACTCTTACAATGTGAATATTTTGTTGTACCAAGAGAAACCTCCTCAAATATTTGTCCTTCATTCCTCAATCGCATATGTTCCTCCACTGAAATATAGTGATAATCTTCACCTTTTACTTCTCCAGGTCTTATTGCTCTAGTTGTTGTTGATACAATGCGTATCACGGGGTGTTTTTTAAGTAAATTTTCAATATTCTCATTTGTACTACACAAGAACCTTGATTTATGAAAGTTTTTTCCAGAAGCAGATTTACCCACAAGATTTATAATAATAGTTGTCATTTATATATGTAATTGTTTATAAAACAAAAAATATATCCCTTAATATCTCATCTTGTTTCACAACAATATATTTATATTTTTCAGTCGTGTGCTTCATGTAATCCTCAAATTTCTTTTTACTACATAATGTAGAACAATTATCTCTCCAAAAATTATTGATATCTATTGAATTTAACTTGAATAAAATAAAAGTATTAGCATTGTTTCTGATGGAACGACGAGGAAGTTGAAAGTACGATTGACTAAGATAAATACAATTACAAGAAGAATGTCTCCCTCTTGTGTAGTAGCTGTCCATTACCGTTTGGTTTCTCTCATTAACACAATCATCAAAGATAACGAGGTTCTTTTTTGATTTATTCAAATCTTGGGGAGACGGTATATCATCCGTATTATCACTAAGAATACAAGTTATAGGATTTGATTTCTTTTTACATCTCTGTGTATCACAAAATAGTTGAATTATATCTTCAATGTTATAATCATTTAGGTTTTTTTGACGTTTAAATAAACCGATTATATCTTCTTTTTGAAGACCAGCATTAAAACCTTGTGAGAGTGGTTGATACTCTGGTTGAAAACTCGACTTTGTGAAAATTATTAAATTATCATAATCTAAAAAATTGGGAGTGAGGAGCATTTTTAAAAGCAAGCAGGTTTTTCCACATCCACTTGAACCAACTATGAGACATCTTAATGAATTTGGGAGATTTTTATGGTTGTTAAATTTTATCTTATTTTCCCAAATAGGTAAAAAATCATTCATTTATATATTTGGAAAACAGGTTATTTAATTTATTATTGGCTTTTTTAGAAACTCTATATTTTATCCTAAGTTCAGGTTTAATTTCAAGATAATCCATTATTTTATTTATGCAATATCTTGATACAATATACAATACCTGATTTGGTTCAGGTCTGTGTTGATATTTCCCTGAAAATTACATCCATGAATAATATATAACAACAATCCTTTGAACATTTCTCTTATACGTTCAGTTTCTTCCCTTGTAAGGAAAGGTGTGTTATCACCCTCATACTTTACATTCATTTCTCTAATCAATCTTGTAAAGTAATTCATTTTTGGTGTAAATCTAAAATAATTATTTTCCTTTTTATATTTTTTATTATCATTAATTAGAAGATAATCACAGAATATACATTGTTTATAGGCTTTTGACTCTGTGTTTAATCCCTGTCTTTCACACGCAGGACAATTCTCAAATTTGTCATATGGAGAATCAGGAAAGTCTAGCATATTTATAAAGTAAAACTTTACTTAAACTGAAATTCATCTATACTTTCAGTTGTATATTGACTCATATTTAATAATATTACCATCGATATCGATATACTTTTTTTCATTATCAGATTCAACGACAACATTTTTTATATTAAAGGTAATTTTAAAATGATCGTTAATTACTATTGAACGAAATGTCATTTCACCTGATATATTAACATCCTTTATTTCATCAGGATTTACATCTTTAGGGTTGTTGAAAAAAATACAAATTTCTCCTTGCATATTACAGATGGTCTTATCTTTTCTTTCTAAAGCTTCATCCATAAGGTTTTTGTTTTTTGATACTTTTTCTTGTTTCATTGCTTTTTCTAGTTTTGAATATATTACTAGAAGGAGAGGAGAAACTTTTGTTAGAGATACTTTAATTGATGTTCTACCAGGTATACTAAAAGCCCTTCCACTGAAGGAAATTGAAGAACTCATATTATTTACCATAATAGTTTTTATCCAATAGTTGTTATATTTATCTTTGTTCAATTTTACATCCTTGACATATTTCTCAGTATCTTTAACAAATGAAGAGATTGATTGAAACTTGTCTTTTGTGTCTTGAAACATTGTATTTATTAAGTGAAAAAATTGGAGGATAAAATGGTTTTAAGCACAGATTCACCTGTAAAATAAACGAAATTTTCATCAAGAAAATTTTAGTTTAAGCAAAGATTTATTATATAAATATGGTGAATACAACATACTGCGATGTTTGTAATCACAAATATAAACATTATAGAAAACACCTCCGAACCAACAAACACACATTTAATCTGTTTCATAAAATATCTCCTCTTGAGTTGGAAAGAAAACATTGTGATATCTGCTCAAAGGATGTTTTGAAGAGTAGTTATAATAGACATCTTCAATCACAAAAACACAAGAAAAATGAGTTTAAAGTAAAGGGAGACTATTATATTGAAAACACTGATGGGGCATTTAAAGGGCATATAAAAATAAGGATTTTTCAATTTGGAGAACCCGGTCCATCATCAATAGCTGAATCAATTGAAATAGTGAAACCCGATGTTGAAAAATTTATTAAAAAGACATTAAAAGAAATTTAAACTTTAAAGTTTTATATGGGAGTGAAAATGAATATGAAAAGACAAGATGAAGAACAAACTCCTTATATGAGAACAGATCTTCATTTTATAACATCATTTCAAGATTTTTTGAATAGTGGGGTTTATGAAGAACTATCAAGACAAGAGGAGGATGTTGATAATACAGTGGTAGGAAGTGGATTCAATATTAAAAAAATCATCTTTTTAGATATACACATTCTAAAATCAAACCCTCTTAAAGCTTCTTCTTATATTGAATTACCAAAAAAAATAAAACTAAAGAAGGCAGTTGTTAATATTAAGAACAATGATAATAAATGTTTTCTCTGGTCTGTTCTTGCTCACTTTCATCCACCAAAATGTAATTCAGAAAGAGTAAAACAATATATGAAATATGAGAATACCTTGGACATTAAAGATTTTAAATTCCCAATGCCACTAACAGATATTCCTAAATTTGAGAAAAATAATAATCTTTCTATTAATGTATATGGATTAACGGATACAAACAAAGTTCAAATATTAAAAATTTCAAACAACTATAAAAATGAAGAAACACACATTGATCTTTTATATTTTAGTGTTGGAAAGAATTCACATTACACATAAATCAATAATTTATCAAGATTAATCTCTTCTCAGGTATTCAGAACAGCAAACAAAATATATCCTTGTAAGCGATGTCTTAATTCATTTCATACAAAAGAACGATTAGAACAACATTCAAAATATTGTAGTAATCATAAATCAGCTGTAATTACAATGCCTAAACCTGGTGAAAAGATTTCTTTTGAAGATTATAATAAATCTATCATGCACCCATTTGTGATATACGCTGATTTTGAGTGTATCCTTAAAAGATTAATACTGCTTCTCCTAATCCAAAAGAATCATATACAAATAAATATCAAAAACATATTCCTTGTGGTTTCTGTTATTATATCAAATCATCTGTTGGAGAAAAGTATAACAAACTTGAACATTATCGTGGAAAAAAGCTTCACAAGAGTTTGTAAAACGATTAGAAAAGGATTGTATAAGACTCACTAAATTAATGAAAGAAACAAATGAACTGATGAAATTAACCAAAGAAGAAAAATTAGAATTTAGAAAGAACAATATCTGTCATATTTGTGAGGGGGAAATTAAGGAGTCTAAAGTTACGGATCATTGTCATCTTACTGGTAAATATAGAGGTCCCGCTCATTCCTGTTGTAATCTTAATTATAAATTACCTTCTTTTATTCCAGTCTTTCTTCACAACAGCGCCAACTATGATACACATCTATTTATAAATGAACTTTCAAAAACACCAGGGAATATTTCTGCTATAACAAACACAAGTCAAAAGTATATTTCATTTACAAAAATGATATTCACAAAACCTTTAACTCGTATTAGGTTTCTAGATTCTTACAAGTTTATGGGAACACCACTAGCCTACCTCGCATCAAATCTAAGCTCCACGGACTCTTTTCCAAATCTTAATTCATTCTTTCCAAAAGAGGAAATTCTAACTAAAGAGGAAATTCAGATTAAAGAGAGAATTCAAAGTAAAGAGGAAATTCTAATTAATGAGGAAATTAATGAAGAAATTCTTACTGAAGATGAAATTTTAATTATACAGAAAATTCGAACAATGAATGAAATTCTAACTAAAGAGGAAATTCAGATTAAAGATGAAATTCTGATTAAAGAAGGAATTCTTACGAGAGAGGAAATTCAAACAAGGAATGAAATTCAAAGTAAAGAGAAAATTCTTACAAGTAAGGGAATTTATCCTTATGATTATATGGATTCATTTATGAGATTTAAAGAAACACAACTTCCTTCAAAAGAAAGTTTCTATAATAACCTTTATGAAGAAGAGATAAGTGATAAGGAATATAAACACGCACAAGAAATATGGAAAATATTTAAGATAAAGAACCTTGGAGAATATCATGATTTATATCTAAAAACAGATGTTTTATTGTTAGCTGATGTGTTTGAAGCTTTTAGATCACTCTGTCATAATAAAAATTGTTATGGATTAGATCCTTCCCACTATTTCACAGCTCCTGCTTTAGCTTGGAGTGCAATGTTGAAAATGACAAAACAAGATATAGATTTAATCAGTGATGTTGATATGCTTTTGATGATTGAGAAGTCCAAGAGAGGTGGAATATCACAAGTATGTTCAAAAAGATATGCTAAAGCAAATAATAAATCTCTTCCAAATTATGATAGTGCAAAAGATAGTAATTATTTGATGTATTTTGATGCTAATAATTTGTATGGATGGGCAATGTCTCAATCTCTGCCTTATGGTAAATTAGAGTGGGTGGAAGAAAAGGATTATGAAAAGGCTTTGATGAATATTGTTATTTCTTCTCAAGAGGAATTGAATGACGAAGAAGAAGGTTATTATTTTGAAGTTGATTTGAGGTACCCGAGTGATCTTCATAATAAGCATAAAGATCTTCCTTTTGCATGTGAGAAAGAAACCCCAAAGAAAGAATGGTTAAGTGATTATCATAAAAGTTTTAATATTAAAGGTAAATCAACAGAAAAGTTATTAACAACATTCTATGATAAAGAGGGATATGTTTTGCATCAGAGAAGCTTAAAACAGTTTTTGAGAGAAGGATTGAGAGTAGCTAAAATTCATAGAGTTTTAAAATTTAAACAAAGTCCTTGGGTGAAAAAGTATATTCAATTCAATACAGATATGAGAGCAAATACAAAAGTGAAATTTGAAGGGGACTTTTATAAATTAATGAATAATGCTGTATTTGGAAAGACTATGGAAAATGTTAGAAACAGGCAAAACATTAGATTCGCAACATCTTGGAAAGAAGCTTCGAGATTGATAAATAAACCAAGTTTTGAGAGAGAAGAGGTTTTTTCAGAGAACTTTTCTGCAATTCATATGAAAAAGGAAAGTATTGTAATGGATAAACCAATTTATATTGGAACAGCAGTTCTTGATTTATCAAAGATATTGATGTATGATTATTTGTATAATGACTTAAAGAAAGAGTATGGTGAAAATGTTTCATTGTTGTATATGGACACTGATAGTTTTATTTTAGATATAAAAACTGATGATGTTTATGAAGATATGAAGAAAAATATTGGAGTATATGATACAAGTAATTTCAGCAAGAAGAGTGAGTTATTTTCCAAAAAGAGTGAAAAGGTTATTGGTAAGTTTAAGGATGAGTTGGGTGGAAAAGTAATGAGTGAGTTTATTGGATTGAGAGCAAAGGCATATGCTTATAAGTATGGTGATCAGATTGATAAGAGGTTAAAGGGAATAAAGAAATATGTAATAAAGAAATCAATAACTTTTAGAAATTATTATAATTGTCTGATGAATAAGAAAGAAGAATATAGGAAAATGAATACAATAAGAAATTATAAACATAACATATATAGTGAAGAAGTAAATAAAAAGGCATTAGGAGCCTTTGATGATAAGAGATTTATTTTAGATAATGGAATAGATTGTGTTCCATATGGATATTGTATGATAGAGTGAATAGAATAGATTGCGTTTTAACGATGGGAAGATGGGTTAGGGTTTTTTAAGGGCTACCGCCGCGTTTTTTCGCAATATATAAATGATTAAACCAAGTATTAATCAAACTAAAGAGTGGAGAAAATCTCAGTCTTGGTATATAAATGGAAAACATAATGAATGTGAAAATATCAAATAAGTCTTATTGAAAAAATAACTAAAACAAAGGTAAATAAAACAAATAAGCGAATCAATTTAAAAAGTAGTAAGTTAGAGGATGTAAAGAAAAAAATGAATATCCTTGAATGGACTGAAAACTTTGATGGTTATCAATTGAACAATGAAAAAACAATTTACTATAATCTCAAAATGATATGTGGCTCAGGAGGTGGTCAAACAAGAGCATTAAGAGAAGTTTATCATTTCGTAATGGCACAAAAGGGGTATCTAAAAAAATATAAAGATTCAAATGTTTTGTTTGTCAATATTTTAGATGGGGATTATTGTACAAAGAAAATTAAACTATTGAAGGAATTTGAGAATGAACAAATCTTTATAGGTTCAATGAGTGAGCTAAACAATATGCATCGGTTATTTGATAAAGAGTGTCCTGGGGTTTAGACGTTTCAGATATTTCTTTAGAATCACCTTTAACAAATCTTTATCTTGTTGTATGGGTTATTTGAATAGAGAGCCCCTAGGTTAAAAGGGGAGACAAATAAATATACCTTGGGATAAAAAGGGGGTTTATTTTTAAGGAAAAAAAAAGGGAATCGCTGAAAATCCTACATTCATTTACATGGGGAAAAGTGAGCCGGAATCAGTATATTCACCCTTCTGCCGTTGATCACCTCAAAAAAAATTCGAAAAAAAATTTTTTCAGAGAGAATTTTTTTTGGGGATCTACCCTTATAATCAGTATTTCAGTCGATATGTTTGTCTGTCTGTCTGCTGGGTAGTCGATCTCGTCGAAATTTTTTTTTTTCAAAAAAAACATTTTGAAACTTGTTCTACCCTTTATATCAGTATTTCCATCGATATGTTTGTTTGGGAGTCGATCTCGTCGAAAAAAAAAAATTTCAAAATTTTTTTTGGGGAAATTGGTTCTGCCCTTATTCTCACTTTTTCCATCAATATGTTGGGTCGTCGATCGAGTCGAAAAAAAAATTGAGATTTGTTCTACCCTTTTTATCAGGGTTTATCAACAAATTATTTTTTCGAAAATCAAAAATCGGGCTACGAGCAACTGTGAGCAGTACATTCAGCCATATTGTCAAAAATTCCAGCCGGATCCTCTGAAAACTGTCGGAGAAGATAGACTGAATCAACCCTGGTCGAAAACAATAAAAGAAATGATGTTCGTTATATCTCAGAGACTGTGAGTCAGATACACATGAAACTGGTATGGTAGGTTCATGGTATGTCCGAGTTATGTATGAGAAAGAACCGTTGCTTCGGAGCACTCCGTTGCCTAGCAACGGCCTTAAAACCTCTAAATGTGGGGGTATTTTAACGAAAAAAAATTGTGCAGCATTAACCCTTGAAGCGAGAATCTATGAATTTTCTTGTGCTTAATCCTCAGGTCATTCCCCATCGAACGTGCCCATCGCGTCAGGTTCTATTGGGTAGTTGACTCCCCATGTCCGACGACCGGCTTGTTTGTTGGGTAGTCGATCCAGTCCAAAAAAATTTGGAAAAAACATTTTTTTCGGAGAAAAAAAGTTTTTTGGGATCTACCCTGATTATCAGTATTTCCGTCGATATGTTTGTCTGTCTGTCTGTTGGGGAGTCAATGTCGTCGAAAAAAAAAAATTTTCCAAAAAATATTTTGAAATTTGTTCTACCCTTATTGTCAGTATTTCCGTCGATATTTTTGTCTGTTGGGTTGTCGATCTCGTCGAAAAAAATTTTTTTCAAAAAAAATTTTTGAAATCTGTTCTTCCCTTATTATTAGTATTTCCGTCGATATGTTTGTTGGGTCGTCTATCACCTCAAAAAAAATTCGAAAAAAATCATTTTTTTCGGAGAAAATTTTTTTTGGGGATCTACCCTTATAATCAGTATTTCAGTAGATATGTTTTTCTGTCTGTCTGCTGGGTAGTCGATCTCGTCGAAATTTTTTTTTTCAAAAAAAACATTTTGAAACTTGTTCTACCCTTGATATCAGTATTTCCATCGATATGTTTGTTGGGGAGTCGATCTCGTCGAAAAAAAAAATTGAGATTTGTTCTACCCTTTTTATCAGTGTTTAAAATGGCGATTTCAGTTAATACAATGGCGATTTCGATGAAACTTCGTTGGTAGGTCCATACCATGACCGAGTTGTGTGCAAATGAGAACCGTTGCTATGGACACCACCATTGCCAAGCAACGGGGCTTTGAAATCTTTTAAAATCATAAAAAAATTATTTTTTCGAAAATCAAAAATCGGACCACGAGCAACTGTGTGCAGTACATTCAGCCATATTGTCAAAAATTTCCAGCCGGATCCTATGAAAAATGTCAGAGAAAATAGAGTGAATGAACCCTGGTCGAAAACAAAAAAACGAAGTTCGTTATATCTCATAGACTATGAGTCAGATATACATGAAACTGGTATGGTAGGTTCATGATATGTCCTCGTTATGTGTGAGAAAAAACCGTTGCTACGGACCCATCCGTTGCCGAGCAACGGCCGAAAAACCTCGAAATGTGGGGGTATTTTAATGAAAAAACAATCTGCAGCATTAACCCTTGAAGCCAGAATCATGAATTTTCTTGTGCTTAATTCTCAGGTCATTCCCCATCGAACGGGCCAATCCCCTCAGGTTATATTAGGTAGTCGACTACCAATGTCCGCCTACTGGCTTGTTTGTTGGGTCGTCGACCGAGTCTGAAATTTTTTTTTTTCGAAAAAAGAATTTTTTTCGGAAAAAAATTTGTTTTTGACCTCCCCTTATTATCAGTATTTTCGTCGATATGTTTGGCTGTCTGTCTGTTGGGTCGTCGATCTCGTCAAAAAAATTTTTTCAAAAAAATTTTTTGAAATCTGTTCTTCCCTTATTTTCAGTATTTCCGTCGATATGTTTGTTGGGTCGTCGATCTCGTCGGAATTTTTTTTTTTTAATTTTTTGGGAAAATTTGTTCTACCCTGATTATCACTTTTCCCTTCGATATGTTGGGTAGTCGATCTCGTCGAAAAAAAAAATTGAGATTTGTTCTACCCTTTTTATCAGTATTTAAAATGGCGATTTCAGTTAATACAATGGCGATTTCGATGAAACTTCGTTGGGAGGTTCATACCATGACCGAGTTGTGTGCAAATGAGAACCGTTGCTATGGACACCACCGTTGCCAAGCAACGGGGCTTTGAATTTTTTTTAAATCATAAAAAATTTATTTTTTCGAAAATCAAAAATCGGGCCACGAGCAACTGTGTGCAGTACATTCAGCCATATTGTCAAAAATTTCCAGCCGGATCCTTTGAAAATTGTCAGAGAAGAGAGACTGAATGAACCCTGGTCGAAAACAAAAAAAACGAAGTTCGTTATATCTCATAGACTATGAGTCAGATATACATGAAACTGGTATGGTAGGTTCATGGTATGTTATCGTTTTGGGTGAGAAAAAAGCGTTGCTATGGACCCATCCGTTGCCTAGCAACGGCCGAAAAACCTCGAAATGTGGGGGTATTTTCATGAAAAAACAATCTGCAGCATTAACCCTTGAAGCCAGAATCATGAATTTTCTTGTGCTTAATCCTCAGGTCATTCCCCATCGAATGGGCCCATCGCCTCAGGTTATATTGGGTAGTTGATGACCCATGTAAGCTTACCAGCTTGTCTGTCTGTCTGTCCCTCTGTTTGGTCCAGTGCTCCGTTAATACAATGGCGATTTCGATGAAACTTGGTTGTTATGTTCATACCATGACCTAGTTGTGGGCAAATGAGAACCGTTGCTATGCACACCACCATTGCCGAGCAACGGGACTTTGAAATGTTTGAAAAATCATTTAAAAATTTTTTTTTCGAAAATCAAAAATCGGGCCACGAGCGACTGTGGGCAGTACATTCAGCCATATTGTCAAAAATTTCCAGCCGGATCCTATGAAAACTGTCGGAGAAGATAGACTTTGAATGAACCCTGGTCGAAAACAATAAAATAAAACCAATGTCACCCGCAGGGTGACCCGTATCTTGCCAAAAGGTGACCACGTGTGACTTCTTTAAGGTCACAATGAGGTGAACAGAGGTGCTATCCACCAGGAGCGACTCCTTGAGGAATATATCTGCCTTCGAATATCTGCCTATCTAATATCTGCCTTCGAGAGATTCCTATGAGAATCGTTCTCCAGAGTAACCATGAAAAATGTGTTTGACTCATAGCGTCACCAAATGACGTCATAATGTCTCAAGCTTGACATATCTAGAAAGCACTCATCGAGGTGTTAAATTTGAGGTACTACACGATTTGGTTCCCAAAACTTGAAAATTTGACCTTGGGGTCAAATATGTTTGAACTCAGGTGCTAACCATGAAGGTGAAGGCCAATCACCACCAAAAACTAATCATCTGAGCGCCAGACCATATACTACATTCCCATAAAGTTTGGAGACGATTCGATTAAAATTACTCAAAAAATAAGGGTTTCGTCGACTCCCCTGATTTGCGACAAAGTGACCTTGACCTTTGACCTTGCTCTTCAAAATTTTATGCGCCGAAAGGGACCTCTATAGGCCTCTGATATGCGAAGTTACAAAAATTTCCAATGATAACTGTGCTCTGCAGAGTGATTTATACGTGATTACAGACAAAAAAAATAATAATAAAAAAAAAACCATATGAAGGTCAAGGCCAATCGCCACCAAAAATTAATCAGCGAGCGCCAGACCATGAACTTTATTCCCATGAAGTTTGAAGACGATCCGATCAAAATTACTCAAAAAATAAGGGTTTCGTCGACTCCCCTGATTTGCGCCAAAGTGACCTTGACCTTGACCTTCAAAATTTTGTGCGCTGAAAGGGACCTCTATAGGCCTCTGATATGCGAAGTTACAAAAATTTCCAATGATAACTGTGCTCTGCAGAATTTTTTATACGTGATTACAGACAAAAAAAAAAACCATAAAAGCTGACTAACATATCTTACAAAAACTTCGTTTTGGCAAGATAAAAACGAAGTTCATTATATCTCAGAGACTATGAGTCAGATATCCATGAAACAGGTATGGTAGGTTCATGGTATGTCCTAGTTATGTGTGAGAAAGAACCGTTGTTCTGGACGCTTTTGTTGTCTCGTAATGGCTGAAAAACGACTAAATTCGACTTGATCGACGACCCATGTCCGCCTACCGGCTTGTCTGTCTGTCTGTCTGTCTGTCTGTCTGTCTGTCCCGAGCATAGCTCCGTGGGTTTTGATCCGATCTTAATAAGATTTGGGTGGGAGGTTTGTATCATGAACTCGTTGTGTTTTATGGAGAACGGGCATGCTCCGCCCATATGGGCGGAGCCACACCCAAAAAACATGTGCTTTTAGGGGGTAGCCGATTTCAAGTTACATCTTCTCCGAGGGGGTTTGTTGAATCTGGCAGGGGTTTCAGTATTTGGTTAGCCCAATGGCCCCTGCATAGCCCCACGGAGCTCGATTTTTCATTTTCATCCCAAGGTCAAGGTCACAAGGTCACGAACTTAGAAAATGTCATAAAAATCAATAAAGTGGGCAGCAAGCTCCTTGGGTTTTCAACTGTTTCGAATGAAAGTTGGTATGCAAGTAGTGCTCTTTGATTACTACAACTTTCATCATTTACGTTTTTCCCGATTCCCGCCAGTTTGCCTGTGGCATCCCCTCGAAGGTCAAAAAATAAAAAAGGCGAACCGTGTACATTTCTCGTGAACCATCGCTGTCTCCAGACTTGTAACATCTCTCAGTTGTGAAGAATCACTGAAAAAATTCAGGGATCCAGATCTTCACCAATATCAAATCCATTCTTTTTTGTTGCACACCCAACCTTCCCACAAAATTTCATGCGAATCCATCCACAACTTTTTGAGATATCTTGTGAGACAGATAGACAGACGGGTGAAAACATAACCTCCGCCCACCTTCGTTGGTGACGGTAACCAAGTGAGAGCGCATACCTGTACCAGGCTGAACAGTGCATATTTTGTATCCCACTTATAGGCCGGATATGCATCCAGACATGAAGCCAAATCAAATCGGCTTGTTCTTGTCACCTACCAAACTCATCCATCAAGTTTTGTCAAAATCCGCCCTCAACAAATTGAGCTATCCTGATATGTATCATGTTTGGCCCTCTCTCTCTCGATGGTGAACAATCCCTCTTAAAAATTCAGATCAAGAGTATCCAGATCCGGATCTTCACCAAAATCGAATCAATCCATCCTTGCCACACATCCAACCTGCCCACCAAGGTTCGTCCGAATCCGTCAATAACCTTTTGAGATATCCCACTCACAGACAGACAAACAAACAGACACACAGGGTGAACACATAACCTCCACCCACCTCCGATGATGGAGGTACCAAATGTGTAGCTATACGAGTATTTTCAAATCCAACTGAAAATTCCCTCCATATTTTGGAAGGAAGTCAAACATTTGTAGGAAAACCAATGGCTATGTTTCCTCTTCCGTGCCTCCAAGTTAAGGGTTGTTATGGCCTTGAGAATGTTGTCCTTGTGGGTGTCATGAAAAGTCCAAACTTTTCAGTCATTGTTGAGGTGGCAGCACAGATTGCAAATTGAAAGCTTCCCCTCAAAACAAACAATTCAAATTCAGTTTTTTCTTCCCATAATTTGTCATTTTCTCTTGCGTTGTGCTCAGTCTCCTGAACAGGAAATGGAGTCGATTCTTGAGCGTGCGGCGTGTCCCATCATGGTCACGGTCGACCTGTGAACCTATCGTGTGCAGAACCTTACAGGACTCGTTACACCTGTCATACAAAATCACTGTTTTCATACTTTGCCTCTGTGGTGCAATTCGTTTACACACTTTTTTTTTTTACTCTCTCTTCTCTCTCTCTTCTCTCTCTCTTCTCTCTCTCTTCTCTCTCTCTTCTCTCTCTCTCTCTTCTCTCTCTCTCTTCTCTCTCTCTCTTCTCTCTCTCTCTTCTCTCTCTCTCTTCTCTCTCTCTCTCTCCAGGATCGAGGCTCATGAAGGAGTGAGGTGATTGGCAGTGGGGGACAACGGTTGGACGAAGAACGACCAGGAAACGAGGAGAGAGAGGGGTGAGGAGGAAACATTGACCCAACTATAAAGTGTCCGATTGGTGCTTCTCAGGTAGGGCATTGCCTCAAAGTGTGCCGTCTCTCGGATAGACATTAAGCTGACTGTCCCAGAAACTAGCACTAGCTAGTTGGTAGTAGTAGTAGTAGCAGCATACTGTTAAATGGACTTTCTCTTGCAAATAGTCATTAAAAAACAAAAAACAGCTTTCAGGAATCGGTGTGTTATGAGTGAGATGAGAACAGAGCTGTTGTCATCTCTGAGTTAACCACACCTGACGTATTTGGCTCTGAATAGTTGGGCGTGGTTAAGTACCATGTTCAAGGTCGGAGCTGGCTTATTACCACAGTCAAACATTATAAACTTGGTGCGTATTGACAAGGCATATGTCATGTCACAGCCAGTTTTGGCAAGGTCCTGCAGAGATGGAGCCTCCACACGGGTGGCCAAAGCAATTGCTGAATGCTTGGATGATTTTCTCCTCTTGGGGCGGAAGAAGAAAGGCTGTCTTTGGATGAGGGGATGTGTTTATGGAGGAACTACTGATCATCTCAACGGTTTGGGTGTTGTAGTTTGAGTTTCATTCACCTGTTATTTTTTTCCTGGCATACATCTACAATGTGCACGGAAACTTTGTTTTAGAAAGTTGTGTCACGATTGTATGAACGTGAACTTTATTGTTGCCATTTTATGCCAATTTACACTGATAACTTAGAAGACCATTTCAATTGACAGGGAGTATCAGGAACTGGTCAGGTCAGGTATGGGAGCATGCGCCGGAGCAGCGCGTTGCTGCATCCACTTTCCACCGGTAATCCAGGGGCCTCCGTCTGGCCATCCCCCAGGCAGATACCTGGCACATCCACATCTCCTTGAGATGCTGATCAACCTGCTGCAACCACAAGGCACGTGGTCAGCTCATTGGCTTTCTCCACTCATGATGCTCCCTCGCTGAGAGAATCTGGTGAATCGGATCAGCATCAGGAAAATGAGCCACATGCCCATAGAGCTGCAGCTGATGCTCATAGACTATGCAGGCAACAAATCTCATTTGAGTCTCTCTCAGCAACTGCTCGTTGGACACAAAGTCTGACCAGCGATAGCCAAGGATTCTCCGAAGAGACCTGGTACCAAAGCAATTAAGTCTCCGTCTCAGTTCTCTGGTCAGAGTGCAAGTCTCACATCCGCAGAGCAAGACTGGAAGCACCAAGGACCTGAAGACACAGACTTTCATCCTCCCGCACAGGTACCGGCGGCACCACACCCCATGATCCAGTGAATGCACGACTCTCCAGGCCTGACCCAGACGTCTATCGACCTCTGGCTCACAGCCAGCAGAATCGTGAATATCACTGCCAAGGTAAGTGAATCTCTCGGTGACCTCAACATCCTCACCACAAACAGGTACAGACAAGACAGCAGCATCCAAGATGTCATTGAAAGCCTAGATCTTAGTTTTGACACAGGAAACCCATAATCCCAGTAGCATGACTCCTCAATCAGCATCTCGAGGGCCTCGAGCATCCAGAGTCTCCACAAACATGACTGCATCATCTGTGAAATCAAGGTCAGAGATCTTGACATTGCAAAATGATGCACTGCAACTTGATCTCTTCGACATCCTCCCCAGAATTCAGTCCATGAAAGCACTGAAAAGTGTGGGGGCCAGTACACAACCCAGATTCACTCTAGTAACAAATGGAAATAAGTTAGAGATGGTATCACCACATCTCACAGCACTTCAGTGCCAGAGTGTAGTTCAGATATTAGATTGATCAGTTTTGGTGGCACCCCACCAAGACCAAGAATCCTACAGAGGCCAAATCACTGAATCGAATGCTTTACAGAGTCAACATAAACTGCAAGCAGCCCCTGTCGAAACTCTTGTCTGCATTTAGTAAGGACCCGAAGAGCAAGGATACGGTCAATCGTTGACCTCTTTTGAGTAAAGCCTAACTTCTCTGGGCACTGGTGCTCAAGAAGATAGTGGCGAAGCCTATCAAGAATTTTCCGAGCAAAGACCTTGCCCAGCACTGAGAGCAGCATCGCTGCTTGGTAGTTGTTGCAGTCCTGGCGATCACCTTTCCCTTTCCAGAGTGGGACAACAAGGTCCCAGAGTGTGACCTCTTCCAGTCAGTTGGCATGCTGTCTGTGTTCCAGGCAGAGCACAGAATTGCATGCAATGACATGAGTACAGCATTTCTACAGGCCTTGAGAAGTTCAGCAAGGATGCCACAGATCCCAGGAGGTTTACCCCATTTCAACCGGTTCACCGCAGCTTGCATTTCCACAAATGAAGCTAGAGCACAGTTGATTGGGGGTCAACAATAGGGATAGTAACACCCCTGATATCCAACTCAACAACTGGTGGATCAGTCTGGCACAGCTGCTCAATGTAACCGGCCCAGCAGGCCTTCACTTCGGACTCCTCTGTCAAGAGCCCACCACCCTCTGCTCTAAATACAGTACACCAAGGGATGGGTATGGAGGAATGCAATGCGTGAATTCCCCTGCAAGCAGGATGAGAATCACTTGACAACAGGTGATGCTCTACCTCCTCACAGATTCCTCACACATAGGCCTCCTTGTCCACGCTCAGCGCACAAACAGTTTTATGCCTCAGCTCCCTGAACAGCTCAGCTCTGCCATTCAGCCTGGCCCCGTGACTCTGGCCAATGGTATCCAGTGTCCCTTGAGAGACAAAATTATTCTTCGCCCGATGGGGAGTTCCAAGACATCCATTCGGCAACATCGAGGATGGTAGTCTTGAAGGCACTCCAAAACTCTTCAGGATTACGTACAGCACCCAGACCACCCCTCCCCCAAATCCCCACTTAGCCTGTTCGGAAACTCCTCAGCTACCCTCTCATCCTTGAGCTTACCAACATCCAGCCATGACTGGAATGGTACCATTCTCCCAGATTTTATTTTCTCATAGTTACTCTGCTCTCAGGGAATGAATATTTTTCCAAGTCCTGCTAAACAGAAGGTTGTTGAAAGTAACGAAATGGAGATTTGTGTTCTGCAGTATTTAGATACATAATTAAATTTAAATAAAATAAAGATTTTAGGTTCAAGAAAAAAAAAAAATCAGAAGTTTACCGTGATTGAAGCGGCGTCTTTTACACCACCTCATTTAACACTTTACATTAGTTTTTTGTGCCTGTTGTTTGTGTCCTTTATAACATCCTTAAAAACAGTAAGTTTCCTGTTTGGAATGATTTTCATTTTTGTTTGTCTGTGAGGCAGGTCGACAGAATAAAATAAATTATCTCACTCCTCTCTGCACATGCACGGTCTGGATAAATTCAGAGCCAAAGCTCTGCAAAACCACGAGTTCGTTTTCCGATTCATGATCAAAATACAACATTCAAGTTGTTCCTCGATGATAAACTGATGTTTGTAGACAGCCAGATAGAAGTAAAGCAACGACTGAAGCAACCCCACTTTTTGCTCCGTGTGCGCGGGGTAAAAAGGGAACCATGAAATGCTTTCAATATGTTTGCAAAACTTAAATGTATGAGATTACAGTGTTTTAAACGAATAACGTTTCATCATGCGCATCATGCAAAACACATGACTGGGCTTGATTGTGCATTTAATTACCAATCAGAGAATATAATTGCAGTTTTGTAAAAAAAAAAAAATTGTGGAATAACAATTCTATTAATATTACATGAAACAAATTGTATTTAATATTCAAAATGCAATCTATTATTGCCAATAATGCATGGCATCATCAGCGCTTGGTTGCATTGGATTTATAAGGTTGCCCGATGCAATACATTAGTGTCCGAGGCATGCAAGGGCATTTGCGGATCCAGCAAACGAGTGAAATATTAACACAGTTCTGAGCTGCACTTGTCATTGGGAGCAACACATTCGGCTGTTATTACATTAATTTTATCCACCTGATGTATTGGCCTCTTAAGAAAGAGTGCAATGAAAACTATTAATCACTCATTCTTGAATCTGGAGTTTGTATCATTCAAAATGTCATCACTGTTGAAGCGGCACCCTGACATTGCCAGTTCATCATGGGACTGAGAAAACTTTACCTTGTCAAGGCAAGCGTAAGACTGGGTGTTAAACCCAAGGCTACTGCATCAGATTAAGGAAGATGGTGTTGTCATCATCGGCATGTTTTCAGTCCACTGCAGGCTGAAGGCCTTCGCCGTATTGACAAACTCACCGCTCTTATGTGGGTTGGCAAGGGAGTTTGTATTGGGCAGGTGTTGTCCAAGATGTTGGCGACAGTTCACTTACTCTTCGCGAAAGACACCGTTGGATCTTTGACGCCCATTTACGTACCTGTGTCGACAGAAGGGGTCCTACAAATTGACGTCCTTTTGATGGACGGTGCACAAATTGATGCATCGTCTTGCGTGCGAAACATCCGGGTGACAATTGATACCCGATTCGAAATTGGAACCCGGGAGAAATAGCTCAAAGATGAGTGTGCATGACTCCAAGGTATCCTGCCAGCCCACTGTCGGTGTAGTCAGGCACAAATAACTTCTGAAGCCTGCTGCTGCAAAACGCAACATCGTCCACAAGAAAGGGATCAGTATATAAACAGAAATATACAGGGGGAGAAACAGAACAAAAGGGATTTAAGAATAAGAATCTAGAGCAATAACACTCAGCATGCAATTTGGACAGAAAAAATTAAAATGCAGGTCCAGGTGTCGGAAGAGGATTCAATGGTAATTTGGCCTGCTCCGCATTCCCATCGGAGCACTTGGAGCTCGTTGATTTGTCCATTGTCCACTAATGCTTGATGTAAAAGTGCATGAATGTCTCCCAATGTCCTTGTCCTGCATGCAGAATAATTATAAGCTCCTCCTTGAACCTTCGACACTGTAGAAAAGAGCTCCATCCTCTCTTAATCAGACACAGCAAACCCTTGTTTGGAGTTAACACGATGAAAGACATACAAATAGCCGGGTAAAAAGTGTTGCAATAAATCCCACGCAGATGGCAACACTGGCTTTTCCAGACAGACTCGAAAGAACAAACCTTTGGACTCTGCAATGTCTAAGAGATGGTTTGGAGAAAATGGGCCTTCCTCTGTTCAGACAAATGAGGAAACAACACTTCTCTCTCCAAAAATGTTGAATAAAGATGTGTTTAGCAGTTCGCGCTAACTCAGCATTTCATCAGCTCTGAATATAGCTCTTGGACCAGAACTCATGCCGTCAGTGTTTGTTGCTGATATGCAGTCAGAAATATGATGGTTAAGATGTCATCAGACCACAACAGAGTTGATGACAGTTCCACACAGGAGGAAGTGTCCGTTATGTCCAAAATTGCTTGTCAACAAAGAAAGGTTGCAGGAAACATGCTCATTTGCATATTGATTAATAAATCATTTTAGAGTTCATGGAACACATAACCACCCCCACACTGTCTTGAGAAAGAAGGACATGGGTGGGGTTCACGAGCGGCAAATTTGATTCGTCGAGATAATGTTAAATGCCGCAATATTTTGTCCAAGTACTGCTAAATGGAAGGGGTTTGAAAGTGCCAACAGGGGAAGTTGTGTTCTGTAGTGTTCAATATATATATATATATATATATATATATATATATATATATATATATATATATATATATATATATATATATATATATATATATATATATATATAGTATTACCCCGCTTATCCGCCAAGTTGGGGCTAGGTCATCTTTGGCGGATAAGCGGGGGTGGCGGATAAGCGAGGGTACACGCGAGATGATCTGGAGGGGTGCAAGGGGTGTCGGGTAGGGCTCGAAGGGGCCTAAGAATCTCATTCCCTACTCACTAGAACGAAACCAAACAAACGGAACATACACCATATTTTCATAAATGATTCACGTTTTTATTGCCACACATACAGTACATGTGTGCTACGGGGCCATTACAGGACCCCAACAGGATGGAAGAAATCAGTAATTTCCTTTTGTTCAGCGACAGAGATTACAAGTTCATTCAGGCGCATCCTGAGTTTTGAAATGGCAGTAATATCCTCCTCGTTCGTACTACGGTTGCTCTCTATGTAACTCGTGACTTGTTCCAAGGCGCGCCTCACTTCCAATGCGCTAGGAACCATGCGTGGCTACTTCTTCAGGCGCATCCGGTTCCTCGGTATCCTCGTCATGAATGGTAGTCACAAGATCGACGATTTCATCATCTGTAAGAACCTCGGTTGGTTCTAGATGATTATCCATATGATCGAATTATTCTGGTGTCATCAGCACAGCTCTATCTATGTTGAAATGTTCAGCGATCTGTTTGAAAATGTTCCTCGGATACATAGTGGTGGTGGCGGTCGAAGAAGAGGACGTTGTCGCAGGATCGAACCAATTGTCCGGGGTGATGCCAGTGTGTTTGAAACAGTTCTTGATGGTTTCGGGTTTCACTTCATCCCAAGCCATCTTGGAGAAGCGAATAGCATCACTCAGTTACAGCTTCGGTTCTCGATTTTCGTCAATCGCATCCACCAAATGCTGTAGTTGATATCTTCGATAATGATGCTTGAAATTGTTTATGACACAGGCATCCATGGGCTGGAGATGCGACGTCATGTTAGGCGGCAGGAAGTGCACTTTCGTATTGGTGAGACTGACTTGGCCCTCCTTGTTCTCGGGCAGAATATGAGATGGCGCATTATCCAGCAACATCAGCACATGGCGGTTCGCTATTCGCATTTTCTTATCGAAATCGTGCAGCCAGTCGTGGAACACTAAGCTGGTCATCCACGACTTTTTGTTGTTGCGGTAATCGCAATAAAAGTCATGCTTGAATTCCTTGAAGCACCTGGGATTAGCACTTTTCCCGATGACTAGTAAACGGGACTTGTCACTACCGTCAGCGTTGCTGCACACAGCTAGCGATATTCGAGATTTTGCTTTCTTAGTTCCCCTCGAATACTCCCCCATAGTGAGAGATCGGTCAGGCAGCATTTGGTAGAACAGGCCCGTTTCATCCATGTTGTAGACATCACGAGGCTGGTAATATTTCAGCACACCCTTTGCCTGTGTTCTACCAGCACTCACTAAATCCTGGGACAAACTAGCACTTTCACCGCATAACTTCTGACATGATATACCATAGCGCATTTTGAAGCGATTCATCCAACCATTCGAGTAATGGAAGTCGACAATTTCCAGCTTACCTCCAAAAAAAACATGGCTTTCGTCCTCAGTATAGCTTCAGTTTGTGGAATGGTTTTAGCACGTGCTGAGCTAAACCAAAGAAAGAGCGCTTGTTCCATATTGGAATGTTTGCCACTGACTTGACGCATCATAGACACGTCCAGCGATTTCTTCAGCCATCGGTCTGACTGTTTTATCACATCACCGATTGTCCTCCTCTTCACGGGCTTTCCCCATTATGCTGCGAAGAAATTGGCAACGTCTTGTTGAGATTTTGATGGAAAACTCTTAGAGTACTCACAGATTTCTCTCTTCTCTTTCACCGTCAAACACTGACAGTCACTTTTCCTCTCGACAGGAGCCATGCTGTTTCAAACTTTTTTTAGAAACCACTAATCCACTAAGCACTGTTATATCCACAATACACACTGGCGATAGCACTGCAAATGCCACGAAAGCATAAACAAAATTAGATTTCACAATACTCTACCGAATGTGTACTGCCACAGGCTCATTAGTACATTTCTCCATGGAAGCGAGAATTTTCCTGATGACTCATCACTGGCGGATGTCACGGGCGGATAAGCGGGGTAATTTTGCAGGGATTTCCATTACTATGTACGTCGCGCAGACCTGGCGGATGGCGGATAGCGGGGTGGCGGATGAGCAGGGAAATTTGCTAAGCTTTTAGCTCAGATGTTCGGTTCCTGAGCAAATCACGGCGGATGGCGAGGGTGGTGGATAAGCGGCGTAATACTGTATGTATATATGTGTATGTGTATATATATATATACATACATACATACATATATATATATATATATATATATATATATATATACATACATATATATATATATATATATATACATACATATATACACATATACATATATACATACATATATACACATATACATATATATATATATATATATATATATATATATATATATATATATATATATATATATATATATATATATATATATATATATATATATACTGGTGGAGTGTGGTTACACATTGTGTAAGCTTACGAACCGTGCTTCCCCATTGTCTCGGGTCGCTCACCTGAATTTGATTTTTCAATTACTTATATTTTCATTTTAGGATGGTTTCCGATGGTTCTGTGATTTTTTTTCCTGGTGGATCGGCATCGATGTCTGTTGGCACAGAAAATTACCATGCTTCCCCATTGTCTCAAGTTGCTCACCGACATATTCTTATTTTTTTCATTATTATTTTTTCTTTATTTATGTTTTCATTTATGAATGTTGTATGATGATTCTGTGATAATTTTTTTTCCAGTGTAGCGGTTTCGATGTCCATCGGCACAATTTGTCAGCTTTCTACGTCACCCGGAAGGTCCTGATCTTTAATATCAGTCAGTTAATCAGTCAATCAGTGGTTTGAAGGAGCCGTATATATTAGATACTAGCAAATACAACAAGATACTACAGAGAGGAGCAAAGGAGGGGAGAGAGTGGATCGAAGGAAGGGAGGGGAGAGAGAGAATGGAGCGGAGAGAGGATGGAGGGGAGAGAGGACGGAGAGGAGAGAGAGGGCGGAGAGCAGGGAGGGGAGAGAGTGGACAGAGGGAAGGGAGGGGGGGGGAAGAGAGAGAGAGAGAGAGAGAGAGAGAGAGAGAGAGAGAGAGAGAGAGAGAGAGAGAGAGAGAGAGAGAGAGAGAGAGAGAGAGAGAGAGGCGGGAGGTGAAGCGAGGAAGGGGAGGGGATGTGGGGAGAGCGACGCCTCACAAAACGTTGACATACACTGTGGGAGGGTGGGGTGCAAGGAGGGGGTCAGAGAGACAGATACAGTGAGGGGAGGAGGAAAAAAAATAGAGAAAGGTGAGGGGTGGAAGTGGCGTTAGCAAAGAGAATGATATGTTATGCTTCATGACCGAACACACAAAAAAAAGTCATGTCAGAACAACTGTACACACAATGACACGACAGAGTCTGCATAGTAATCCTCTGGCACATCTGCAAAACTTTAATATTCCAATTCCAGAAAATATGTGGGAACATGAACCAAAAATAATCACTGAAAACATGGAACTACCGCTCATGCATGACCTAATGATCCCATCAGGCATAAACATCGAAAACAAAGCATTGTGACCACATATATTACTGTGGTACAAAAAAGAGGAGTGATGGAGGGAGAGGAGTGAGGGAGAGAGAGGGATGAGGGAGAGAGAGGGGTGATGGAGGGAGAGGGGTGATGGAGGGAGAGGGGTGATGGAGGGAGAGGGGTGATGGAGGGAGAGGGGTGATGGAGGGAGAGGGGTGATGGAGGGAGAGGGGTGATGGAGGGAGAGAGGGGTGAGGGAGAGAGGGGTGAGGGAGAGAGGGGTGAGGGAGAGAGGGGTGAGGGAGAGAGGGGTGAGGGAGAGAGGGGTGATGGAGGGAGAGGGGTGAGGGAGGGAGAAGGGTGATGGAGGGAGAGGGGTGAGGAGAGAGAGGGGTGATGGAGGGAGAGGGGTGATGGAGGGAGAGGGGTGATGGAGGGAGAGGGGTGAGGGAGAGAGAGGGGTGAGGGAGAGAGAGAGGGGTGAGGGAGAGAGAGGGGTGAGGGAGAGAGAGAGGGGTGAGGGAGAGAGAGGGGTGAGGGAGAGAGAGGGGTGAAGGAGGGAGAGGGGTGAAGGAGGGAGAGGGGTGAGGGAGAGAGAGAGGGGTGATGGAGGGAGAGGGGTGAACGATTCCTGCAGAGAGAGGGGTGAGCGATTCCAGCAGATGTGATGCCCAATTTATCATCCATCTGAGAGACGACACACACATTAATGAATCACCCTGCCTGTGAAACATCAGGAAGACAGCTTATAGCTGGGTCGGGATTTGGCACACGATTAGAAATGGTTCGCTTGGCACACGATTAGAAATCACCGAACTGTCATATTAAACATACACATTCCGGACTCCGGAGATGCCTGAAATGTCAAATATGTCCGAATTGGACAAAGAAACACTTTTATAGGAGTGGGAAATGCTTGTAAGTTTGATTGTGGAGCAAAAATTTGGAATTCTGCTTAGTTTAAGAGATTCTCCATGTTATGGTATGTGCAAAAATGAATAAAAGCCATGAATGTTGTGGTCTCCAGACGTTTATAAGCAATGCAATGCACACAGCGATTTGTAGCGATGGTGAACAGGCATGAGGGAAGAAAGTGAAAAATACAACTTTATCGTTAGAAATCGTTGCGGCCTGTTTGAAGTCAAGGCATGGTTGAGCAGTCCAAAAAAACATGGTGGCTTCAGACCCCAGCGAAGACACCAAGGATATGCCTGAAGAATACAACGAGTGAGGTGGCCGAGGAAGTGCGTGATAAATGATATAATTAAATTTGGCCGTTAATTATCTTCAAAAGGGGTGTTTTAATTAACCAAAACACCAAATTTTCACTCTTGCACTTCCTTAGAGTTTTCTTATTATGCATGCAAAGTTTCAGGCTGCTAGGTTTTATGGTTTTGGAATTATGGAGGAAACAAACACACTAACATTTGTTAGTGTATGTGTATGTATGTGTGTGTTGTGTGTGTGTGTGTGTGTGCATGTATGTATGTACACACATTTAAAAAAAAAAATGTATATATATATATACATATACATATACATATATAAATATATACACGTTATTCCACAATGATCTGTTTCCGAGCCGGCACATGAATGGCAGGTCCGCTCGGCTGCATCTCATCTGGGAAGGTGATCCGGTTTGGGCAAGTGCATATGGAGGACGTGTTCCCCGGTAGTAAGACACATGACTTTTAGGTAAATGGTATTAATTATTGGAGGACCCTAAGTCACGTGGCCGAATTATTGGTGATCGCGTTCGATGACATTAGCGACCCACCACATCACAAAGTTATTTGTGTGCGACGGCCTGCAATTACAGAGAGTCTCGTGGGAACCCGAGATAGTTTACCCCTCATGGTCTTCGAACCTGACCCCGGGTCCGCCACAATATGTGTGTGTGTGTGATATATATATATATATATATATATATATATATATATATATATATATATATATATATATATATATATATATATATATCTTCTTCTTCTTCTTCTTTCGGCTGCTCCCGTAAGGGGTCGCCACAGCGGATCAACCGTCTCCATTTCGCTTTATCCTCCACATCTTCCATTGACACTCCAACCGCCCGCATGTCCGCCCTCACGGCATCCATGAATCTCTTCTTTGGCCATCCTCTTCTCCTCCTGCCTGGTGGCTCCATCCTCAGCATCCTTCTCCCGATATACTTCGCTTCCCTCCTGTGCACATGTCCAAACCATCTCAATCTCGCTTCTGTCACTCTGTCTCCAAACCGTCCTACCTGCGCTGTCCCTCGAATATACTCATTCCTTATCCTGTCCATCCTCATCACTCCCAACGAGAATCGCAGCATCTTCAACTCTGCCACCTCCAGCTCCGCTTCCTGTCTTTTTGTGAGCGAAATCGCCTCCAAACCATACAACATAGCTGGTCTCACTACCGTCTTATAGACTTTCCCCTTCATTCTTGCAGCTAACCTTCTGTCACAAATCACTCCTGCAACTCTTCTCCAGCCACTCCATCCTGCCTGCACTCTCTTATTCACTTCTCTACCACACTCTCCGTTACTTTGGACAGTTGATCCCAAGTATTTAAACCCATCCACCTTCCCCACCTCAACTCCTTGCAACCGCACCATACCACCACCCTCCCTCTAATTTACGCACATGTACTCCGTCTTACTCCTACTGACTATCATTCCCCTTTTCTCCAGTGCGTACCTCCACCTCTTGAGGCTCACCTCAGCCTGCTCCCTACTCTCTCTACAGATCATGATGTCATCCGCGAACATCATAGTCCATGGAGACTCCAGTCTGATCTCGTCCGTCAAGCTGTCCATCACCATTGCAAACAGGAAAGGGCTCAGAGTTGATCCTTGGTGTAATCCCACTTTAACCTTAAAGCGGTCCGTCATTCCGAACGCACACCTCACCGCTGTCACACTGTCCTCATACATATCCTGCACAATCCTCACAAACTTCTCCACCACTCCAAACTTCCTCACACAATGCCACAAACCTTTGACCAGTAGTGTATATATTGTTACGTTTGGGGGGGGGGGTATGCATTCAAAGGGTAATTAGGATGTTTAATTAGGTATGCCATGCTGTTCGAGTTTACCAGGATCTCGATGTAATAAGTAGCAATTCAGTGGTGATAAGTTGTCTAGTAAATGTTCATTTCTTCAAGGGGGGAAATGATAATTGTCACGTAATTAGATAGGGACACGGGATAGGGTAAGGTTGTCTGCGTAAACCCCTTTTGGTAGTCCCTGGAGACTGGCCGTGACGTCACAGGACAGTGCAGCGGATGGCTCCGCCCCGTGATCACGATTGGCAGAAGGCGACGGCGGTGGGCCAATAAACGGCTCGATTGGAGGTGACGAGGGCAGGAGGATTAAAATGTTCTGTTCGGGGTCGAAAAGGAAGAGGAAGAAGATTACAACCAGAACGATCGTGTTTTTTTGGTGTGGTTCCCTGTGGCGGCAGAGAGAGCGTCCTTGTTGTTGTGCTGAGTCGATCGTGTTCTTGATCGTGTCTTGGAGCCTTGCTGAGCCTCGTGCCTCACCTTGGTTGGCTCTGGGGTTCTGCTGACTCGGAGTACGGGGTCGGGCGGCGGGCGGACCTGCCTCCCTCTCCTGCTCGCGGCTTGGCGCCAGAACTGGTTCCCTGGCGGCTGTGAGCGGACTTGGGCCAAGACCAGGAGGTCGACAGCACCACGGTTTCTCCTGCCCCCCCTGACGAGAGCAAGGCCGGCTCGTCCGACGCCGATCCAGGGACAGTTGCGTCCACACCACGGTCCAGCCTGACCACCAGAAATAGCTACGTTTTGTGTGTGTGTGTGTGTGTGTGTGTGTGTGTGTGTGTGTGTGTGTGTGTGTGTGTGTGTGTGTGTGTGTGTGTGTGTGTGTGTGTGTGTGTTTGTGCTTGGCACCTTAGAGGGATTGAGAACTGTATATTCATTGGAATTGTCTGTGTTTTTCCCCACGCCCGATCCCACACCATCCCGTCGAATCGCCCCGGATCCCTCTTCTTGCCGAGTCTTGTTATTTCTGGTGATAATAAAAACAAATAAACATCATCAACTCAGTGAAAAGCGACTCGTGCCACCTTCCTCGTCCCGTTTGCGGTAGGGCGATTGAAACCGCCGTCTTTGGGTTATATAAAAATAAACCGCCTCCATCGCTTCGGCTCATTCTACGTTAGCGGGACTGTTCAAGTCCCGTGGACGTCACAATATATATATATATATATATATATATATATATATATATATATATATATATATATATATACATATATATATATATACATATACATTGGCTTTGTGTGCAGAGTGTGAATTTGTTTCCTATTTCCCCTTTTTTCAGATCGAGTGAACACAACCATGGTGATACAAGTAATTACACCATTGAACAACGGATTGGTGTATACATATATATACATATATAAATGCACCACTGGTCAAAAGTTTTAGAACCCCCCCCCCCCCCATTTTTCCAGTTTCTACTGAAATTTAAGCAATTTAATGTTTCAATACACTCTGAAATTAAAGTATAGAACAAATAAACAATTGCAGATAAAAAATAAGTCATGAAATCGTTTTGTTGAACAAAATTTAATCTAAACTTTTGACTCATCAAAGTAGCCACCTTTTGCAGATATAACAGCCGAACATACTCGTGGCATTCTTTCTCCAAAGGTAAATCAAATATTGTTCAGAAAGTTCTTCCCAAACACTGTTGCAGAAGTTCCCACAGATGTGTTGTACTTGGAGGTTGCTTTGCTGTCACCCTTCTGTCCAGTTCATCCCAAACCAGCTTGATGGGTTTTAAGTCTGGAGACTGTTGGCCATTCCATGATATGAAGCCTTCCGTCTTGTTCTTTTCTTCTAAGGTAGTTCTGACATAGCCCGGAGGTATGTTTGGGTCGTTATCTTGCTGTGGGATGAACCCCTGACCAACTAGGCATAGACCAGAGGGTATGGCATGGTGCTGCAAAATGCTATGGTAGCCCTTTTGGTTCAGGGTGCCAGTAACTCTGTGCAAGTTGCCGACTCTGGATCCAGCAAAAGAGCCCCAGATAATCATGCTTCCTCCTCCATGTTTGACAGTTGGTGTCACACACGGAGGAACCATCCTTTCGCCTACTCAACGGTGTAAAAAAACCCTGCGTGATTACCGAAGATTTCAAATTTTGATTCATCGGTCCATAAGACCTTCTTCCAGTTTTCAGTAGTCCACTGGCAGTGCTTCATGGCCCAGGCAAGCCTCTTTTTCTTATTTTGCCATCTTAGCAATGGCTTTCTTACTGCCACTCCACCTGTCGAACCTGCAGCTCGAAGTCTTCTCTTCACAGTTGAAACTGAGACTTCCTTACTTCGACCAGTGTTAAGCTGTGCTTGAAGCTGCTGTCCTGTGAGCCGCCTATCACGCAAGCTGTTGACTCTTAGAAACTTGTCTTCTGATTGTGTTGTGGCTTTGGGTCTGCCAGACCTCTTCCTGTCAGAGTTTTCTCCAGTTTCCAAGTGCATTTTGATGGTGTTGGAAACTGTACTCACTGACACCTTGGCTTCTTTGCAATTTCTCTAAAGGAAAGACCTACACATTTAAGGGTTATTATGGTTTTGTCTGTCTTACTTTGACAATTGTCTTTTTCTCACAATTACAATAGCAAGATACAACTTCCTGCAGTGTAATATTGTCCAAATAATGCTTCAGAGGGTGTCGTAACAGTCTGTTCCAACACTGCTTTTTCAGACATAGGGTTTGTAACTAATCAACAAAAGTGGGGACACCTGGAGGAATTGTTTGTATAAACTTTCAAGGCTTAATGTTCTTCCATTGCGGCAGAACAGCTGCAGTTGTAACCCATTACTTGTTCCCTGAAAAGGGCCTTTTTTCCCAACTCTGAAATTTACAGTATTTTTCAGTTTTTGGTAACCTAAACTTTTTTTATTTAACCTCTGGCAGTTTACCACTTAGCTTTGTACCATTTCAGGATATTCACTGGAAATGAACTACTGAAATTTCAGTAAAGACTGGAAAAATGGGGGTGTTCTAAAATTTTTGACCGGTAGTGTATATTTCTATATATACATATATACATATATATATATATACATACATATATATATATATATATATATATATATATATATATATATATATTGTTGCGGCCACGAGTACAGAGACACCAGCTTGTCACTGAGGGGGATTAATCCCCGGTTGTCCTCGGTAGAGCCGGACCTGGGGCCACCGCTAACAATTAACATTGTGGTATGGTGGGTTGTTTTAGAACTACAGACGCCACCCAGTCAACCACGAGCTCCAGTGTCCACCGTCTAATTATTCTGTTTAACTGGAGGTCACGTGGTTACCTGAGTGGAGAGTGCACCCTCGGCAAAGCACCAATGTTATCTGATTAGATTTTAATTAGGGCGGCCGAGCGTTTTAACCGCTGGTACGTGCCAACTATTTTTGGTCAAATATGTGGCAATTACCTCCCAGTCTATCTCGGTTCAGACAATGCTAGACCAATGGAAGGAAAGGACAAACACGGACAGGTTGGTAATCGACAAATGATTTCTTAATAATAAAATAAATAAATAAAAATAACATTTTATTTGCTGAGGTAAATAAAGAATGAATTTCAAAGCAAAATCAATCAAAATGCCAGGACAGAGACAAAGAGCAGATGCTTATCGGGGGGTTGACTTACGTACAGCTAAACACAGACAAGGGTACCCAATGGATCATTCAGGGGGGGGGGGGCGGGGAAAGAATCGTCTCGCTCACCAGAAAGTCCTCCGTGAAGCGAAAACGTCCTGAAATGCGTGTGACGTCCGTCGCCAGCACCCTGCTTTGCCGTGCACCCTCTCGTGGGGCAGCCTTGAATGCCAGTCGAAGTCTGGAGGGCACCGAGATCGTCCGTCGCGTGTTTAGACCCTGTTGTTGTTGGTGATCGACCCGAGCCTCACTTGTTGGCGGCACTGCTCACACCCACACGCGCAACACACGCTCGCTTGCCGAAGCACTGGGAAGGATGAATTTACGTTGGTTTACCAGCCGCTATTCAAACTTCCATATACTCAAGGGGAAAGATTTTTCTCGAGGGAGCCCAGGATGGGGTAGTCGAATGTCCAAGGAGCTCAGGTTTCAAAGGTTAAAAGGTTTAAAAGATAGAGTGATAGAGTGATAGAGTGATAGAGTGATAGAGTGATAGAGTGATAGAGTGATAGAGTGATAGAGTGATAGAGTGATAGAGTGATAGAGTGATAGAGTGATAGAGTGATAGAGTGATAGAGTGATAGAGACAGTGTCAACATAGAAACCAGCAAAAATAAATAAACACTTGCCCCACTGGCCCTGAAGCTTTATATTTGTACTATGAGAGACTCCATCACATCAGTGCAGAGCCAAAGAACAAACGAGCAAGGCTGTCAGGAAGATATTCAAACAAGAATATTCTCCAGCTTAAAATATGTGGATAATTGTGTAACACAATATTGAGTGCCTTTCCACAAAGAACAAAGTTATTGCAACTAATGAATTCAAGTTTTGCTGAAAACTGCATTCACCAGCAAACCACTAGGTGGCACCTCTCACCCACTACTTCAAGGTAGAGCAACATTTTTCAGAGAAATCGCCAAAGGCTGTGATTGTATATACATATTATATATTCTGATCTCTCATTGGAGGCAGATCATTTAATTATAAAGCCTCATGGTGCTGATGCAGGGGTTTTCGAGTCGTAATGAGGCAGGGTGATCGCTCATACAGTGAATAAGAAGATGGCAAGAACATCTTCTCAAAAGCAGAAACGTTGAGGATTTTTTTTTCCTCCATTCAAATTGCAGACAACACAACAGAACTCTTGTCTGAAGAACGGCGTGCTCTACGATGCAGTGCCAGCATCAGGCAGAAGTTTTTGGAATGATCACGTTCGCACAGCGATCAAACCCAGAACAACTCATTTCAGAGGTGAGCGAGCTTCCAACAGAGTAGGCTGTGTCTCTCATGATATTCATGACTGCACAGTCTGTCACAGGAACATTACACATTTTATACTTGAGGACATTTTTTCCACCAAGTGTCTGTCTCTGTCTCTCTCATTCTTAAAGAGTGCTGCCAATTGTTGAATGTAAACTTACCTCCCAGTTGCCATGGTTGCAATTTTAAATCACACATTGTGCTTTTGTTCTGATTGTAATGAATACAATGACAATAGTAAATGCTCCCACTCGTAAGTGACAGCACCTCATGCAAATGTAAAATATAAAAATACTATTCCTCTTAAGAATATTCAAATCCCCTGTTTGAAATCAGTCATTATTTCTGCCTCTACCTTAGGTATGACATAGCAATGAGAAAAGATATTCAACCAGTCAGACCTCATCAACTAAATCCATCAAGCTTCAGCTATTCGAACAAACCAACCTTCATACAATGTGGCCGATTGATCCAGACCGAGGCGATACAAACTATAGACCTGGGTTAGGCTCACCGAGCAACACCAACTTGCCATTCCGTACACTACAGACCAAGGCACACTTGAGTCGAGCCAGGGGCGACGTGTTGTCCCTTTGCATTTCCACGGAAACCGATTGCTCTCAGGGGATCCGTTGCCTTGGAAACCCGTTTGGGTTGCAGTGATTCATAAAGCAGATGAGCGTATCGCGAGTCACGAGCTGTAACCGGGCAGCCCTGCGGCCCGCCTCGGTAGGTACGGAACCATTATGTGCCCTGCCTGCTTCGCGATCTGCGAGAGACCTCAGAATGTGAAGAACATCCGAAGAGTGGTGCAAAGAGGCAAAAATAGAACGAAAAAAACAAAGTACTACAAGCAATACACGTAATAAATTATCGGCTGCAAATTACGTTATATATATAATCTGGCAGGCGGCCTTCTAATGCAGGTATTAAGCTATTTCCATTGTGCTCGGTATTGAGAAGTAGTCCGCATGGGGAAAAGGGGATTGGAAATGAAATTGTGTGCCCGATTCCTTCACTACAGGCTTGGCCGCATTTGTTTTTCCTGCCTTTGTTGAGACATTACCAATGCGGCATTGATCATTCTTACCTACATTTCATGAAACGCCATATTTCTTCTCTAAAGGTCACTGGGTGCCTTCTTGTCGGTATCCATTATCACACTCTCTCCCTGATGGAATGTAGTATTTTTGAGGGGAAATTGACAAATATAGTTAAAATCTGCAGTGTGCCCTTCTCCGTTCACTTGTGTTTTGCACAAAGAATGGTGTAAAGAGGCAAAAAAACCAGAAAAACAGAAAGAAGAAGAAAAAGGTCCAGCAACACACGTAATAAATTATCGGCTGGAAGTATATAACATTTGTGTTTCGATGCATGTACCGAGGCTCACGAAGCACATAAAACAGAGTGGAATTGTGTCAACAAAACAAAAGCTTAGTAAATACACAAATAGTGGAGAGCAAAGCATCGCCATCCGTGCAGTTGGGTGAACGTCACAAAACGTACAGGAGGTTATATGGCTGTACGATAAGGCGAAGTTTGATGTAGGAGGAGGCCGAAGATCCCATCATGCCTGTATTTTATCAACAGCACATTAAATTATTCGTTTATCTTCCTAATTTTACTGTAGTGGAGGGAGGGAGTAGGAGTGCAGCGGAGAACAGTGGCGTCAGTCACAGGGGTAAGCACATTCACTTTTTGACAAGACTCACAGACATCACTGTCTCATCCATACTTAAGCTACCCAGCAGTTTGGTCAAAGCTCCTGTACCTCTCTGTCTCCAGTGCTTTTAGGTACCTATCTAATTTGAATGTAAACCTCTCTACAGGGTGGCCACAATGTCTTGTCTCCCATTGTAAAAATTGTGACGTTGCCTTTGTGTGCAGAGTGTGAATTTGTTTCCTTTTTCCCCTTTTTTCAGATCGAGTGAACGCAACCATGGTGATACAAGTAATTACACCATTGAACAACGGATTGGTGTCATTGTTTGGGTTCACGAACGTCCACAAATAAGGAAAACAATGGAAGAGGTGTGCGTCGACTTCCAGCAACGACTCCACACCAAGAAGCTCCCAATAAAAAGACACTTCTGTTTTGTGAGCATAAACTCTTTGCAACAGACAACAAAAAAGATTTGCCAAGAATTGGAAGGGCATCAACCGGAAGTCAGTAGTGCGAATTAGTCGATGAAACTGTTGCCAGGTCACCAAAAAGTCAACCTGTAAAGAATCCACAGAGCTTGGAACACCGCGTTCGGCAATGTAAAAGCACATGAAGGTTGACCTGAAATTGGCCAATCTTCATTCTCAAGTTAGACAAAAATGCTCCGGAAAATGTCCCACAGAACATGGCGCAAAATTATTCTCTCTGATAATGATGGAGCACAAACAGATCCACTGGACACTTAAGGCTTGTGTCATATTCTCTGACATATGGAAAAAAAAGTAAGAGTACTGCAAATGTATGAGGTACAACCTGAACAACTCTTCAGGGTTGTCAGCTAATATGATAAAAGGCAATGTCACAATTTTTACAAGGGGTGAGAAGACATTGTGGCCACTGTGTACTGCTTCTGCTGCCACTACCTTTTCAGAGGGACCATTCCATGCATTAACTAGAAAGCATCACAAAAAAGCAAAGCCTGTCCACGTCTGCTTTATATTCCAACTAAACTTGATGAAAAGAGCAACTAAAAAAATACAATAATGTAAAAATTATTAATTAGTGTTCTCCATATTCTCATAATAAAGATTTGTTGCAAATTTGATAACAAAAGCTCAAATGGTAAAGATGTTATGGCTGCGACACACACACAATTGCAAAACCCCATCTCCCATTGCGTAGACGGACAGGCGAACTATTCCCTCAGTGAAAGTAGCCCTCTGCCTCACTGCCGTTTGAACTCCTCTTTACTCTTTTGCTGTGGTCTCTGGCCATGGTTCTGTTACTTTGTTCTGCTGAAAAACTCTTCTGTATTTATTTTGTCTTTGCACTTCTGTTTCTTAAACACCTCCTTCTCTAATATGGGGTGTCTCAATATGATGTATACAGACTTTAAATATTGAAAACTACATGACATCTTGTCGTTCTGCACTGTCTTATGGGTATCAACAGCAAATTTATGATGTGTAATCATTACAGCTCATATTAACACAATCTCTAGGTATTAGAAACACTCAACATTGCCCCTCTCTCTGCTGATTCATTAATTTATCTGAAATGTAAAAGTCTGTCTGTCTGTATACCTTTTATGGAAACACCGAGTATATAACAAAGTCCTGTCTCATACATGTGCTCCTTATATATTCAAAGAATGTGAGTCACTACTCATTAGATCAGTGATCTTCACTATTTTTTAGAGGGGGGGGGCACTTTTGCTGATAAGACATCAGTGTGAGAGCCGCTGCACTGCCTGCAGGACTCCGTAATGGCTGCTATTCGGCCCCACCTCCATGTGTTATTCTTTGTTGTGGATAACTGGGATGCAAGCATCATTGGTTTTGTTTGTATACTGCAACCATATACTGATGTAGATGTTACTTTTATGCATCACATTGGAACACTCATTTCAAACCATTGTTTCGTTTTGATAGAATTTATGTCAGATTATGATGGGGTGTTTTCACATTTGCGTATTATCGACCACACATCAGGGGCCGCACTTTAGGCCACCAGGGGCCGCCAGTGGCTCGCGGGCCATGCAATGAAGAACAGTGCACGAGATAATGTTTCATTCATGACTATCACCTTTCTTATGTGGCGACATTTTATACACACACACACACACACACACACACACACACACACACACACACACACACACACACACACACACACACACACACACACACACACACACACACACGTCCTGACTGTTATGGTGAGCATCGCCACAGATGATGTCTCACACTGTAAAACTGCATAATCCACGAAGACCGCACATCTATGTCTGCCACCCAGATGATTGTTCCCCTTAATGCAAACCTTTCAACCAGAAGGCATGTGATGTGATCAGCGGGTAAATCAAAACGTGCAGAGCGTGACGAGCACTCCCCCAATCTACATTGTTCACAATCCTGCACCAAATTGTCATCTCCAACCAGGAGGCCTTGGCCCAGCAACCGTCAAACAGACAAAGATTATATGGTCAACATAAATTAAACATCAAACGAAGCCACCTATCTGGACTTCAGACTTCTTTGCCCTCATCAGGATGGCATATCAAGAAATATCTATCCAATGATGCCCACATTCGTCGTTTAAACATCAGATGTCAGCACCTCCTGACTGTTATGGTGAGCATCACCGTGGATCATGTCTCACACAGTAAAACTGCATAATCCACAAAGAACAACTGCCTGTCTGCCACCCAGACGATTGTTCCCACTGATGCAAACCATTCAATCAGAAGGCACGTGATGTGATTGGCAGGCAAATCGAAACACGTGGAGTGTGACGAGCACTCCCCCGATCTCCATTGGACATTATCCTACACCATTGGACATTCGTTTAAATGTTGAATGTGGACATCATTGCTTAGATATTTATGCAGGAATATATTTTGGTTTATTATAGTAAGGTCATCAAATGGCTCCGTTTGATATCCTTACAATAAGCCTTGTGTTGGCTAAGTGGTTAATGTGGCTGGCTTGTGAGTTTAGGTTCCTGAATTCAAGCCCCTTTTGTTACCATTGAATTACCACCAGGTGGGTTCACTCAGCCTGGCATTCTTCTGAGGTCAGTAAAATGGGTACCAGTGTACTGGGGTAATAACCATTTGGGGTAACCTGTGTTGGAGTGGTGACCCACCCAGGACTGTACTCCTTGCCAATGAAACTGCCTCAACAGCCCTATCTACCTTTACGGTGTGAAAGGAATGGTATTCTTAGATATCCGAACAATAATTCATGGACCGGCGTTTGAGTGTTTGTCGTGCTACTTCTCCAACAGTTATGGGCAGATTACATCCCGACTTGTTACATAGGATCAGCATGACCCCAATTATCTTTGTAAATGTGTATCATGTAATACCACTTTCGGGTGGGCGACGGTATTACAAGTCTCCACCATTTACAGTTGAGTATTCCTGATCCCACATTTTCCTGCACAGTGAGATATTTTGAATTATAAGCAGTAGATATGTTTTTCCTTCATGCACATAACCCGGGTTATTTATTTTTTGCCTTCACAGAGCTGTCAGGTGCCGGAACACCGCCCAAATAAAGGTATCCGCCAGAACGTGTTGCATGCTTGGAACCAGATCGCCCGTAGAGTGGGTACTTTGCCAATATATTATAATATCTAAAAATATGATACCACATAAAGCTCTTTCGAACCACTCACTGACTGACTCACTGACTGATATTAATGTTCGGTACGGTGATGATGAAGAATCCCGGGTGATGTAGAAAGCTGAAATTTCACGTGCCGACTGACATCGAAGCTAATACACCAGGGGAGGGGGGGGGGAATCACAGAACCATTGGAAAGCACCTGCAAGTGAAAATATAAATATATGAATATATATAAATTAAGAAAAACATGAAAAAATAAATGCAGGTGAGCGACCCAAGACGATGGTGAAGCACGCTAATTTCACCTGCCGATGGACATTGAAGCTGATATACCAGGAAAAATAACAACCATCGGAAAGCATTCGTGAATGAAAATATAAATAAATAAATGAATACAAATAAATTAAAAAAATTAATGCAGGTGAGCGAAGAGATAATGGGGAAGCATTGTTTGTTATTGCTTACAATGTGTAAGCATACTTGCTAATATATATATATATATATATATATATATATATATATATATATATATATATATATATATATATATATATATATATATATATATATATATATATATATATATATATATATACATATACATATATATTGTTACGAATTTTAGAATCCGGTCTGATGAATGCATCCACACATCCAGGTCCTCAGACAGTTGTTTCCTTCAATGCATGTTCAGATTAGCCCTATCCCCATGTCTAATGGGATCTTAAATGTGATGTGTTGAGAAGGGTAAAGGATAGATCCCCACTCTTATGGGAAGCTTTTTTCTTCACGACAGACACGTTTATACAACATTTCTTTTGTGAGCTCTGACGCGTGCCCTTACAATTCCTCAGGAACGTTCTTTCGCGAGCTCTGAAGCCCACCCTCATTTTTCCTCAGCAACATTCTTTCGCGGGCTCCGATGCCCACCTTTTTGAGAGCGCACAGGTCGTCATGGTAACCATGCGCAAGTGGGGCGGGGTGAGCTTGGAGCAGACTGTACCCACGGAGATGACCCAGAGATATAAAAGGAATTAGAGGTCCGTTCTGAGAGAAAAGCGGAAGCGAGAAAAGTGAGAGGAAAATGGTGAGAGAAGTGAGAGGAAAAGAGGCGAGAGAAGTAAGAGGAGGCAGAGAGAAGAAAGAGAAAGAAAGCCAGAGAGGAAAAGGAGGAGGAAGTGTACAAGCCCAAAGTGAGCAAGCGAGCGTGTGGTACGCGTGTGGGTGTGAGCAGCGCCGCCAACAAGTGAGGCACGGGTCGGTCACCAACAACACCAGAGTCTAAACCCGCGACAGACGATCTTGGTGCCCTCCAGACATCGACTGGCATTCAATGCTGTTCGTGAGAGGGTGCACAGCAAGGCTGGGTGCTGGCGACGGATGTGACATGCACACACACATTTCAGGACGTTTTCACTTGACGGACGAATACTTTCTGGTGAGCGAGATGATTCTTTCCGCCCCACCCCCCCCCCCCCAAATGATCTGCTGGGTAACCATGTCTGTGTGTATCTGTAAGTAAGTCAACCACCGATAAGCATCTGCTCTTTGTCTCTTTCTTGGCATTTTGATTGATTTTTCTTTGAAATTTTTCTTTCATTTACCTCAGAAAATAAAAAGTTCTTTCCATTTATTTATTTTATGATTAATAAATCATTTGTCGATTTCCAACCTGTCCATATTTGTCCTTTCCTTCCATTGGTCTAGCATTGTCTGAACCGAGATAGACTGGGAGGTAATTACCACAGATTTGACCAAGAATTGTCGGCACCCACCAGCTGTTAAAACGCTCGGCCGCCCTAATTAAAATCTTATCGAGATAACATTGGTGCTTTGCCGAGGGCATGCTCCCCCCTCAGGCAACCACATTACCTCAAGTTAAACGGAATAATTAGACGGTGGACTCTGGAACTCATGATTGACTGGGTGGCATTCGTGGTTCCAAAACAACCCACCGTGCCACAACGTTAATTGTGAGCGGTGGACACAGGTCCAGCTCTACCGAGGACAACCGGGACTAATCCCCCTGAGTGACAAGCTAGTGTCTCGACCCGTGGCTGTAACAATATATTGTTACGTTTGAGGGGGGGGTATGCATTCAAAGGGTAATTAGGATGTTTAATTAGGTATGCCATGCTGTTCGAGTTTACCAGGATCTCGATGTAATAAGTAGCAATTCAGTGGTGATAAGTTGTCTAGTAAATGTTCATTTCTTCAAGGGGGAAATGATAATTGTCACTAATTAGATAGGGACACGGGATAGGGTAAGGGTGTCTGCGTAAACCCCTTTTAGTAGTCCCTGGAGGCTGGCCGTGACGTCACAGGACAGGGCTGCGGATGGCTCCGCCCCGTGATCACGATTGGCGGAAGGCGACGGCGGTGGGCCAATAAAACGGCTCGATTGGAAGTAACGAGGACGGGAGGATAAAAAGGTTCTGTTCGGGGTCGAAAAGGAAGAGGAAGAAGATCGGGACAAAAAGATCGTGTTTTTTTTGGTGTGGAGGCTGTTGCGCGGAGAGCGTCCTTGTTGTTGTGCTGATTCGATCGTGTTCTTCATCGTGTCTTGGAGCCTTGCTGAGCCTCGTGCCTCACCTTGGTTGGCTCTGGGGTTCTGCTGACTCGGAGTTCGGGGTCGAACGGCGGGCGGACCTGCCTCCCTCTCCTGCTCGCAACTTGGCGCCAGAACTGGTTCCCTGGCGGCTGTGAGCGGACTTGGGCCAGGACCAGGAGGTCGACAGTACCACGGTTTCTCCTTCCCCCCTGACGAGAGCAAGGCCAGCTCGTCCGACGCCGGTCCAGGGACAGTTGCGTCCACACCACGGTCCAGCCTGACCACCAGAAATAGCTACGGTGTGTGTGTGTGTGTGTGTGTGTGTGTGTGTGTGTGTGTGTGTGTGTGTGTGTGTGTGTGTGTGTGTGTGTGTGTGTGTGTGTGCGCGCGCGCTTGGCGCCTTAGAGGGTTTGAGATCTGTATATTCATTGGAATTGTCTGTGTTTTTCCCCACGCCCGATCCCACACCATCCCGTCGAATCGCCCCGGATCCCTTTTCTTGCCGAGTCTTGTTATTTCTGGTTAATAGTAAAAACAAATAAACATCATCAACTCAGTGAAAAGTGACTCGTGCCACCTTCCTCGTCCCGTTTGCAGTAGAGCGATTAGAACCGCCATGTTTGGGTTATAAATAAATAAACCGCCTCCATCGTTTCGGCTCATTCTACGTTGGCGGGACTGTTCAAGTCCCGTGGACGTCACATTGGTGTCAGGGTGTTGGATGTTCGAACCCCTCTAAATTATATTTGGTATCAGGAGAATATACCAAGATTAAAATCTCGCCACAAATTGGAATATAAAATTACTACAGAAAAGCGCGGGAAAGTTTTGGCGGGATTTTTCAAATTTAAATTAATTGGCGGCAAACGGGACTTCTGCACCATGGCGGATGTGCAGATGTTTGAGGAGGAAGGCCACGTGTCTGGCAGCGAGTCGGGGGAAGAAGGGAGAGACGGGGGTAGGGTTGGAACCTCCCCCATTCCGAGCGTGGACCGTGCTTCATCGCCCGTAACGGAGCCGGCAGCGCCGGAAACCGGCACGATGACGATCTGGACAATGTTGGAACGTTTAATGAGTGCAATTACAGCACAGGGGGCAAAAATGACGGCACAGGGGGCACAAATGGCAGAAATGACGGCACAAATGGAAAATCAATTCGTGACAGAGGGCAGACATGACGGCACAGGGGGCACAAATGGCAGAAATGACGGCACAAATGGAAAATCAATTCGTGACACAGAGGGCAGAAATGACGGCACAAATGGAAAATCAATTCGTGACACAGAGGGCAAAAATGACGGCACAGGGGGCAGAGATGGCGGATCGATTGGGGGTAATGGGGGAACAGTTGGGTGCACGGATAGATTTAATGAGGGATGAATTGGGGGAAAAGATGGAGAAAATGAAAACTGAGATGCAGGAGTGTGTGGATGTTAAATTGGGAGAAATACAAAGTTAATTCGAGGATAGATTAGAGGAAACAAAGGTAGAAATTACATTGGAGGGGGAAAATATACGAAAAAAATTGGTAGATAAAATTGATGCAACGAACATTCGGGTTGATAAAGTGGAGGAAAGCCTGGAATGTCATCGTGCCTGTGTGGATGCTCGTATGCAGCTGCAAGTAGAAGAGTGGGGAGAGCTGAGGAAGCAAGGGATGAATTTGGCGGAGGAGGTAAAAGGATTGGAGGCTCGTTTGGATGAACAAGATAAAATTATGAGCCAAAATGAAGTCTTGGATAAAGGCCTGGTAGAGCCGTCTTTTGTAAGTAGAGTGTCCGGGTTGGATGAGGAGCAGCTACAAACTCGCGACGGAGCCTTGGAGGAGGTTGTGCGGGCCCAGAAGATCCTGCGGGAAGAGGTGAATCGGTCCATTCAACGTTTGGAACAGGAGGCAAAATTGACCCATGAGACCCTCACCACAAAACATCTTTGGCCACAGTGGGCTCCGAAATTGGATACGCAGCCACAAGGGTGTTTGATCCCTGGGCTGGATTCGGACAAGGGAGAAACTGAGAAGCGGGCCACCGTAAAAGTGATCCCCCTGGTAAATTTCGACGGGTCAGGGAGCCTTGAAGCTTTTCTGACGCAATTTGAGTGTATTTCCCGACTAAACGGGTGGAATGAGCGGGAACGTACAGGGAATTTGGTGGCAACGTTGCGGGGACCAGCCGCAGATGTGTTAAACGTGATCGCGGAGGGGATGTTGACCAGCTCCCACATTTGCGAGGCGTTGAGCCGTCGGTTTGGGTTTGCAGCGAACTGTGATCTGGTGCGGGCCCAGCTCCAGCACCGCAGATTAAAGCCGGGTGAGACAGTGCAGGAGCTGGCACAGGACATTTACCAATCAGTCAGGATCGCGTATCGGGAGCTTACAGTGGAGGCATGGGACAGACTGGCACTAGAGAAATTTTCAGCTGCTCTTCCTGACCCTGAGGTCCGAGGGCTAGTGGAGTTACAGGATCCACCCACCGTTCACCGAGCGACTGAGTGCGCAGCCAGGCTGGCCTCGTGGAGGCGGCCGGTTCGGGTGCCCGAGAGGCCATCGGTGACGATCCGACAGGCGGAGATTCAGGATCAGGGAGGGGGGCTAGGAGAAATTGGCATTACCCAAATATTACAGAGGACGAATCCTCCTGCTGAACCGCCAGGTCTATCCGAGATGCTCTTTCATAGGTCGGGTCCGGAGATCACTGTCGGGGGTCGGGGAGACTAGATTGGGCTGAGCATATACGGCCATGCTCGGCTGCTGAGATTGTGGCGAAGTGCCCTCCTTTGGTGGAAAAAAATGAATTGTGGGAAAATTGGCATGGGTTTGTAAGTTCTGCTGGGTTTTAGAGTGACAATCGGGACAGTGGGTATTTGGTAACAAAGCGGGCACAAGTGGCTGTCCAATGGCTGGTGCGTGGATCGGGTGAGAAGTGCTGTGTGAGTTGCTTCAAGTTAAGAAGTGAAATGTATGGTGCACACATTGATTTTTATTGGACATGGTGTGGTAACAGGGAAGGTCATGGTCGGCGAAGTGTTAGAAATGCAGGTGTCACATGCAAGGCCGATGGGGTGGGGGAGTCATGTGGGTTTTGTGGGTGGGGATGATGTGCTTGTCCACAGGGATTGCTGAAGCTCACGGTGAGCGGGAATTGCGACCCCCTTCAAGGAGATTCACCACCTGGTGGCTAATGGTGACAGTGTCTGGAGGCAACTGGGAGAGGGTCTGGTTGGGCGACCAAGGCGGGTAGGACCTTGGTGACCCAGGAAGGCCAGAGGAGCCAGTGAGACCCCTTCCAGTGTGTTGTACGGGATGAGAGCTGATGGCAACCAGGGGGGGGGGGTGGGAATCAAAGGGAGCGGGGCGGATAAACGTCTGGGTTGGACTTAAGCTTACCTGTGGGCATGGTTGCACCTGAGATGCCCCCAACATCTTGTGGTAACCCACCCCACGGCCACGACGGGATTCAGCCTGCATGATTAAAATGAGGACCATGACCTAGAAATGTGATGATGACCATGGTGTGAGTGTTGTGAACATGTATGAGTCCCACTCGATCCCGCACAACTTGACATGTGCAGCAAGGGCATGATGTCCGCATAATTTTGGGGCAAGCAAATTTGAAAATTGGCTCCCCAGGTAACGCTGGGTCTATTAGCATCCACTGGGGGAGGCGGTCAAGTGTAAATATCCTGTGAATAGTGTCGTTAAGGCTTAGAGTAGGAATGTAAAGTATAAGTGTTGTGTTTTTGTGGAACCTTTGTTTCCCCTCCCCAGATCACTGGAAGAGTGTTGGGCAAGAGCGATGATCCAGAAGATGGAGTGCAACTTCGCTCAGTGCTCTCATGTGATAAAATAAAAAATAAAAAAACGAATGATTGTTTAGGCGAGGATAAGGCCATAAGGGGGTAGTACATTAAGCAGGATAGGTAAGTTAGCTGCGACTCGCTGCCCATTGCCCCTCCTACTTTATTTCGTTAGGTTAATTAGGTGCGAATCAGTAAGTGTTAAGGCTGGTACGGTAGCGCCTGTGATATATCTTGCAGGAGCTGCGGTACCAGAGGAGGGGGCAGTGTTACGTTTGAGGGGGGGTATGCATTCAAAGGGTAATTAGGATGTTTAATTAGGTATGCCATGCTGTTCGAGTTTACCAGGATCTCGATGTAATAAGTAGCAATTCAGTGGTGATAAGTTGTCTAGTAAATGTTCATTTCTTCAAGGGGGAAATGATAATTGTCACGTAATTAGATAGGGACACGGGATAGGGTAAGGGTGTCTGCGTAAACCCCTTTTAGTAGTCCCTGGAGGCTGGCCGTGACGTCACAGGACAGGGCTGCGGATGGCTCCGCCCCGTGATCACGATTGGCGGAAGGCGACGGCGGTGGGCCAATAAAACGGCTCGATTGGAAGTGACGAGGACGGGAGGATAAAAAGGTTCTGTTCGGGGTCGAAAAGGAAGAGGAAGAAGATCGGGACAAAAAGATTTTTTTTTGGTGTGGAGGCTGTTGCGCGGAGAGCGTCCTTGTTGTTGTGCTGATTCGATCGTGTTCTTCATCGTGTCTTGGAGCCTTGCTGAGCCTCGTGCCTCACCGTGGTTGGCTCTGGGGTTCTGCTGACTCGGAGTACAGGGTTGAACGGCGGGCGGACCTGCTTCCCTCTCCTGCTCGCAACTTGGCGCCAGAACTGGTTCCCTGGCGGCTGTGAGCGGACTTGGGCCAGGACC
>NC_140968.1:89876314-89911314 GCF_056783735.1 Eptatretus burgeri
AGTATCGGCGCATCACATCCAGACAGTGTCGGCGAATCCACGGTGCCTGATTCGCCGCACTTCTTGACCTAGCCGATTCTCCACCTCACTTTGAATCTGTCTATCCAGTGCATTGGCAAGGTCTCGGCATCAACATGTCTGAGGTCCGCAGCGAATTTACATGCCTTCAGCAGCAACATTTCACCGTCCAACCGAATATTTGTCTGAGCCGACATTTGACGAAACCAGATGATGATCGCGTCATCGACATCTTCAAAGGACATACGTTTCACACATTTCACACTTACCACCGGCCTCATGATCTTCTCCACTTGTCCAAATATCTTGCCCTTATTTTCTTCAAGATATCGTTCAATGTCTGCTGTTTGATGTCCAACTTCTCAGCTATGGCTGTTTTCTTCATCAGTGGGTTTGCCTCGCAAAACTGGATAATGTCGTATTTTTCTTGGGAGGTTTTAGTTGTAAGCTTACGCTTCGTTGCCATTGTCCTGCCTGCAGTGTGATCAACGTGTGTACGCAGTTATAAATAGCCTATCACTGGCGGTGTAAACCAATGAGTGAGCATCACGATTCCATGAAATCGGGCTTCTCACGAGGCAGCAGTTCCGTATGACGAGTTCGGAGTGGTAATTTGCTTGAGTTTCCATTACGCGGGAACGGACAACATCTGACGACTTAGACGAAGTGACGACTTCGAGATGACGACTTACAGAGAGATGACCCTTTATTCAAAGGGATTTAACATGAGATAAATTCGGGACTTTTTGAAGCTGCCGACTTAGGCGGAGTGACGAGTTACACGCTGCCGACTTACGCCTAGTCTACTGTAGTGAGAATTTTAGCTTCGAATTCGCAAAACGCTGCATTTCACCGAAAGGACTTGTCAACACAAAAATGTCTCAAATTGGCCTAAAGCAAGCTTTTTTCACCAAACAAAAGCATTGCTCAACTCAACTTTTTGTTCTGCATCACTATTCTGAAGCGAAAACGTGTGATTTCATTGAAATAGTGAGTATTTTAGCTTCAGATTCGCAAAAATGCTCCAATTACCCAAAAACAAGCTTTTTTCACCAAACAAAAGAATTGCCCGAATCAACTTTTTGTTCTGCATCACTATACTGAAGCGAAAACGCGTGATTTTATTGAAATAGTGAGTATTTTGCTTCAAATTCGCAAAACGCTGAATCTCACAGAAAGGACTTGTAAACGCAAAAATGTCTCAAATTGGACTAAAACAAGCTTTTTTCGTCAAACAAAAGCATTGCCCGACTCATCATTTTGTTCTGCATCACTATTCTGAAGCGAAAACGTGTGATTTTATTGAAATTGTGAGAATTTTAGCTTCAAATTCACAAAACGCTGCATTTCACAGAAAGAACTTGTAAACGCAAAAATGTCTCAAATTGGCTTAAAACATGCTTTTTCCACCAAACAATAGCATTCCCCAACTCAACTTTTTGTTCTGCATCACTATTCTGAAGCGAAAACACGTGGTTTTCTTGAAATGGTGAGTATTTTAGCTTCAAATTCGCAAAACGCTGCATTTCACAGAAAGGACAAAAAATGCAAAAATGTCTCAAATTAACCTACAACAAGCTTTTTCACCAAACAAAAGTATTGTCCGACTCAACTTTTTGTTCTGCATCACTATTCTGAAGCGAAAACGCATGCTTTTATTTAAATAGTGAGTATTTTCGCTTCAAATTGGCAAAACGCTGCATTCACAAAAAGGACTTGTAAACGCAAAATGTCTCAAATTGGCCGAAAACAAGATTTTTTTTCACCAAACAAAAGCATTGTCCACCTCAACTTATTGTTCTGCATCACTATTCTGAAGCGAAAATGTGTGATTTCATTGAAATAGTGAGTAGTTTAGCTCCAAATTCGCAAAAATGCTCAAATTACCCTAAAACAAGCTTTTTAAAACAAACAAAAGCATTGTCCAACTCAACTTTTTGTTCTGCATCACTCTTGTGAAGGGAAAACGCGTGCTATTATTGAAATAGTGAGTATTTTAGCTTCAAATTCGCAAAACGCTGCATTTCACAGAAGGGACTTGTAAACGCAAAAATGTCTGAAATTGGCCTAAAATAAGCTTTTTTTCACCAAACAAAAGCATTGTCCGACTCAACATTTTGTTCTGCATCACTATTCTGAAGCGAAAAAGCGTGATTTTATTGAAATAGTGAGTATTTTAGCTTCAAATTCAGAAGATGCTGCCTTTCACAGAAAGGACTTGTAAATGCAAAAATGTCTCAAATTGGCCTAAAACAAGCTTTTTGCACCAAACAAAAGCATTCCCCAACTCAACTTTTTATTCTGTATCACTATTATTCTGAAGTGAAAACGCGTGATTTTATTGAAATACAGTAGACTTGGCGTAAGTCGTCATCATCGGGACCGAGAAAAAAGTGACGACTGAGAAATGTGACGACTTACGCATATGCGAACATTCATGATGACTGTGGGGTGAAGGATGAAGTCGCGCATGGCCTGGACACATATGTGTGAGAGCCGGCTATTGTACCAAAAGGAAAACACAATCCTCGGGGCATAGGTGGGGGTTCATTGGTGAGTTGGAAAATGATCAAGCAAAGATGGAATTCATGAATCAGTTTATCAAAAGTAAAGATAATGAACAACTGTAAGACAACTCGTATACCATCGGTGATGGTATGGTGACAAATTACATGACACACAGTCATCGTGGTGATGATTACCACTCAATGCCTATGTGTGAGTGAGTGCGGTAATGTACAAAACAAGCCAATATAAAACCATGATCGGACTTCAACACAAAGCTCGATTGATCCTTTACTCCTTCGCGAAATAATCCGTCATGTTTGACTGCCTCAAACTCTTGGGCATCTGGTGCATGAGAAAGGACTCAAACCGGTCATTGTATTCCATGATGTTGCATGGGCAATCCTCCACCAAAAGACAGTATCGGCGCATCACATCCAGACAATATCGGCGAATCCACGCTGCCTGATTCGCCGCACCTCTTGACCTTGCCGATTCCCCACCTCACTTTGAATCTGTCTATCCAGTTCATTCGCAAGGTCTCGGCATCAACATGCCCGAGGTCCGCAGCGAATTGACGTGCCTTCAGCAGCAACATTTTACCGTCCAACCGAATATTTGGCTGAGCCGACATTTGCCGAAACCAGATGATGAGCGCGTCAGACATCTTCAAAGGACACACGTTTCACACTTGCCACCGGACTCATGATCTTCTCCACTTGTCCAAATATCTTGCCCTTATTTTCTTCAAGATATCGTTCAATGTCTGCCGTTTGATGTCCAAGTTCTCAGCTATGGCTGTTTTCTTCATCAGTGGGTTTGCCTCACAAAACTGGATAATGTCGTATTTTTCTTGGGAGGTTTTAGTTGTAAGCTTACGCTTAGTCGCCATTGTCCTGCCTGCAGTGCGATCAACGTGTGTACACAGTTATAAATAGCCTATCACTGGCGGTGTAAACCAATGAGCGAGCATCACGATTCCATTAAATCGGCTTCTCACGAGGCAGCAGTTCCGTGTGACGAGTTAGGAGTGGTAATTTACTTGAGTTTCCATTACGCGAGAACGGACAACATCTGACGACTTAGACGAAGTGATGACTTAGAGATGACGACTTACAGAGGGATGACCCTTTATTCAAAGGGATTTAACATGAGATAAATTCGGGACTTTTTGACGCTGCCGACTTTGGCGAAGTGACGAGTTACACGCTGCCGACTTTCACCTAGTCTACTGTATATCTATCTATATATATATATATATATATATATATATATATATATATATATATATATATATATATATATATATATATACACATATACATACATATATATATACACACATATACATATACATATTTATATATATACATATATATATATATATATATATATATATATATATATATATATATACACATATACATACATATATATACACACATATACATATACATATTTATATATATATATATATATATATATATATATATATATATATATATATATATATATATATATATATATATATATATATATAGGCAGGTGAGTGACCCAAGACGATGACGAAGCACGGTAATTTCACATGCCGATTGCCATTGAAGCTGATATACTGGGAAAAATAACAAACATCGGAAAGCATTCGTTCATGAAAATATAAAATAATAAATGAATACAAATAAATGAAAAAAATTAATTCAGGTGAGTGACGAGATATATATATATATATATATATATATATATATATATATATATATATATATATATATATATATATATATATATATATATATATATATATATATATATATATATACTTGCGATACCCGTGCACATGCACGGAATAGCAGTACAACAGCTGGTAGCAGATGACAGACCATACACGGGGAATGACAAAAATACGCATTGTGCAAATTGCAAGTGGTACTATAGAACGCCAAGACTTCCCAAACATTGTCGGCATGTCCGCTAAGTACCACAGCAATTTCATAGGGATCGTGTGACGGCGAGCCGAGTTTTTAGTGTGCAAGCTTGGTATTACAATAGAGATATACACGACCGGTCAAAAGTTTAAGAACACCCCCATTTTTCCAGTCTTTACTGAAATTTCATCAGTTCAAGTCCAGTGAATATCCTGAAATGGTACAAAGCTAAGCGATGTGTGTGTATATATTTTTTGGATGACACAAGTGCTTATTCTTCATCGTTTTGCACCACAAGACTTTTCAAAAGGTCCTGTGGAGCAGATTTCTTCCTCTTTTTTGGTGACACAAGTAGTTTATAGGGTAATTATAGGATAATGTGTGTGTACATATGCATGATATGAGTGTGTGTATATATTTTTATTGGGTAGTCGATCCAGTCAAAAAAAAAAATTGAGATTTTTTTTCTACCCTTATTATCAGTATTTCTGTCGATATATTGGGTAGTCAATGTAGTCGAAAAAAATTTTTTTAAAGAAATTTTTTTTTGAAATTTGTTCCACCCTTATCACTTTTTCTGTCGATATGTTTGTCTGTCTGTCTGTCTGTCTGTCCCTCTGTTCGGTCCAGTGCTCCATTAATACAATGGTGATTTTGATGAAACTTGGTTGGTCGGTTCATACCATGACCTAGTTGTGTGCAAATGAGAACCGTTGCTATGGACACCACCGTTGCCGAGCAAGGGGACTTTGAAACTTTAGGAAAATCATAAAAAATTTATTTTTTCAAAAATCAAAAATCAACAACTGAGCAACTGTGGGCAGTCCATTCAGCCATATTGTCAAAAATTTCCAGCCAGATCCTATGAAAACTGTCGGAGAAGATAGACTTTGAATGAACCCTGGTCGAAAACAATAAAAAAAACGAAATTCGTTATATCTCAGAGACTATGAGTCAGATATACATGAAACTGGTATGGTAGGTTCATGGTATGTCCTAGTTATGTGTGAGAAAGAACCGTCACTATGGACCCCTCCGTTGCCGAGCAACGGCCGAAAAACCTCTAAATGTGGGGGTATTTTAACGAAAAAACAATCTGCAGCATTAACCCTTGAAGCTGGAATCATGAATTTTCTTGAGCTTAATCCTCAGGTCATTCCCCATCGAAGGGGCCCATCGTGTCAGGTTCTCTTGGGTAGTCGACTACCCATGTCCGCCTACCGGCTTGTCTGTTTGTCTGTCCCTCTGTTCGGTCCAGTGCTCCATTAATACAATGGCGATTTCGATGAAACTTGGTTGGTTGGTTCATACCATGACCTAGTTATGTGCAAATGAGAAACGTTGCTATGGACACTACCGTTGCCAAGCAACGGGACTTTGAAATTTTTGAAAAATCATAAAAAATGTATTTTTTCGAAAATCAAAAATCGGGCCACGAGCAACTGTGGGCAGTACATTCAGCCATATTGTCAAAAATTTCCAGCTGCATCCTATGAAAACTGTCAGAGAAGATAGACTTTGAATGAACCCTGGTCGAAAACAATTAAAAAATGAAGTTCGTTATATCTCAGAGACTATGAGTCACATATACATGAAACTGGTATGGTAGATTCATGGTATGTCCGAGTTATGTGTGAGAAAGAAACGTTGCCATGGACCCCTCCGTTGCCCAGCAACGGCCGAAAAACCTCTAAACGCGGGGGTACTTTAACGAAAAAACAATCTGCAGCATTAACCCTTGAAGGGCCCAACTCGAGAAAATCATGAATTTTCTTGTGCTTAATCCTCAGGTCATTCCCCATTGAAGGGGCCCATCGCGTCAGGTTCTATTGGGTAGGCGACGACCCATGTCCGCATACTGGCTTGTTTGTCTGTCTGTCTGTTGGGTAGTCGATCTCGTCGAAAAAAAATTTAGAGATTTTTTTTTACCCTTATTATCAGTATTTCCGTCGATGTGTTTGTTTGTTGGGTAGTCGATCTCGTCGAAAAAAAAAAAAGAGATTTTTTTTTCTACACTTATTATCAGTGTTTCTGTCGATATGTTTGTCTGTCTCTCTGTTCAGTCCAGTGCTCCGTTAATACAATGGCGATTTTGATGAAATTTGGTTGGTAGGTTCATACCATGACCTAGTTGTATGCAAATGAGAACCGATGCTATGGACACCACCGTTGCCGAGCAACGGGACTTTGAAATTTTTGAAAAATCATCAAAAAAATTATTTTTTCGAAAATCAAAAATCGGGCCACGAGCGACTGTGGGCAGTACATTCAGCCATATTGTCAAAATTTTCCAGCCGGATCCCATGAAAACTGTCGGAGAAGATAGATTTTGAATGAACCCTGGTCGAAAACAATAAAAAACGAAGTTCGTTACATCTCAGAGACCATGAGTCAGATATACATGACACTGGTATGGTAGGTTCATCGTATGCCCTAGTTATATGTGAGAAAGAACCGTTGCTATGGACCCCTCCGTTGCCTAGCAACGGCTGAAAAACCTCTAAATGTGGGGGTATTTTAACGAAAAAACACTGCAGCATTAACCCTTGAAGCTCGAATCATGAATTTTATTGTGCTTAATCACCAGGTCATTCCCCATCGAACGGGCCCATTGTGTCAGGTTCTATTGGGTAGTCGACTACCTCTGTCCGCCTACCGGCTTGTCTGTCTGTCTGTCTGTCTGTTCGGTCCAGTGCTCCGGTAATACAATGGCGATTTCAATGAAGCTTGGTTGGTAGGTTCATACCGTGACCTAGTTGTGTGCAAATGAGAACCGTTGCTCTGGGCCCATCCGTTGCCTAGCAACGGACCTTTGAAATTTTCTAAAATATCTCAAAAATTAATTTTTTCGAAAAAAAAATAAAAATAAAAAAAATCGGGCCACGAGCGACTGTGGGCAGTACATTCAGCCATATTGTCAAAAATCTCCAGCCAGATCGTATGAAAACTGTCGGAGAAGATAGACTTTGAATGAACCCTGGTCGAAAATAATAAAAAAACGAAGTTCGTTATATCTCAGAGTCTATGAGTCAGATATAAATGAAACTAGTATGGGAGGTTCATGGTATGTACTAGTTATGTGTGAGAAAGAACCGTTGCTATGTACCCCTCCGTTGCCTAGCAACGGCCGAAAAACCTCAAAATGTGGGGGTATTTTATCGAAAAAAAAATCTGCAGCATTAACTCTTGAAGCTAGAATCATGAATTTTCTTGTGCTTAATCCTCAGGTCATTCCCCATCGAACGGGCCCATCGCATCAGGTTCTATTGGGTAGTCGACTACGCATGTCTCTCTTCCGGCTTATGTATGTATATATATATATATATATATATATATATATATATATATACATATATATATATACATATACATATATATATATATATATATACACATATATACACACATATATACACACATACACACACACACACACACACACACACACACACACACACACACACACACACACACACACACACACACACACACACACGCATAATTGAGGCTTGTGGAAAAGCTAGAGCATAATGGAAAGGAGGAAACACAAATAGCAGAGTAGAAGTGTGAGTGAGATTAAGGAGTGGGTGAGAAAGACACATGGGGGTGAACAAGCTGCACACAAGCTGAATAAAACACAGCGATAAGAGTAAGGTGTAAGTGGGGTTGAAACAGAAAAGGAACAAACCAACTGACAACTCACAAATGGAAAGAGGTGAAGGAGAGGGGTAAAAATCACAGTAACCTCGAAGAAGGGAGTGCTTGGGAATGCAATAATTTGGGTAAAAAGAGATAATGAATATGGATGGAGATGACCAGAGGTGGTGGTGAAGAGTTGTGATGAAGCCTTAGAGGGAAGAATGGGATTGAACAGAGTGGGGACGCTGGTTCCACAGGTGAGAGAAAAGGAACAAATGAGTGGAGGTGAGCAGTGAGCTTGGATTTTGGGAGTTGAACAATGAGGATTACTGGCAGCTTTATTTGTCTGAGAAACCTTCAATACTCCTGATTTATTTTGTATGTGTAATGGTTACTCCCTGTCTTGAACTTGTAGACCTCTATGTACGAGGGTCATCCAAAAAAGTTTCAATACCCAGCTTGTAACTTTTTAGGTCAAGGGGTTAATATGATCACAAATTACGTGTACAATGTTTCAATATTTACTGATGTATCTGTCAAATATTGTTTCTCAAACTGTTAAGTTTCAGGAAATAAAATAATGGCATCTGAAGCACCAATTATGTAGCTATAGCAGAAAAGTTCAGAAAAGACATCCAAAATCTTGTTATATTCAGAGTGATGAAGAAAAAAAATTCACATGGAATCCACCAGTAAGTTATAGAAAGAAAAAAAAGAAGCATCCAACTAGCTTCGGAAAAGACAAAAAATGTGGCCCCTCACCCTCACGGTTTCTCTGGGCTTCGCCCTCTGCCCACACTGACCTGGACTCCCTGGAAAACGAGCCACATGACCCCACACCCACCGTCTTTCATCCCATCTCTTCTTCAGTTGTCAAACCCATCCTCCCTCCAATGGTACAATGAATTCTTTGGTGAGGCAAGTGCCTTGAAAAAACTTGCATTCTCCTCCTGGAAGGCAAATCTGACTGAAGGCAACCTCAGTTCAGTTCAGGTATGGGAGCATATGTCGAAGCAGCGCGTCGTTGCATCCACTTTCCACTGGTCTGGGTCTCTGTCTTGCCATCCTCCAGGCAGATGTATGGCCCATCCCCATCTCCTTGAGATGCTGATCAACCTGCTGCAACCAAGAGGCACGTGGTCGGCCCATTGGTCTCCTCCACTCACGAGGCTCTCTCGCTGAGAGAATCTTATGAGCAGGATCAGCATCAGGAAAACTAGCCACATGACCATACAGCCGCAGCTGATGCTCACGGATGAAACAGGTAACACATCTCATTTGAGTCTCTCTCAGCAACCGCTCGTTGGACACAAAGTCCAACCAGCAATAGCAAAGGATTCTACAAAGAGACATGGTACCAAAGTAATTAAGTCTCCATCTCAGATCCCTGGTCAAAGTCCAAGTCTCACATCCAGAGAGCAAGAATAGGAGCACCAAGGACCTGTTGACTCGGACTTCCATCCTCCTGCACAGGTACTCGCAGTGCCACACCCCATGATCCAGTAAATCCATGACTCCCCAGGCCCGACTCAGACGTCTGTTGAGCTTTGGCTCACATCCAGCAGAGACATGAATATCACTGCCAAGGTAAGTGAATCTCTCCGTGACCTCAACATCCTCACCACAAAAAGGTACATACAGGATAGAAGCATCGAAGAGGTCATGGAAAGCCTGGGTCTTAGTTTTGACCCAGGAAACCCTTAATCCCAGCTGCTCTGACTACTCATTTTGGACTTCGAGGGCCCCCACAAGGATATCTCGAGTCTCCGCAAAGATGACTGCATCATCTGTGAAATCAAGGTCAAAGATCTTGACATTCCCAAACGATGCACTGCAACTTGATCTCTCTGACATCCTCCCCAGAAGCCAGTCCAAACAAGTGCTGAAAATTGTGGGGGCCAGTACACACCCTTGACAAACTCCAATAACACCTGGGAATAAGTCAGAGATGGTATCACCACATCTCACAGCACTCTCAGTACCAGAGTATAGTTCAAACATCAGATTGATCCGTTTTCGTGGCACCCCACGAAGACCAAAACTCCTCCAGAGGGCATCCCGATTCACTGAATGAAATGCTTTACAGAGATCAACATAGAGCTGCATAGCAAGCAGCCCCTGCCAAAACCCTCATCTGCGTTCGGTGAGGACACAAAGAGCAAGGATATGGTCAATCATTGACCACTTTGGTGTAAAGCCTGACTGCTCTGGACGCTTGTGCTCAAGCAGGTGGTGGCAAACCCTTTCAATAATTATTCGAGCAACCGTCAATAATTAGCTCGGCAGTGAGAGCAGCTTCACCCCTTGGTAGTTCTTACAGTCTTGGCGATCATCCTTACCTTTCCAGAGAGGAACAAGGCCCCTCTTCCAGACAGTTGGGATGATGCCTGTCTTTCAGACAGAGCACAGAACTGCATACAATGACACGAGTACAGCATTTCCACCAGCCTTGAGAAGTTCAGCATGGATGCTACAGATCCCTGGAGCTTTAACCAGTTTCAACCGGTTCACCGCAGCCCATGTTTCCACAAGCGAAAGTGGACCACAGTTGATTGGGGGGTCAGCAATAGCGATAGTAACACCCATGACATCCAACTCGACAGCTGGTGGATCAGCCTGGTTCAGCTGCTCAAATTAACTGGCGCAGTGGGCCTTCACTTCGGACTCCTCTGTCAAGAGCTCACCACCCTCTGCTCTAACTGCAGTACACCGAGGGACGGGCTTGGAGGAATGCAATGCGCAAATTACCCTATAAACAGGAAGAGTATCACTTGACCACAGGTGATGCTCTACCCCTTCACAGATTCCTTGCACATCGGCCTCCTTGTCCAGCCTTAGTGCACGTACAGTATTATGCCTCAGCTCCCTGAACATCTCAGCTCTGCTATTCAGACTGACCCTGTGACTGGTATCCAGTGACTGGACTGTGACTGGTCAATGGTATCCAGTGTCTCTTGAGAGACAAATTTCTTTTTTACCCTTCGGTGAGTTCCAGGAAATCCCCGGGCAACATCAAGGACGGTGGTCTTGAAGGCACTCCACAACTCTTCAGGATCCCCCAAAGCACCCAGATCCCCAAATCTTCACTCAGCCTGTTCGCAAACTCCTCAGCTACCCTTCAATCCTTGAGCTTGCCAACATCCAGCTGAGGCTGGGATGGTACCATTCCCCTGGATTTAAGCTGAAACTTTAGAGTTGCTACAACAAGCCTATATTGAGGAACTGAGCACTCCGATGGAACCTGCAGTTCTGGATTATCCTCCCGCGACCATCAACCAGCACATGGTCAATCTCCTCTGCCATATCACCATCATTGGAATACCAAGCCCAGCGATGAGCCTGTGGGCATGGAAACCATGAACCAGCCACCCAAATTACATGACTTCTTGTAAAGTCAAGGAACTTTGTGCTATTCTGGTTCACAGCTCCCGACCCATGTGCACCAACACATGTCTCATAACCATCCCTATCAGTTCTAATTGATGCATTGAAATCTCCCAAGACTAGAAGAGTATCTCGCCTGGGGCACTGATCAACCACAGACTCGAGCATGGAATATAATGCATCCTTCATGGTGAGATCACTTGCCTCAGTCAGACCATATTCAGAGACCAGGGAGATGACACCCAAGGAGTGACGAATCTTTCATCTCGTAATATGCTCGTTGACCGGTGTTACCTCATTTATCATTGAAGTCAGCATATTGGACACAGCGACTGCAACTCCTTGGGCATGGTAACCATCAGAGCGACCAGACCAATAGTTGGTGTAACCACCCACCATTATCTCACCGCAATCTGGTATCCAAACCTCAGAGTGCCGATGTCCAACCGCTTGAGCTCAGATAATAACAGAGACAGGTGATCATCCTCTCTTTGGGATAGGACATGCCAGGCACTCACCCAAGGAGACCGCCGTCTGGTGGATGACACTTCAGCACCATTCCGACACACACTACCGCAATCTGACCCTGAAAGGTTACCCCGTGGTTTCGCTCCTGTCATCAAAGATTGGGGGTCCTGAAGGCTTTTTCCCAATCCTGTCATTCGGTGAGCTTCCCTGCGAAGGGCAGACAGCATGAGTATGGATGGGATCATTCTACAAAGTCTACAACAAGTGTGTATACTCTCAGGATTGAACTTTCAAACTCATCTCCCTCATCTAAAACCTGATGGCAGGCACTTTGTGAAGTCTGTCTCGAGAGTATACTCCCCTTCTATCCCTTCCCCCACTTCAAATGTCACCACAGCCGACTCCACTCGTGAGAAGGCTAAATGCCTCAATTCGGTGTTTGCTTCCAAATCTTGTGTCCACAATCTCTCTCCAACTCTATCTCTATATCGATATCAATTTATATCTCTACCTATATCTATATCTTTATCGATATCTATATCTATAAGTATATCGCTCTCTCTCTCTCTCTCTCTCTATATCTATCCTTCCCAGTTATACCCAACTTCTCTTGGACTCTGTGTGTTTTGCACTTGAGAAGATAGAAAAGGATCTTTCAACCCACAACTCTGACTCTGCCACTTGACCTGACAGCATCAGCTCAGGTGTCCTAAAACCCTGCTCTGCTGCTCTTCCATTTCATGTCTACACTTTTGATGCTGTCTTACAGCTGCTTGGCAGCATCTAACATCACATCATTGCATAAAAATGTGCAGAAATGGACCCCTTTAACGATCGACCAATTGCCTTACTTCCAATCATTACAGTCAACATAAAATCATTCCTTTTCTCCAATGACCTCATCTCACATAATCAACTTGGATTCATACCAGGTCACTGTGCCTTTGACAGGCTGCATCTACTCTCCCAACCATTGATGGAGGCTCACCATGTCAGACATGAGACCAGGATCATCTCTCTGGAAAAATCGAGTTTTCGAGTCTGGCATCCTGCCTTATTCTCCAAAATCTCTGCCTATGGCATCCAAGGGTAACTACACACATGGCTTATATTACTGACTTTATCTTTTTTATATTTTTGTATACAATGTCAAGGCTCGTATGAGAACTAACAAACAAAATTTACAACAAGGGTAGCAGGAGCTAAGAGGGGCGGGAGAGGGAAGGACAAAAGAGTGTGGAACAGAAACATGAGGAGATCTGTGGAAGGTAGAGGGATGGGGTGGGGAACAAAGGGTAAACAAGATGGACATTACAGGGACTTTTATGTCCTTACACGACATGGATTTTCAGCATGGAAAGCACGGAATTTGAAGGAGGTATGTTTGGGGTGGATTAACGGGGGTAGAAAAGATCGAGGTTTTGAATGAGGGAAGATAAGAGGTGGTGATGAACAGCTGCTTTGAAGACCTGGAGGGATGAGGGAAGATAAGAGGTGGTGGTGAACAGCTGCTTTGAAGACCTGGAGGGAAGAGTGGAATTTTGTTCCAAAGGAGGGAAAAAAGAAGAATGAAAGAGTGAAGGAGAGCAGCGATTCTTGATTTTGGTAGTTTTACCAGATGGTGGTTTGCTGGTGGACATTGAACACACTGCGTAAATATGGGGCGAACAGAGCAGGGGAGGGGGGTAATCGCATACAGTGCAGGGGAGGGGTGACACCAGAGAGGAGATGGTAGAAGATGGAAAGACCACTTACCAGCCTGTGGTGAGAGAGTGAGAGACCCAAAGACTCAGACTCATCACGGGAGATACCAATGATCCTAAATGTCTTGGTTTCCACAGCGTGAAGCCGACAAAGGTGAGAGGCCAGAGCATCACCCCAGCGGGCATAACAATACTCCATGAGGCTGTGGACAATAGCTTTGCAGGTGGTCAGGAACTCAGGTGTGCCAAGGAAGGATTTTAACGATGGAGGATGCCCAGTGGGCAAATGGCTTTGGTGGCTTGCTTGAAAATGTGGCTCTCAGACACAGATCATGGCAGATAGTGAGGCTCAGAAGCTTGAATGAAAGGATTTCTTCAAGAGGATTGTTGAGAAAGTTGATGGGGTGGGAGGGGGGCGGTTTCCAGATGGTCCTTTCTGAGAGACATCGTGAGAGTGTGAGATTTGCCAGGATTGATAGACATATTCCACGTGTTGGACCAGCTTGTGATTTTATCCAGATCTGCAGAGAGTAATGAGGCTGCTGCTTGCCGATATGAGGGATGACAGATGGTACTGCAGAGGGTGAAGTCATCACCAAAGAGATTAAGAGGATTTTCCAGAGAGTTGGAGAGATCATTGATGAGAAGCAGAAAAAGAACAGGGCCCAGAACACTACCTTGAGGAACTCCAGCCTGGACAGGACGAGGGGAAGAGAGAACGCCATTAAGGGCCACACATTGGCTGTGAAAGGAGAGGAAGTCTGCGAGCCATGAGTGGAGATGTCTTTGGAAACCATCGGAAGAGAGTTTGGTGAGCAGGGCAAGGTACCAGATCATATTGAAAGCACACGATATGTCTAGGGAGATGGCTCTGATTTCATATCTGGCATTGAGGACCTCCATCCATTTTTGTGAGAACAGAAGCAGCATGTCCAGGGTAGAGTGACCTTATCTGAATACAAATTGATGATCGGAAATCAAGCAAACTTCCTCCACTCGTGTAGACTTCCTCCCCCCATCCTATTCCTCATCTTCATCAATTATCTAATCCTGGTGTTGGCTTAATGGTTATGGTGGCGGGCTTTGGATCCTAGGGTCCTGAGTTCAAATCCCGCTCAGCTGTTAAATTAATACAAGGTGGGGTTAACTCGGCCCGTCATCCTTCTGAAGTCGGCAAAATGAGTGCCAGCATGCTGGTATACTGTGTCGGAGTGGCTCCCCGTCCAGGATTGTGCCCAACAGCCAAGGAGACTGCTTAAGCAACACCAACGCTCTGAAAAGAGTATGGTCTCAATCTCCTCCTCCTTAAGACCTTAGGGTCTTGATTTTAGGCTTCTGTCAGCCCGTTTAATTCAGTTGAATCAGCCTGTCATCATTTTAAGGTCAGCAAAATGAGTAGCAGTTAATTCGTAATAAGGGGTATTGTATCAGCAGCACAGCTGTGCCTGCAGAAAATGATACAGCCAAGCAGCTACAGGCTGCATACCAATATAGAAATAAATCAACGATCTCTCTGACTTTCTGGAAAATACTCTTTATAAATTTGTTGACCACTCCAGCCTCGGTCATGACATCGCTCATACTTTAGACAGACAGACAGCAGCCTCTTCCCTCTTTTCAGACCTGGACAAAATCACAAACTGGTTAACCACTTGGAATATGTTTCTCAAACCTGAGAAAATCCTCTCTGTCTCTCCATCTCTGAAAGGACCTCACCACAAACCCTCCTATCTACTTTCTCAACAACTCTCTCAAAGAGGTCCAGTCACTCAAACTCTTGGATCTCACTCTTTCTTGTGCCAACTACATTTCAGGGTTGGCCTCCAAAACCATTCACCGACTGGGCATCCTCCATCAAGCAAGGTCTTTCCTTGGCACATCTGAGCTCCTATCCACTTACTTGGCTTTCATCCACAGCTTGATGGAGTAATGCACTCCCCTATGGGCTGGCTCCCCTGCCTCACATCTTCCTCCGCTTGACTCCATGGAGACCAAGGCCTTCAAAATCAATGGAATTTGCCATGATGAAGCTGAGACTATGGGCCTATCAGGTTGCCATCGCTGTCAGGTCAGTGGTCTCTCTGTCTTTTCCCGCCACCTTTCTGGTTTTGCACTTTGCCCTCTCTGTGCTTTGTCTTCCCCAGATAACTGTAGGGCGCACGTGGTCCACCAGCACCCCCCTTCTCGTGAAACTCCCAAAATCCAGAATCACTTCTCACCTCCACTCATTTGAACCTCCTATTTTCCCTCCTGTGGACCGAACTTCCACATCCTCTTCAATCTCTTTATTCCCTCCTGGTCTTCAAGGAAGCTGTCCACCACCATCTCAGATCATCCCACATCCAAATCCATGATCTTCTTTGCACCCGTAAACCAACCCCTTCTGCCCCCCAATTTTTTTTCTTCTTCTGTGTTCATCTTGTCCACCCCTTGCATTCTCCCCTTCCCCTCATCGTTACCCGCATCCCTTGTTTGTCCATCTCCGTCTATTTTCTCCATCAGCGCTGCTGTTCGTGTTTCCCCCTCTCTTTCTGAAGTTCCTTTTGTTATGTTGCTTCCTCATTTGTTCTGTGTTCTCGGTCTTCCACGAGCCTAGACTCGGTATAAAAAACAAAGATGTATCACATCCGCTGAAGAGGTTGATGCAGACACGAAACACGAAACAACGCTTCTTTGCTGGGATCATAAGGTTGCTTTGACTGCTTGACAAAGTGCAGGGAAGAGCCTGGACATTATGTCAAATAATGTGACATGAATACAAGGTGTCAATGTGTATTACGTGGGACGAGGGGTCTGGAGGTGACAGAACTTTTGGGGTGACCCGACTAGAAGTAATGTCCTGTGTGTATATTTAAAAATCAGTTGGACTGATTAAAGATGTCCTGGTTAAAAGTTTCTCATCACACAAGTTTGAGTCTATTAACTGACTGTCAGGAGTATGTTTGCAAGGGCTGAAAACCATGAAAGCAATGGAATTTTGAGTGAAATTGCTGAATGCATTGGCTGTTACGTGTCGACGTCGAGGATTTGTTAAACTCATTATGCCGTCTCAAACTGACATGGAAAATTTTCTGTTGAGCAAGAGGCAAAGCATTTGATGATGGAACTTCGACGAATGACTATTGGAGGATGGGATGGGATGAGGCGTGGGAATGGTGGGCCGGGCACGACGTGAAGAAGGCAAGAAGTTAAAAAGGACTTTGCCGCGAGCAAGAGTGGGAAGAAATCCCAAAAGGCTCCATTGTTCCAAAGGTGCTTCCGCTCACAACATCTTGTTTGGATTTTATTTGTGAAGCTGAAGCCATATATTTTATGCCCTGCCCATCGTCTGACCTGGAAGGCTGGACAATCACGTAGGCGTGCGGGTCCGTGCCGTACGGAATTTGTTACCAGCCATTTCTTGCTGTGCACATGGTATATTACCTAGGGATATATTTTAGTTTGTTACAAGGAAATGGAAGAATAATAGTGTGGAAAAACAAACGTCATTTGGCTTGTACAAGCCCATTTTGTATTCCCTCGAATTTGCCATCTTACATGCCCACTCTGTGCTGCAGCTATTCTGGTTGTTCAAATAAGACCATTTTCCATATTGAAGCATAATTGGTAACCACAGAGTTAGGCAATGCATGCCCACATTGAAAAACTGGATAATATACAAAAATACTTTACCAATGCCATTCCTATTTGTATTTTAAATCTGAGCCTTTATAAAGGCTTTATGCCTGTGAGACAGCAGGAATATATGAAGCTTATGGACACTGTGGCAGCTTTAACTCAATCCCAACCTAGTGGTAAGCCAACGATTTGAAAACTCTTTTGATATCGCCTATTGAAAGCAGCTTGACATGCATCAAACGCAAGGTGCTCGAGTCGAGAGTATATATATATATATATATATATATATATATATATATATATATATATATATATATATATATATATATATATATATATATATATATATATATATATATATATATATATATATATATATATATATATATATATCTGAACCCCATGTAATCAGTTCATGCAAAGTTTATAAGAATCGTAGATTATGATAAATTACCCTTTAAGGGAATGCATGGAAGCCTCATAGGGTTATTGAAGTCAGAGCCATGCAAGAATGATAGCAGGTTCAGTTGCAAAACTTCCATGATGCCGATATTGAGAACTGCATGGCACATTGCAACCAATGCATTTCAAAGTAGTGTGATCTTGCTGAGAAGGAACATTTGCAAGAACATTTGAATCTTATTTGCACCAATAAATACGTTATGTTACCTGCATTTCATCAGCTTTCGTTTATGTGTGACGTTCAGGTTAGTTTGTATATATATAGTGTACTAATTTTGGGTTGGTAGGTCAGCATTGAGGTATGCACATTCACCTCTGAGATGCCTATTCTGAGATTCACCTCTGAGGGTTTCAATATCGACCCAGCTATAAACTGGCATCCTGGTATTTTGCACACAGGATGATTCATCAATGTGTATTTCATCCATCGGATGGATATTAAACTGGGTGTCTCATCTGCTGGCATTAGTTTTTTGGGTGGTGAGATTCAATAGTGCCCTTCGCAAAGTCAGTAAAGTATCGCCGGTACCCTGAACAAATTCCCTCCCATACTGACTCCTGAGAAAGCACTAGCAAACCATCCAGCATCACCCAAACCTTAACCCTTGCCCAGGAACTGCTGTGGCAACACAGATGCTCTGTAAAGAGAATGGTAGATTGGCGATGATGATGATGATGATGATGCTCATACTAATTTTGTTGACCACAAGTTGACAGAGGGATGCAACCCATGTGAGAAAAAATAATATGAAGCGAGATTTTAGGAGTGAGACCTTTCACCTCAACCTCTTGTTTTGAAGGGGGCATACCCGAAACTTTGCATTATCTTCTTATTCATGGCAGTTGGCATATCTCTGTCAAGGGTCAACAAAAACAATTGCTTTTTTTCTTTTTCCACCGATGCAAATAGACTCCAGTCCTTACAAAAAAACTAGTTTCTGCTGTGCGTACACATCGTAGAGGGTTGATATTACATCAGACACAAGTAGTTTTCAATTGCCTCGTTTGTTGTTGCAGGTGCTGTAATTTAAAATAACTGATCAGCGAAGCAACTGTCGCAAAGATAAAAGCAAAGACGTTGTCAAATGGTGATGCAAGTCGGAAACTCAATAATGGCGGACCAGAAAATACACCGAGTCTCCACCTTCGCATCTATCGACTTCACGATGAGTTTAAAGAGATCTAGGCACTGCTCCATGGATACTCCACGGTGTGGGCAACCACATACTGCAAATACACCTGAGACACAGGAACTTGTAACTGAGGCAATGGTGCACAGTCTCAGAAAGTCCACGAGACATACGTCATTTGAAAGTGGATGACAAAAGCATGTTTTTTTTTTTGTTTTGTTTTTTTTGTTTTTTGTATACCTTGGTCGAGGCTCGTATGAGAGCTAACACACAACTCACAGCAAGGAGGCATGAGACAAGAGGGGCGGGAGTGGAAGGGACAAAACATTGGGGAACAGACACAGGTGAACTGTGGAAGGGAGAGGGATGGGGATGGGACGGGGAACATGGCGAGGAGAAGATGGACATTACAGGGACTTTCAGGAAGGAAAGCAGGAGAATTGAAGGAAGTGGGCTTGGGTGGATTATCGGGGGTAGAAAAGATCGAGGATTTGGATGGGGGAAGATAAGAGGTGGTGGTGAACAGCTGTTTTGAAAGCCTGGAGGGAAGAATGGGAAAGAATAGAGTGAGGAAGTTTATTCCAAAGGCGGGAAAAAAGAGGAATGAAAGAGTGAAGATGAGCAGTGATTCATGATTTTGGTAGTTTTACCAGAAGGGGGTTGTTGGCGGACCTTGAGCGCCCTGTGGAAATGTGGTTGGGACAAATCGCAGAGAGAGCAGGGGGGGCAAGGCTGGAGAGGAGTCGGTAGAAGACAGAAAGACCACCGACCAACCTGCGGTGATTGAGTGAGAGGCCCAAAGACTCAGCTTCATTGCGGGAGATGCCGATGATCTTAAAAGCCCTGGTTTCGACAGCGTGAAGTCGAGAAAGGTGGGAGGCAGGAGCACCAGCCCAGAGGGGAGAGCAGTACTCCATCAGGCTACGGACAAAAGCTTTGTAAGTGGTCAGGAGCTCAAGAGGGCCGAGGAAGGACTTTGCACGACGGAGGATTCCCAGTCGGCGACTGGCTTTTGAGGCAAGGTTGGAAATGTGACTTTCCCAGGAAAGGTCATGGCAGATAGTGAGACCCAGAAGCTTGAAAGAAAAGACTTCTTCCAGAGGATTGTTGAGAAAGTGGATGGGGGGGTTTTGTAAACGGTCCTTTCGAAGAGACATAGTGAGAGTGTGAGATTTGTCTGGATTGAAAGACATGTTCCACGTGTTGGACCAGTTTGTGATTTTATCCAGATCTGCAGTGAGCGAAGAAGCTGCTGCTTGCCGGTCTGAGGGATGACAGATGGTACGGCAGAGGGTGGAGTCATCGGCAAAGAGAAATAGAGGATTTTCCAGAGAGTCCGAGAGATCATTGATGAAAACCAGAAAAAGAACAGGGCCCAGAACGCTACCTTGAGGAACTCCAGCCTGCACAGGAAGAGGGGATGAAAGAACTCCATTTAGGGCCACACGTTGACTGCGAGAATGTGGAAGGAAAAATGTTTTGCGAGAATGTGGAAGGAAAAAATATATTTTCACCATAACCATTAAAGATCGATGCTAGGAAGGCACGCAAACAACATAAATTGCTGGATACCATAACGGCAGCCTTTGCAAATATTAGAGCAGCAATGTGTGTGTGCTAAGGTGTGTCATGCACTCCCAAAGTCAATGCAAAAGTGTTGCGTTCAATACAGGTGATGCAGGTCTACAAGGGAGCAGTGTGACAAAGTCGAACACCTTGACACACAAAACCTTCACAAATTCATGTCAATTACTTACCAATAAACGAGGGAATTGATAGAACACATCACCTGCACAGTCTTGAGAGAAAAAAAGGATATGGGCGGGATCTGCAAGCATCAAATTTGATTGGTCGAGATGATGTGAAATGGCATAATATTTTGTTTCCCACTGCTAAACGGAAAGGTTTTGAAAGTGCCAAAAATGTGATTTGTGTTCTACTTTGCTCAAGCATATTAATTCAAATGAAATAAAATAATAGATCTTAAAGGTTGTTAAAAAAAAAAAAAATTGGAAGTTCACCACAGTTGATGCAGCATCTTTTACAGCATCCTATCTAACACGTTTCATTAGTTATTCGTGCCTGTTGTTTGTGTCCTTTATGACATCCTTAAAAAGTAAGTTTCCTGTTTGGAATAATTTTCAATTTTTTTTGATTGACAGACTTGCAGAGTACAAAAAAAAACGACATCACTGCTCTCTGCGCATGTGTAATCGTGACAAATTCAGAGCCAAAGTTGTGCTAAACTGTGTGTTCATTTTCTGCTTCATGTTCCGATTCGTGTTCAAAATATAACATTCAATGGAAAATTAGGTTGTTCCTCAATCAAAAACTGACGTTTGTGGACAGACAGACAGACAGACAGACAAAAGTGAACCAATTGCTTCACCCCACCTTTCGTGACATGCTTTCGGGGTAATCAAGGAATGAAATACATCACAGCTGCAGACTAACTTATGGGGCACCCTGTATAATAGTTCTTCATGCCGCTCCTTGTTTTTGACATCATTATTGGTCCAAGTCCTCTCATGTCTGTCCTGTCATTAAAATAATGTGAATGGTGGCAACATCCATAAATCTAAACATCGTTCAGAAAGTTAGGTAAATAGGTGACTACATTTTATGTCCTTTCAAGTAAATCAATTCTGTGACTTGGCTGAAAATTATTCATTGCTTATTGCAGTTTAATTATGAAATTAGAAAATTTCCTACATTATCCGTGTGTGATGGAGGCAGAAGGGCTGCTTTTATCGGCCTGTAGTAGCTTGCCCAGTGACCAGCCGGCAGCAGTCTCATCCAGCTGACTTTCAGCCCATGCAGTGTGTTGTGTGACTACCGTTGGTTGCTCTCCACTTGCACTGATCTACAGTGCACTGAGCCATTCCGTTTTGTTTTAATGCCATCTGCTTTCTTAACTCCTTTGTGATGACCAAAGTGGATTTGTGGAATTACTGTGTTTGTGTATGTATGTGTGTGTAAGATGATCCAAAGGTACCTCCAAAACTTGTGAAATGTTTATATATTGAGTCAAAAGTGAGAATGTGCACGATGAATAATGGTCGCATTAACCAGTCTGCTGCTTTCAAAACCGTTCACTCCATTCGTACACGTTTGTACATATATAAACACATGTGCAGTCATTTAACATACATGCAGTGAATATTTATGTCTACGCTATCACTGATGACTCGCAACGAATTAAGAAACCGGTCTGGCAGCTGAGGTTGGGGGTAGCATTGGGATACGCATAAATGTACTACTTGTGAATGTTTGTTCCGTTCTTGAATATAGCAGCTTGGCTGCCGGGTAGCCATCATTTTTTGGAAGTGCTGCTGTGCCACTGATGCTGTACCCCTCTACCAGTTCTCTGATACTCATTTTGCTAACCTCAGAAGGATAAGAAGCTGAATCAACCCCACCTGGTGTTATTTCAGCAGACAAAGGGGCTCAAATTCAGGACCCTGAGATCCCAAGCCCACAACCCTAACCCCTTTAACCACGAAGCACTAAGACAACACTAGGCTTACTTGTGAATGTCTGCAGCTGCAGAAGAATATGGGTTGAGTTTGAAATAGTAAAGGCTACCTTGTGTAGCTTATGATGGTTTCTTTATGTTGCTTTCCTTGGCTGGAAGAGCATGAGAGTCAATCTATAATCCTTGCCACCTGAGATAATTGATTATGTGAGAGCTGATTGGATAATTCCATCAAAATACGGGTGAGAGACATGATTGGGTATTGTTATTTACATGTTGACTGCTAATGACATTGCATGTGGTACATGCATGGGAGCCTCAGTGGTGCGCGTTTCTGTTTGTGCTGTCAGTGATGACTCACCAACAAATGAAGAAACTGGTCCAGTGGCTGAGGAGGTGTGTAGCACTGGGATTTTCCTGCATGTACTACTTGTGAATATATGCAGCTGTAGAAGAATCTGGGTAGGGTTTGAAACAGCAAAAGGCTTACCTTGTGTACTGCAGCTGTTCATGATTGGTTTATGCATCTTTCTTTGGCTATAAGAGCATGGCAACTAATGTACGTTTAAATATATATATATATATATATATATATATATATATATATATATATATATATATATATATATATATATATATATGTGTCAGTGTGTTTGTCTCCTCCTGAACTCTAAAACCATGAAACATATCAGCTTGAAACTTTGCAAAAATACTAAGGGAACTCCAAGTAATTGCCTGAGTGGAAATTGGGTGTTTCGGTGAAATAAAACACCCCTTCTGAAGATAATTAACGGCCTTATTTAATTATATCCTTTATCAGGCGCATGCTTGGTCACCTCGTTCTCTGCGGTCTTAAGGTATATCCTGGAATACCTCACTCGGGTCTGAAGCCACAATGATTTTTGGCCTGCTCAACCATTCCTTGACCTGGAACAGGGCCACAAATGATGTCTTCACAATAAAGTTTTTCTTTTTTCACTTTCCTCACTCATATTATCAAATGCCTTGATCATCATAGCTATGAATCGCTGGTTGCATCGCAATGCTTATAAACGCTTGGAGACGCCAGGGTTCGTGGCTTTATTTCATTTCTGCACATGCCATAACCTCGAGAATCTCATAAACTAAGCAGAATTACTAAATTTAAGCTCCAAAAATGAACTAAGCAGTAGTTCCGACTGCTAAAAATTGTTCATTTGTCCAATTCGGACATATTTGATATTTCAGACGTCTCCAGGACTTCTGTGTTTAATATGACTGTTTGGTGATCGCTAATCCCGTGCCAAGCAAGCCGTTCCTTATTAACCATTTAGTTGGAGTACTTATGCCACTTGGCAAGTGTTCTACAATTTTCGTACTATCACTGAAAACTGCAAATCCATCGACTTGAACAACGCTCGGTGGACACTGACCTGCAATAGCCTCACGTTGTTCTGCAGTCACTTCGGCAGAGTTAATAGAAATTTTAAAAAAATGAAACATTTCGTTCATGTCATGACAGGATAGCCGAGAGGTATGCACACTCGCTTGAAGCTGTCAAGCCTGTGTTCGAATCCCGACCCAGCTATAAACTGTCATCCTGGTGTTTCGCAGGCAGGGTGATTCATCAATGTGTGTAATGTTAAACTGGATGCCACATCTGCTGGAATCTCTGCTGTACACCCCACCCCTCTTCTCTCTCCCCCCTCCCCTCCCATTCCCGTCTCTCTCCCCTCACCCTCTGTCTCTCACCTCCATCTCTCTCTCTCTCTCTCTCTCTCTCTCTCTCTCTCTCTCTCTCTCTCTCTCTCTCTCTCTCTCTCTCTCTCTCTCTCTCTCTCTCTCTCTCTCTCTCTCTCTCTCTCTCTCTCTCTCTCTCTCTCTCTCTCTCTCTCTCTCTCTCTCTCTCTCTCTCTCTCTCTCTGGATGGTGTTTATCTCTGCACATATCCGAACAGTGATTATCTCTGCATGTATCTGGATGGTGGTTATCACCATACATGTCTGGATGGTGGTTATTTCGAGATGGATGCTCCCCTCACACTGCCTTCCCTTGACGTATCCGGATGGTGGTTATGTCTGGATGGTGGTTATCTCCATATGTGTCTGAACAGTGGTTATGTCCAGACGGACCTTCCCCTCACACTGCCTTACCTTGCCCACCCCTCATGCTGCCATCCCATGACGTACCAAAACAGTGGTTATGCCTGGAAGGTGGTTATATCCACACATATCTGGATGGTGTTTATTTGCACACGTATCTGGACAGTGGTTATCTCCACACACATCCAGACAGTGGTTATGTCCAGATGGTGGTTATCTCCATATGTGGCTGGACAGTGATTATATCTGGATCGTGGTTATGTCCGGACGAACATTCCCCTCACACTGCCTTACCTTGCCCTCCCCTTCCTCCAATCCTCCTCAGTCCCCTTCCCTTCCTTGCTCCCCCCTTCCCGACCCCACCTCGGTCTCCCTCTCTCCTATCTCCCTCCCCTCCTTGCTCCACCCCCCTTAATATTATCGTCAGTGAAGTGACAGGTTGTGTGTGTGTGTGTGTGTGTGTGTGTGTGTGTGTGTGTGTGTGTGTGTGTGTGTGTGTGTGTGTGTGTGTGTGTGTGTGTGTGTGTGTGTGTGTGTGTGTGTGTGTGTGTGTGTATATATATACATACATACGGATGGACATAGCCTGGTGTTGGCACAGTGGTTAGGGCAGCGGCTTGGGATCCAAAAGGTCCTGAGTTCAAGCCCCGTTGGGCCACTGAATTAATACACCAGGGGGTTGACTCAGCCTGTCATCCTTCCGAGGTCGGCGAAGTGAGTACCAGTGTACTGGTCCCGGTGTATGCCCCGGTTAGAATAGTTGTACCATATCCCTGTGTGTCGTAAGAGGCGACCAGGGTTGCGTCAGGATGGGCAACCAGCGTAAAACATGTGCAAAATAACTATGCGGATCATACGGATGATCCGCTGTGGCAACCCCTAACGGGAGCAGCCGAAAGAAGAAGAAGAGTATACGGATGGACATATTCCATTATATATGTTTGTGTATATATATATATATATATATATATATATATATATATATATATATATATATATATATATATATAAATATAAATACAAATGGAGTACGGTAGAACTCTATATATCGCCGATTCAAATGTGTACACAATGATACACTCATAAACTACTATAGAGTGACGTCATAAGCATTTAAAAGCCATACCTTTTATTCTCGAGCGTTTTCTAAACTACAAAGATTTTAAAAGACACCAGAAGACATCACTAAAGTACCATAATGAGAGGTCACTAAATCGCCAATTTGTACTTCATCATCCCCTCTCAAAACAACGTAAAACTGTAGCCCAACCTTCCTCAATAACTGCCGAAGCCATGATGGCAATTCCAATGTGAGGAAGTTTTGTTGTCTCTGGGCAAGTGCACACAACACGAAATTTAAAAACATATAAAACATTAATATTTTTATTTGGAAAAGAAATCAAACGTAAATGTGTACTCAATCAAACCAGGCCAGGATCGTGGGAAGGGGTAAAATGGACAGTGTACAGTACTATTCCAACAGCATTACATATCCAAACCATCCCCCAAATAAACTCACTTCGGTGTGCAGCTTTGTGGCTGCTGGTTGCATCACTGATTAGGGGAACAGCAATGCCAATGCCCCTATTACAAGAATACTGGTGCTCATGTCACCAACCTCAGAAGTATGGCAGGCTGAGTCAACCCCCTCATGTTAATTTGCAGCCAACAGGGCTTGAACTCAGGACCCTTGGATCCCAATCCACCACCCTAACCACTAAGCTGGGATCCCAATCCACCACCCAAAACACAAAGCCAACGCCAGGCTTCCCCAAATCAACTGAAACAAGCATTAAAACAATTTAATAGCATAGATGGATTTAATCCATACCAAGATAACAAAATGTCTTCTTCTTCTTCTTCTTCTTCTTCTTCTTCTTCTTCTTCTTCTTCTTCTTCTTCTTCTTCTTCTTCTTCTTTCGGCTGCTCCCTTTAGGGGTCGCCACAGCGGATCATCCGTATGATCCGCATAGTGATTTGGCACATGTTTTACGCGTGCCGGATGCCCTTCCTGATGCAACCCTGGTCGCCTCTTACGACACAGGGATATGGTACACCTATTTTAGCCGGGGTATACACCGGCCCAGTACACTGGTACTCATTTCGCCGACCTCGGAAGGATGACAGGCTGAGTCAACCCTGGTGTATTAATTCAGTGGCCCAACGGGGCTTGAACTCAGGACCTTTTGGATCCCAAGCCGCTGCCCTAACCACTGAGCCAACACCAGGCTCAACCAAGATAACAAAATATATAAAACATTAAGCATTTTATTATTTTATTTTTTAATGACAATCGTATCATTTCGCAAATGTGGTAATCCACGTAGTGGACTGAACCAAAAGCCAGGATTGAGTGGGAGGGAGGGGTAGAATGTACCATAAACCAAATTTAATAAGATATAAGGATTTCATCCATACCAAAATTCCAAAATATATGAAAACATTCAGCATTTTCTCTCTTTAAAAGTTGTAGAAAAAGAAAAACGAACATTCATAAAAAAATGTAAAAATATGGAGGGATGAAATCTCAAAAAAAATAACCAAACAAGGTAGGAATGACACCAAATTGCGATTCCACAATACGACACCACAATCCTCTTAAGGATACCACCACAACATCTTTAGACATTATACTTTTGTTGTGGGATTGTGATGGATGAAGAAGGAAGATGAAGAAGAACAAAGAAGAAGAACTATGAAGAATGACACCACATGACGATGCCATAACATGACATCACGACCCTCTTATGGTTTAGCATCACGATATGTTTTGATGTTGTTCCATCACAATTCCACAACAAAAGTAAAATGTCAAAAGATGTCGTGATGGTAAACCATGCAGTTATCTTCCTCTTGCTGAAACAGCACTTTTATGGAAGGAAGTGAAAGGAACCCTTAAACGGTGCCAAAAACATCATTGTACGTGCACAGCTGACACATGTCAAGATAGCAATTCACAAAGGGAGATAAACAGCTGATTAGTTGTGTGTGCCAAAACAGCCAATTAGTTGTATGCACCTATGCTATAATTCAATGCCTTTTCACCATTTCTGTTCAGTGTGCCATATAAGAGGTTACCGAACTAATTCACCAAAATGACTCCGCATTGGTCTCGCAAACATCAATTTGGGTATCCTCTATTGTGTAAAGTCCTTCCTTGGCACACCTGAGCTCCTGACCACATGCAAAGCTTTTGCCACAGCGGGATGGAGTACTGCTCTCCCCTCTGGGCTGGTGCTCCCACCTCTCACCTTTCTCAGCTTCACGCTGTGGGAACCAAGGCATTTCGGATCATTGGTATCTCCGGCGATGAAGCCGAGTCTTTGGGTCTCTCACTCTCACCGCAGGTAGGTCGGTGATCTTTCTGTCGTCTACCATCTCCTCTCCATCCTCTCCCCCCATCCCCCCCCCCCGTCCACTCTATCCGAGACATGTTCCCCCACATATTTCCGCAGGGCGCTCAAGGTCCGCCTTCTGGTAAAACTACCACTATATGGCCTTCTGCTTCACCAAGGTAAAACTACCAAAATCAAGAATCACTGCTCACCTTCACTCTTTCATTCCTTTTTTTTTCTCCACCTTTGGAACAAACTCCCACACTCTCTTCAATCCCACTCTTCCCTCCAGGTCTTCAAAACAGCTGTTCACCACCATCTCTTATCTTCCCCCATCCAAAACCATGATCTTTTCTACACCTGCTAATCCATCCCAAACCCACCTCCTTAAAATCCCTGCTTTCATTCCTGAAAGCCCTTGTAGTGTCCATCTTGTATACCCTGTGTACCCTGCGTCATCCCTCTCCCTTCCACAGATCTCCTCATGTCTCTGTTCAACACTGTTTTTTCCTTCCCTCTGCTTCCCCTATTGTCTCTTGCTCCCTTTGTTGTACATTCTGTGTGTTAGCTTTCATACGAGTCTCTACATTGCATGCAAAAATTATTTTTTTTAGATTGTGTGTTCCAACGATGGCAGCATATCAGGAAAGAAAAGAGGGGGCAATTTTTCATTCGATCAATGAACGAGTTTAATCGAAGTAATGAAGGTTCACCAAGGAACAATCCAAAACAGGAGAAGTGATGTGGGCGCAAATAAGAAAAAGCAGCCCGCATGGGAATATATTTCAAAAAGGATGGTGGACCATTTCCCAGAGCACCCAAAATCCTCTGCCACACAGCTCCGAGAATTCTGGAGGAGGATGACGACGAAGGCAAAGGCATGAAGTCAGCGAACTGCCCTTTTCCTTTCCTCTTCTGCCTCCTCTTGAGCTAATTCAAGCACTCTTAATGCATCCACATTCACCATCCCATGTAAACCACCAATTATAAGCCACTATCAGAGTCCTGACCATCTGGCAGATATTGTCCCAAGCATGCAGGGACTGCTAGATTTGAAAAGTGGAGATATCATCTTGGAACCTCACAAGTAACAGATATTCAGAAATATTCTCATACGAGTTATCGTACGAGAAAATTTTGTTTTGTATTTTTTACCGGCGTTAACCCACAATGCACAGCGACACATTTCAATTTGCAACTGTCGTCCATAATAGATTCGGCGCGTCATTCTAGAAACGGTCATTCCCATTACTTCATAGTTTTTCCCTTACTGGACACGGCTTCAGAATAAAACGATCAAAACATCCTTTTATCAAAATATTAAAAGGGCAAATTATTATAGCGAACAAAGTGAGCTTAATACTAAACGCGTGAATGTGAGAGAATAGGAAACAACAACAACAACAACAACAACAACAACAACACAATACCCCTGGCTATTTGGAATCCGTGTTGTTAGCTATGACTTTTTGCTTCCGGTTGTTGTTAAACGCTGCACGGTGTGTAAACACGATTGGGTTTTATTTCTATCTTGTGAATATTACTTAATGTGTGCACATGAGAGAATACAAAACAACACAATACCCTGGCAATTGTGAATCCGTGTCGTTGGCTATGACCATTTTGCTTCCGTTTTTTTTTTTTGTTTCCGGTTTTTGTCATGGGGAATGATGCATGCCGGGAGATAATGACCGGAAGTGTTTATTTATTTATTCAATTATTTTTTTCCCAAAGTTAATGTTATACTTCCGAAAGTGATTTTTTTCATGACAGGAAGTGTTTATTTTGTATTTAACATTACCGGGAGTGATTTTGAAACTCTTTCTGGAACTTTTAATTTCTTTTATTCTTGACTAGAAGTGATCGTTTATTTATTTATTAAATTATTTTTTCCCCAAAGTTAATTTTAATAAAGATATCTCCCGCATCATCAAAAATATTTTTTAATCGTGATTTACATTATTTGTTCGCTGATCCCGAATCCAGGCTGAAGTAACCTGAAATTGCGTCAAAATAATCAGCTGTGTGGCGCTTACATGTACCACGGTATAGTTGGCAAGTATACAGTTGTGAACAAGTTTTATGTAAAAGCAGAAGCGAATGTAACAAGAATTATACGTTCGCTTCAAGGCTTTGCCTATTCCATATTAGCGAACGAAGTGAGCTTAATACTTAACGCGTGCACGTGAGAGAATGGGAAACAACAACAACAACAACAACACAATAGCCCTGGCTATTTGGAATCCGTGTCGTTAGCTATGACTTTTTGCTTCCGGTTGTTGTTAAACGCTGTGCGGTGTATAAACACGATTGGGTTTTATTTCTATCTTGTGAATATTACTTAACGCGTGCACATGGGAGAATAGGAAACAACAAAAACAACACAATACCCTGCCAATTGTGAATCTGTGTCGTTGGCTATGACCCTTTTGCTTCCATTTTTGTTTTGTTTCTGTTTTTTTTTGTTTCCGGTTTTTGTCATGGGAAATTATGCATGACGGGAGATCATGACCAGAAGTGTTTATTTATTTATAATGATTTTTTTTTTTCCCAAAGTTAATTTTATTCTTCCGAAAGTGATTTTTTCATGACAGGAAGTGTTTATTTTGTATTTAACATTACCGGGAGTGATTTTGAAACTCTTTCTGGAACTTTTAATTTCTTTTATTCTTGACTAGAAGTGATCGTTTATTTATTTATTTATTCAATTATTTTTTTCCCAAAGTTAATTTTAATAAAGATATCTCCCGCATCATCAAAAAATAATTTTTAATCGTGATTTACATTATTTGATCGCTGATCCCGAATCCAGGCTGAAGTAACCGGAAATTGCGTCAAAATCATCAGCTGTGCGGCGCTTACACGTACCACGGTATAGTTGGCAAGTATACAGTTGTGAACACGTTATAGGTAAAGTCAGAAACGAATGTAAGAAGAATTCTACGTTCGCTTCTAGGCTTTGCCTATTCCATATTATTTTCAGAAAGAGGAGATAAATGTGATATCACATGGTAACTTTCATCACTCTGTGACGTCACATTGTGGATGGTTGAGCTTGACTGAAATGTCACAAAAAATTGCAGTAAAGTTCAAACAGACAATATCAACTCCGGATTGTCAGAGGCATATTTGAAAGCATTGTTTTAAAATATAAATTAAAATTTTAAATACATTTTTAGGTTACTTTTTGACGAGAAAATGGATTTTGATGATTCGGTAGCTTATTTAATGAGTAAATGGTGTTTAAAATAATCGATTTTTCTCCTTATTTATGCTCCAATTTGTTTATTGTTTGTCCTAGACCAACATACGACCACTTTCTGAACTCATTGCATTCACCTGCACATTGTCATATCTTCCTTTTTTGATGTAATATCACCCACATGGCGAAGCCCTAACCCTACACATCACCCGATCCCTAACCCTAACTTGGCACATCCACAGTCTACGACTCCACATGCTCGGAGGTCGGAACTTGGAAGTCGGAAATCGGAAGTGACGTGTGCATTACTTTGCTCAGTTGCTCTCTGTGCACGTGCTTACGTGATGTTATGCCTGCGTGAACAATGCTGTGTGAGGTGTGACCGAGAAGAGCATAATCTGCCAGGTGGTTTGTTTGGGCGGTGTATAGGCAACTGACAGTTCTGTGTTGGCAAAAATAACCCGGGTTAGGTGCATGAATCAAAAACATACCTAATGCTAATAATTCAAAACACCTCATTGCACTGGAAAACATGGGGCGAGGAATACAGGACTGTAAAGGGTCGGGACTTGTAACACCCTCTCCCACCTGGAGGCAGCACTACACGACACACATTTACATTGAGAATTTGCCCTCCTTCCCCCACAAAACGACTAGCAAAGATAATATGGAATAGGCAAAGCCTAGAAGCAAACGTAGAATTCTTCTTACATTCGATGCTGCAATTTCCGGTTACTTCGGCCTGGAATCGGGATCAGCGATCAAATAATGTAAATCACGATTAAAAATTATTTTTTGATGATGCGGGAGATATCTTTATTATAAAATTAGGTGGACTTAAAACTGCAAGAGTATTTACTCTCTAGTTTTGTTGTTAATTTTTGAGTCATAAAGGTGTGATTGGGTATACTAGAGATCAAATTAATTATTTGTGCATTTCTATAACCGTGATAACACTACTGCATATTACCTCAACATTACCTTCACAACAACTACACCGCCTCGAACAGGATCTCATCTGAAAAAATAAATATTACCTCAACATTACCTTCACAACAACAACTACACCGCCGAGAACAGGATCTCATCTAAAAAAAATTAATACTAGAAGCGAACGTAGAATTCTTCTTACATTCGCTTCTGACTTTACCTATAACTTGTTCACAACTGTATACGCAATTTCCGGTGACTTCGTCCTGGATCCGGGATCAGCGATCAAATAATGTAAATCACGATTTAAAATTATTTTTTGATGATGCGGGAGATATCTTTATTAAAAATCAGTGGAGGAAATATACACCATGTCTGATATTTGGGTCTTTCATGTCTCCGACGATGCCTTTATCTCCCGGCATGTATCATTCCCCATGCAAAAAAAAAAAACCAGAAGCAAAAGGGTCATAGCCAACGACACGGATTCCAAATTGCCAAGGTATTGTGTTGTTGTTGTTGTTGTTTCCTATTCTCTCATGTGCACGCATTAAGTATGAAGCTCACTACATTTGCTAAAAACACCCCGATATATTAAATGGGGTCAGGCTGATCCTATGTAGCAAGTCTGGATGTAATCTGCCTACAACTGCAGGAGGAGTAGCACGACAAACAAACAAACACACAAACAAACACCGGTCTGTGAATTATAGTAAAGATGCAATGCTTGCTTTTACAAGGTCCTAATGTAATCTTAAAGATGCCCTTGCCGATGTGTAGAAGTTTCTTTGTTATTTAAACGCTTGTGTGTAGGTTTTGATCTGCATTAGATAATCACTCTTCAGCGATTGGTGACTAACTTTCAACGGGTGATCCTCGCATGATTAATGATTCTCCACTCGTCTAACTCTAAACCGCCTTTCGTAAATTCTGCCTCCTATATGTCTCTTCTGAAATTTTATTTCAATATTCACCCTTTAACTGTTGAGGTACCAGAGTGAATTTACCATTATGGTTGTTGCTGTCTGCGGACGAATTGGCACTGACATTGTTGTGGGCCGGGTATCGGCTGCGAGCACGACTGCTAGATGGAGCAGCAGAGTCGACTCTACCGAACAAACGGAATTCAGATCGTTACCCTCGGATAACTCCGAATGTACGGGTCCCTTACAGGACCGTGGTCGCCAATATTTTGGCGGCGTGAGGTAGGGTCCACTTGTCTAACTCCAATTTACCTAAGTACTCACGCCGTCCAACTACCGGGGAAACCACACCCTCGGCCGACTCTGTCCGATCCAAGTCACGGGAACGGCTCGGATCCGGCGTAACCGAGCAGTTACCAGAGCCGCGCCGGACCAAATGTACATCGACAGCAGCAACGGCCTTTTTAATCACCCAACACACACCGTGCCAAACCAACGAAGGAAAGGACAAAGACGAGCTGAAACATTCAACAATAGGAGTATTTATTAACAATAATGGGGGACGAGGGAAGCACGTAAGGGCAGAGTTAAACTGACTAAGCAATGCAATTATGTACTGCAAAAAGCACTTAACAATTCCTACTTAAAGACAGGCCCACAGACGCACACACGCACACACAAATACCAAAAAAGAGAGATGGACCTCGAGGTCTTTATTGAAGGTTCCCAGCTCGAGGACAGATAAGCTGAGTACCAGAGCTTTCTCTGACCTTCCCGCCTCGTGCGGTCTTCGAAGTCCTGGGTCGGTGGGACTCGAACCCGCAACTTGATGCCGCTGCAGCACCGGGTACGGAGGACAGCGTCGGGCTCCAGCATGCTCCTCCGGCATACGACGAAACCAGAGCCAGCGACATGGCGAGACCAGAAGCAGCGACAGGACAAGACCAGAGGACCAGAAGCAGCGACACGAGACCAGCAGCTGCGGACACTGCACCGTCCCGTTTATCTCTTGTCAGGAGGGAGGGGCCTCTTCTCTCTCACCACTCGCCTCCTCATTGGTCGGACTCATCGCGCGATTCCCTGGCCATCCTCCATTGGACAGGCCCACAGTAGGCAGGGCAACTCCCACTCTTCTGGGCGGAGTCCCGAGTGGAGGCGTTTATGGCTCCACCCACCCCCTCACCTCTGGCCACGTGCGTAATGGCGTCGGGTCGAGGAAGAGAGGCGAAGGCATGTTGTTGTTATCGTTGATGTAAAAATAAAAGAAAACCCTGACTAAAAAAAGTAATTCGCAGCGCACACATGTAATTCCCATTAGACACAGGTAGGGGGCCCTAACTATAAACACACACTTATCGAAATAACTAAGCTTAGGGATTGCTGTCTGTCTGTGTGCACAAGGCTTCCAAATTCGTAACACTATGACATTGAGCTGTTACAGCCCTTTCTTTACACTGCAGAGGCCAACCATGGGTGGAGACATTGCTTCAATGCCATTTGTTCATTCGGTGAAGGCAAATACAAGACTGAGTGGAGATTTGGATAATCTTTTGCTTAACTCTGAAGTAAACCCCTTTGGTTGTTTATGTGATGACAGGTATGGTGTTTCTATGGCAGGCAACACATGCTGATGAAAATTTGCACACATTCCAATTGACATGGTTGCAGAAAAGAGATTGAGTTTTGCAAACAAAACGAATTTTTAACATTATTACTTGGTTGGACCTTCTTTTGCATTGACAACAGCTTGGCACCTCCTGGACAGGACCCAAGGACCATATTATCGATGAAATTCGATAATACGCATGTAATCGATGATAATTTATTACTCCATACAAACACAAAGGTGTCTGAAGCTCAATCATAGTTCTTGATCTTTTCCAATTTTATGTCCACAATTCTCCAAATTTCTCTGCAATTCACAGAGATAATGTGCATCCATCAAGAGGAAAATAAGTGTTTCTCATCAGGAGAGTATGATGTGACAAATCTTTAACCTTATTGAAATAAACTTCATAGCACTCACAAGTGAGGCTTTGTGGAAGGGAGCAAAGCTGTTGGAAAATGTATTCTTTGGCTTCTCTGAAATGATCCTGGATAGTCAGCTTTTACCACTCTTCCAGGAAATTGATTTATTTCTGAGCTTTCACAGTGCCAGAAAAGAGGATGGGGGCAACCCACACCATCTGACGATGTGATATTGGA
>NC_140968.1:89918814-89921314 GCF_056783735.1 Eptatretus burgeri
CGTTGCGGTTGGTGGTTGTTGTGTGATGGCTGTTGAGACGTGGTTGGTGGTGGTTGTGGTGGTAGTAATGGCGGCTGGTCCAAAATAAAGATAGTAAAAGAAAAACGGCTATCTAGAGGGGTCGCAGCCCGAATGAATGACATTTATTCCCTCTAAACAACGGGTTTGGGCCTAACTACACATATACTTACAGAGATATCTCACCTAAGGGACCTGAATAGTGGTTTGCGAATTTCGTCAACCACAACAATATATATATATATATATATATATATATATATATATATATATATATATATATATATATATATATATATATATATATATATATATATATATATATATATATATAATACTAGCAGTGTGTGCTTACATGTGGGCATAAGCATATGAACTGTGCTTCCCCCATTGTCTTAGGCCGCTGAACTGCATTTGATTTTTCTTTTCTTTTTTTAACCTCCGCCATCTTCGAAGATGGATGGAGGTTACTGTTTTCACCCCTTTCTGTTTGTTTGTTTGTTTGTGTGTTTGTTTGTTTGTTTGTGAACAGTATTACGGAAAAACTCCTCGACGGATTTCGACGAAATTTGGTGGGGGGGGTTAGGTATGGTCCAAGGATCATGCCATTAAATTTTGGACTTGGGCCCCCCCCAAATAAATTGTTAGAGAAAAAAAGTTTTTTGTTGTTGCATTTCTACATGTTTTAAGTGATTTCCAACCCCCCCAAAAAATTTTTTTTACCCCCCCCCCAAAAAAAGAATTTTTTTTTTGCATTTCTACATGTTTAAAGTGATTTCCAACCCCCCCCCCCTAAAAAAAATTTAGAGAAAAAAATTTTTTTTTGCATCTCCACATGTTTTAAGTGATTTCCAACCCCCCCCCAAAAAAATTTAGGGGAAAAATTTTTTTTTTTGCAAATTTCGAATTCTTTTTTTTTGCATTTCTACATGTTTTGCATTTCTACAAGTGATTTCCAACCCCCCCACCCCCCAAAAAAATGTTGGATAAAAGAACTATAACTGTCAGCACTGGTGATATCATATTTAATGAATAAGATATAAGGTTCACTTGAGTGACCCAGCAGTATTGGCGGCGGAGGTTTTGCACTCTCCCGAGTGCTCCCCCTCTAGTATCTTTATGTTTTCGTTTTCGGATGCTTTATGATGCTTCTATGATTTTTATCCCAGTGTAATGGCTTCGATGTCCATTGGCACACAAAATTTCAGCTTTCAGCATTCTATAAATTTAACTTGGTGTTGCCTGGTTTCGCCTGGTGTTGGCTTGGGATCCTAGAGTCCTGAGTTCAAGCCCAGTTGCCGCTGAATTAATACACCAGGGGGTTGACTCAGCCTGTCATCCTTCCGAGGTCGGCGAAATGATTACCAGTGTGTACTGGTAGAGGGGCACTGCATTAGCGACACAGTCGCACTTCCAAGAAATGATAGCTACCCCGGCAGCTCAGCTGCCACACGCAAGAAGAAGACCTGCTGTTGGCTTTGCGGTTGGCATGGTGGCTTGGGATCCTTGGGTCCTGAGTTCAAGTCCTGTTGGCTGCTGAATTAACACCAGGGGGTTGACAGCCTGTCATCCTTCCGAGGTCGGTGACATGAGTACCAGTGCAGCAGCCAAAAGGTTGCACATGAAGGGAAGGGGTATTGACGGATTTATTCAATCTGGTGTTGGTTTGGTGCATATATATATATATATATATATATATATATATATATATATATATATATATATATATATATATATATATATATATATATATATATATGGTCTATACTATACATGATGGGCCGAATGGCCTCCTCCTGTGCATAATTTCCTTGTAATCCTTGCCCTGTATGTCACTCGGAAGGTACCGATCTTTAATATCAGTCAATGAGTCAGTCATTGGTTAGAAAGAGCTTTGTATATTACATACTCACCATGAGGTGAAGGCAATTACAATTCATTATTCAAAAAAGAAAAGAGAGGAGCACAGCCAATCAAGAATTGTACGACTACTACATTTGCAGCAAACAGTACAGAACAGACCTAGTCTCAGGTCGAAGTTTCATCCATAATTCATACTTCTCAGGCCTTATTCCCAGATGTGGCACATAGCCTGATTGTATTCCCTTTGAAACCCACATTCAGTCAACATGCGAAAGAAATTTTAAAATCTGGGATCTCCACTGCCCATAGTTGAAGATGACGTCTTCATGAGGCAATTTACATTTAAGATTTTTGAGACCGATGAGAATTGGCCGCTGCAATATTGGAGGATTTGGTGATGGGAACATCTGCTCTTGTACATCAGTTGACCACTTTAATGAGCAAATGGGCCAGGTCTTTACCAGCATCAATTTTGCAAACGAAATTGAGAAAGCGAAAGAAATATATAGCCCTTTTGGATGCAGGGTGTTTGAAAAAGGACAGATGGCTCTTTGGGGACACCTGTGTACAGAAAGCCGAACATACAAACAAATTGTTTGATTGTAATTTGTTCAATCCC
>NC_140968.1:89931314-89968814 GCF_056783735.1 Eptatretus burgeri
GGCTTGTGTGGGTGGGGCGTGTGTGGGCGGGGCTTGTGTGGGTGGGGCTTGTGTGGGTGGGGCTTGTGTGGGAGGGGTTTATGTGGGTGGGGCTTGTGTGGGCGGGGTGTGTGTGGGCAGAGTTTATGTGGGTGGAGCTTGTGTGGGAGGGGTTTATGTGGACAGGGTTTATGTGTGTGGAGTTTTTGTGTGGAGCTTGTGTAGACAGGGCTTATGTGGGAGGGGTTTATGTGGGCAGGGTTTATGTGGGCAGGGGTTTATGTGGGTGGAGCTTATGTGGGAGGGGCGAATGTGGATGAGGTTTGTGTGGATCAATGGATGGGTGGAGAGATGGGTGGATGGGTGGATGAGTGGAGCTTGTGTGGATGGGTGGATAATTTTTTAATTAAATAAACATGTTGTGTGTGGGGAACTAATTAACTAATCACTAATTATGTGAATATGATGAATATGGGTGGAGCTTGTGTGTGTGGAGCTTGTGTGGAGCTTGTGTGGAGTTTTTGTGTGGAGCTTGTGTGGGGTTTGTGTGTGGGCGGGGCTTGTGTGGGCGGGGCTTGTGTGGGTGGAATCAAAAAGGGGCGGAGTCAAAAAATTTCAATTTATTGGAGCTTGTGAGGGGTTTGTGTGTGGTGGGGTTTGTGTGGGGTTTGTGTGGGCGGGGCTTGTGTGGGCGGGGTTTGTGTGGGTGGAGTTAAAAAGGGGCGGAGTCAAAATTTCAATTTATCTTTGTCTTTTGTAATTCCTGTGAATAAAATGAACCTAAAATCTCTTCCCCTTCCAAATCATATATTTTATAAGTCCAAGGAACCGTATCTATTACATCAACAATTTTAAAAAGTTATTTCGTCCATCGTTCAGTAAAACCTTTTTCAAAATGAGATTTCCACCTATATATTCTTACGATATCACCAACTTTGAACTTAGGTTTTCTGACATTAATCTCTTTTTCATATTTTAATTTTGTAAATGTTTCTGATGGTTTCATATTTGTTGACGTGTGAATCGTGTCATTATACTTATCCACAATATCCTGAATAAAAGATGACCATTGTTGTGAACCGAGTTGTGTGAATTTTTATATAGTCTCTCTTTTAAGGTACGATTAAAACGTTCAACAACAACTGCCTTCCCTTCATTAAAGGTACTGTATAATGTAATACTGTTATTTTTTATAAAATTCATAAATGTCTTGTTATAAAACTCTCTACCCTCATCAGTCCACAATTTTTTAGGTTTTCTCTTACTTTTATTAAATATCTGTTGAAAAGCTAACATAAGAGTATTACCTGTTTTGTTTTTTAAAGGGACAACCCACGCATATCTACTCCTCAAATCAATAACGGTTAAAGCATACTTGTACCCCTTATCATTATTGAGTTCAATCAAATCAGCAGACCAGATATAATCTACTTCCTTGGAATAAACTTTCCTTCTCTGAAACTTTGTGAATATTGGTTTATGTAATTCATCAGCTAATTGCTCTTCAGTCTTAATGGCATCATTAGAGCCTATAAGTTTTTTGAATTTCCAAGCCCAAGTTTCAATTTAGCACTGATCATCTTCTTCACAATGAACCGATCAACTTTTTCTCTCAAGGTTGGATTTTGTATCAGAGACAAATTATACAACATTTCTCTATCGGCTTCATGCTTTTCCTCCAACGTTGTGGTATTCCCATAATCAATATCGTGTCTCATGCACACTTCATAAACTCTATTGATAGGCTGACTCCAGGATTTAGGATTGTCTGCCTCATCTAATCTTTTATCCAAGTTTGTACCTGGACCACAGAAAGAATACCCTGGAAGATGTAATTCCCCTGGTATTCCAGTAGTTGTAAATTTACTTCCTGATAAAAACTTTTGTATATCTCCTCCGAGTTTGTGTTTGGAGATAAATTGATTTTTTTTTGAACCACACACCGAACATATACCTTTTTGTATAACCCTGTTATTTTTACTTTTAATATATGAAATATTTTTAGTATTAGTTTTCTTTTTACATTTGAGACAATAACTCATTTATTTATGTGAAAAATTCCTGCAGAGTGCAAAAACCTTTTTAGTTTCCAACATGCACATTTGGATCTTAATTTTTAAAACATAAAGAATCCTTAGAAATGCCTTCACTCTCTCCTCCATTTATTTAAGAAAAAACTTGAATTAAAATGAATAGCTTGTCGATGACAATAGTCTTGTCGAAAGTATTGCAAATAGACTTGTCAATTCTTTGTTTTCCTCCTCGGTGGGTTGAGTTATTTTCTGTAATACCACCAATCGTTTTTGAATCTCACTGGTTTCCATATTTTGATATTTATTTTGTCTCGCTCTTTCCTCCCTCTCTCTCTTCTCTCTTTCCTCCTTCTCCTCCTTCTCTCTCTTCTCTCTTTCCTCCTTCTCTTTCTTCTCCCTCTCCTTCTCTCTCTTCTCATTTTCCTCCTCTTCCCTCTCTTCTTCAACTCCTTCCTCATCCCTTACTATCCTTGAATCGCTTACACCCCATAGAATATTATACATATATTCATCAGGATTTCTTGTTATTCCTGCATCGAAAATAATTTTTTTTACAACAGGAAACCAATAAAATTTCTTTTGAATTTCTAAAAGAGCCTTACCTTTTCTTAACTTTATAATTTTTTCATTATTTAACATTCTAATTAAATCTAAAGTTGTCGGTTTATCAACATCAGCATAATGCCAATCTTTTATTGAAAATACCTCATTCTTATGTTGTAGAACATATTTATTAAAATACCGAATACCCTTTTCTTGAAGGTATGCTTGGACACAGAAATGATAATTTTCTTGAAGCCTTCTTGCTGTCATTTATGTATTAGAAATATATGTTAGAATAATATTATGACACGAAACACCTCCCCATCTTCCCATAGTTAAATCATTTTGTATTTCCTTACTTATTATATATAATCCTGTTTTTTCTGTTTTCATGAGATAAGCAACGGCAAAACCATTATTATATTTACCCTTATTAAATTCTTTTATTTGTTGTTTACTAATCGTGGACCCACAAAACTCATTCTCGATACCAAGTGGATAATATTCTTCCTTACGAGACTGATTTAATTGTTCCAGGTCTTCGAGGTTAATTTTAAATGACCAATTATACCCTAAATCATTCATATCATACCCCCATTGTTCTATTCTCATACAAAGGATACGCCCTTCTTTGTAAAAATTTATTTTAATTCGAACTGTGAATTCTGTATGACCTGGAGATAATATCAACACTTCTGTATCTTTGGAATACACGGCCGTTTTATTTAAGGATATATATTGTGATAAATCGCTTAATCTCACCAAGTCATTCGCGTCAGTCGGGCTTGGATAATTTTTTAATTTATAAGCATTTTTCATGTTAATATTTTTGGTTATATTATATTTATGTCGTTCAGCCTGTGCCTTTGTGTAATAATTTGATAAATCAATATCCAGTTCTTGAGATACACCAAAGATAGAACCATCTTTACCAACATAAGTCATTTATATTAGATTAAAAATAATATCATAAAATTTTTTATTTTTGTTGAGTTGAAATAACACATATAGACATAATTGACCACAACACTTGGAATTTAATTCTTGGACTTGAAATGTTTGATAAACACCATTCTGTAAGAATTTTATGACTTCAACAGGTGGTGGAAGGCCAAAACTATCAAAATAATATTTGTCTTGACTATTAAAAATACAAACCCAATGAGAACCGTTCCCATTATTATCTTCTAAGTTCATAATAATATTCTTTGTATGTTTCGGCACATTTGTTAATTCATCTCTCATACAAATAACCACATTATGAATTTTTAATTTCTTACAATATTTGACAAGTTGTAAATTTGATGTTGTATTCTTTCCAAATTTTTCCAACCACTCATCAATGCTCATTTATTTATTAGAAAGATATAATCCATTACCTCTTTTCGTTAATTTTACACCTGCTTGTGCTATAGAAGAAAGCATATCTCCAACTAGCAATCTCGCTTTATCAGGCAGACCTTCAAGTTTTTCAGCAAAATCTACAATTACGCCACTTCCACTAATTTGTTTCTCCAACTCTTTGTTATGTCTTTCCAATTCTTTTTGAGCCTGGAGTTGAGCCTTCCTTTCGTTGGCAGTTTTCACCGCTGTTGAAATACCACCCGTCAATGCTCCAACTGCACTTAAACCAGCAAATAAAGGAATTAGAAATGGGAGAAATCCTCCACTCGTCTCTCTTATTGAATATTTTTTCAACATTGGTTTTGTCATTTTAATTTTAAGTGAGCCAGTGTCATTCAAGATTTTAACCTGTTCTCTTGTGAGCAAAACATCAATTCTTACTGCTCCTTTTCTCTGAATTGTATTAACGTTAATCGTACAAGGCTTTTGATTTTGAACACAGGATGATAGTTTATGAAGATTGATTTGATTAACATATACCCCAGTTAGTACTTTGCCACTCATTTATTTAACAAAACATTATGTGAGACTAATCATCACATCATTATCTGTATTAATCTGCAATTCTGTTTCTTCCAAAAGCAAACAATATGTATCAACTTCTTCACTCTCTCCTCTTTCAATGTATAGGGAAGTATCCACTCGATTAGACTTTATAGTTTCCTTTTGCGCGCTCAGGTCAAACACATAGATTGTATACAAACTTTTAAATGCTGTCATATCCAAAATAGGTTCTTTATTTCCATTACTTTCACACACCTTTTGGTAAGACTTGTATGCTTCAGCAAAATCATTTTTTTCCCAATTAATTTCCAATCTATCTCGTGGATAAAATGTTCCATCTAGAGAAACGCGAAGTTGTTTCACCTTAGCATTATCACTCAATGCATTATTCTTATCAGTCGCAGTATCACCATCTGGCTTTTTAAAAATGATCCACAGATATCGTGGCTTTCCTTCCAGAACACCCAAATTCCACGTGTAAGTAGTTTGATTGAGTTTAACGTGTTGACATCTTCTTTTGAGGTATTATACACTGAGTGGTTTCTTTGAGTTAAGTCTTCGATTCAACATCTCTTCTGTTTTAAGATTAGGAGTATATTCACTGATATACCAACTCATCTCCTCAATTACAAATTTATTCTGATCACCAAAAGCACTAGCAACACCAAAAAGCAATCGATCATTATCATTCCTTTGTAGTTGAAATCTAATTTTAAGACCATACAGAACTTTATCATGATCACAAAATCCAAATATACCTTTAAGAGGAACCGCCACAGTAAAACTATTTTCTGCTTTTGTATCATCATTATACGCTCCTTTCCTTTGAATATATCCAGGGTCTGTGTTTGTTCCCGTTGACATATCAGGAATAAAACCTTCGACAGACCCCTTTCCCATTCTATCACTGAATGTATAGAGTGTAAATTTTATCATTTCAGATACAGCAGAGACATAATCAACCGCTTCAACTTCTTGTGTTCCAATATACAAACGCACACTATCAAACATTTTCCAGAAGAAATCATTTACAAGTGTAGCGTTTGTGTTATTCCCAGCTTTAGTGAATTTAAATTTACACAACAAGAAACTTTCGGAGAGATTCAAATAGGTTTGTTGATTATTTATTTCAAAACTTTTTGTACCATTCGTATTCAGGTCTGTTCCAGTTATTGCATTTACCTTGAAGTAATCTTCTTTTTTAGTGGAGTTTGAGATAATAATAGTATCATCCAAATCATAGATACTATCAATTGCTTCCATACTTGTATTTATTTAGGAAAAAAGATGTTAAAACTTTTGAAACCCTGATCCAAGTATTTGAATTATTTTCTGTCGTTCTTGGGGGGACAACTGAGTTTTGCCTTTCTTAATTTCTTTTATTGCTTGTAATTTATGAGATTCCTTCTGAGCATCTTTTATACTCTTTACAGCACCTGCTACATTTCCCACAGCAGAAGCAGTTGAACCAATTCGATCTTTATGTTTAAGAATAGTTGAACCAATACCCATGAGAGTATCAATTATCCCATCTCCTCTAAATTGATGTCCAACACCCCTTTGTCTCTTAGGTTTATAGTATCCTCTACCAAGATACATACCTTCACCCTTGTAGTATGGGGAAAGGAACATCCCATCCCCTGTAATAATTTTATATTTTCCCAACTCGTGTTTCCTCACAATAACCATCGTATTTATTTATTGGAAAACTTCACGTAGGTGAATTCTGATAGATATAACTTCTCCATTAAAAGAAATCACACGATTATCTTGGTCGGTTATCCTAAAATTTACTCTGTGTATGGTTTTTCCTGACACAGATAGATAAACCAAATTTTTAGGTTCCATATTGAATTTATAACCAATTGGGGTTGAGTATGCGCTGAATGAAAATATTGTATTTGTTTTTTTTCCATCATTATAAGCACCATCAATCAAATCACAGTGAATTAACACCGAATTTATTCCTGAGGATATTTGAATGACATTATCACTGTAAAACGTCCCATTAGTTTCAATCTTTTTTGAGGAGAAACCCAATAACTCTCTAAATGAATTATCAATTGTGAAATCAACCTTGTAGTTATTTTTAACTTTAATCGTTGATTTTGAAGTATGTTTTTGAATGTTTATAACAATCTTTTTTGGTTCATCACCCTGTTCTTTCATAAGACGAGCAATTTCGGAAGATATTTGAGAAATCTCATATGCTCCAGGTGAGACTGTTATAGTTTTGTATCCACTTCCGGGATTATAACTAAACTTGTCATTTTTATCAGTTATATTAAATAAGGTATTATAAGTTTCCATGGACAATAAAGATGCCTCATATTCTTTTGTTGTGTCAAGTTGTAGTGGGTATGGGAATGAAGATGTGTGGTCGCTTGTTGTGAAATTGAAACTAAGGATTGTGCTTCTCATCTTATTTAATATGAGATAAAATGTCTTTATATTGAGATTTATTAATTATTTTCATGTTCATCAACTGGTCTAAAATGGCTGATGCTTCATTAAAACAATTGTTATTTCCAGCCTTCTTACTGCCTAACAACAACAACAGTCTATTAACTAATTGCGATGGGTCATTTGGAAGAAAACTAACACCTGAACCAAGGATACTTAAAGCCTGAATAATGTGTTTCTCCTTCTCATTCTTCCTACTTTTACCAGAAAGAATAACCTTATAATTTAGAGTGTTCAGCAGATCAATATATACTCTATCATCATTATTTTCCATATCCAATGGTTTATCAATATACTTTGATTCATCCCTCACAGTTGAACCTTGTCTTCCATCTTTTGTGAGAAGAAACATTAATCTCGGAGTTAGTTTAACAGGGGTTGAGCAGAACCTAAGAACCTTAATTCATCATTAAATATCAATACCTTTTCTTGAACAAGATGAAATATTGCTGGTTGTTCTGTTGGAATGAGTCCTGCTTTGGTTTTTGAATCCGCTGAATATTCATTGTTTTGAACAGCATTCACAATATAATCAGGGGGTTGATTAATCTCTTACAGTTGTTGAAATAATTCTTCATCATGATATTCTAATTCTCCAATATGCTCTAATTCTTCCTCCGTCATTTGACTGAAATCTTTTAACATTTGAAGCTTTCTGGGAGTATATTCTACTGTGGGAACTGTGGAAACATCTTTCATTTTTTCTTGGGAAGTTTTTAAAAGTGGTTTAAAAAATTTCTCTTGTTTTCTTTCAAATGCTTCTTCGCCCGTTAGTTTCTGTCTGCGTTTCTTCTTTATGTCTTCCTGTTGTTTTACAACTTTTGAAACCAACTCTTGATGTTCCTTAAATCTTCTTGCTCTTTCTTTTGCATCCATTTATTTATTGTAAAATATCATTTAATGAATTGTAAAGATCAACAGGGAAATTTTCCTTTTCTTCATCATTCAAGTAGATGTGTTCAAATAAATCCTTTTCTTTGAATATTTCATCAAATTCTTTATTAACATTAATGCGAGTTGTAATTTCTTCTTCACTAATACTTGCATCTCTGCTTTTCATACGTTTGCGTTGAGGTTCTTCATCAACATCAAAACCGAATGATAAAATCTTCACTCCACTCAGATGTTTAATAATTTGTCTCGTTCCTTCTGGATTAGTTTCTAATATCCCAACACCACCAGATTTTAGTTTCCTTAACTCACTCTTACAATGTGAATATTTTGTTGTACTAAGAGAAACCTCCTCAAACATTTGACCTTCATTCCTCAATCGCATATGTTCCTCCACTGAAATATAGTGATAATCTTCACCTTTTACTTCTCCAGGTCTTATTGCTCTAGTTGTTGTTGATACAATGCGTATCACGGGGTGTTTTTTAAGTAAATTTACAATATTCTCATTTGTACTACACAAGAACCTTGATTTATGAAAGTTTTTTCCAGAAGCAGATTTACCCACAAGATTTATAATAATAGTTGTCATTTATATATGTAATTGTTTATAAAACAAAAAATATATCCCTTAATATCTCATCTTGTTTCACAACAATATATTTATATTTTTCAGTCGTGTGCTTCATGTAATCCTCAAATTTCTTTTTACTACATTATGTAGAACAATGATCTCTCCAAAAATTATTGATATCTATTGAACTTAACTTGAATAAAATAAAAGTATTAGCATTGTTTCTGATGGAAATGACGAGGAAGTTGAAAGTACGATTGACTAAGATAAATACAATTACAAGAAGAATGTCTCCCTCTTGTGTAGTAGCTGTCCATTACCGTTTGGTTTCTCTCATTAACACAATCATCAAAGATAACGAGGTTCTTTTTTGATTTATCCAAATCTTGGGGAGACGGTATATCATCCGTATTATCACTAAGAATACAAGTTATAGGATTTGATTTCTTTTTACATCTCTGTGTATCACAAAATAGTTGAATTATATCTTCACTGTTATAATCATTTAGGTTTTTTTGGCGTTTAAATAAACCGATTATATCTTCTCTTTGAAGACCAGCATTAAAACCTTGTGAGAGTAGTTGATACTCTGGTTGAAAACTCGACTTTGTGAAAATTATTAAATTATCATAATCTAAAAAGTTGGGAGTGAGGAGCATTTTTAAAAGTAAGCAGGTTTTTCCACATCCACTTGAACCAACTATGAGACATCTTAATGAATTTGGGAGATTTTTATGGTTGTTAAATTTTATCTTATTTTCCCAAATAGGTAAAAAATCATTCATTTATATATTTGAAAAACAGGTTATTTAATTTATTATTGGCTTTTTAGAAACTCTATATTTTATCCTAAGTTCAGGTTTAATTTCAAGATAATCCATTATTTTATTTATACAATATCTTGTGTTGATATTTCCCTGAAAATTACATCCATGAATAATATATAACAACAATCCTTTGAACATTTCTCTTATACGTTCAGTTTCTTCCCTTGTAAGGAAAGGTGTGTTATCACCCTCATACTTTACATTCATTTCTCTAATCAATCTTGTAAAGTAATTCATTTTTGGTGTAAATCTAAAAGAATTATTTTCCTTTTTATATTTTTTATTATCATTAATTAGAAGATAATCACAGAATATACATTGTTTATAGGCTTTTGACTCTGTGTTTAATGCCGTCTTTCACACGCAGGACAATTCTCAAATTTGTCAGATGGAGAATCAGGAAAGTCTAGCATATTTATAAAGTAAAACTTTACTTAAACTGAAATTCATCTATACTTTCAGTTGTATATTACCATCGATATCGATATACTTTTTTCATTATCAGATTCAACGACAACATTTTTTATATTAAAGGTAATTTTAAAATGATCGTTAATTACTATTGAACGAAATGTCATTTCACCTGATATATTAACATCCTTTATTTCATCAGGATTTACATCTTTAGGGTTGTTGAAAAAAATACAAATTTCTCCTTGCATATTACAGATGGTCTTATCTTTTCTTTCTAAAGCTTCATCCATAAGGTTTTTGTTTTTTGATACTTTTTCTTGTTTCATTGCTTTTTCTAGTTTTGAATATATTACTAGAAGGAGAGGAGAAACTTTTGTTAGAGATACTTTAATTGATGTTCTACCAGGTATACTAAAAGCCCTTCCACTGAAGGAAATTGAAGAACTCATATTATTTACCATAATAGTTTTTATCCAATAGTTGTTATATTTATCTTTGTTCAATTTTACATCTTTGACATATTTCTCAGTATCTTTAACAAATGAAGAGATTGATTGAAACTTGTCTTTTGTGTCTTGAAACATTGTATTTATTAAGTGAAAAAGTTGGAGGATAAAATGGTTTTAAGCACAGATTCACCTGTAAAACAAACGAAATTTTCATCAAGAAAATTTTAGTTTAAGCAAAGATTTATTATATAAATATGGTGAATACAACATACTGCGATGTTTGTAATCACGAATATAAACATTATAGAAAACACCTCCGAACCAACAAACACACATTTAATCTGTTTCATAAAATATCTCCTCTTGAGTTGGAAAGAAAACATTGTGATATCTGTTCAAAGGATGTTTTGAAGAGTAGTTATAATAAACATCTTCAATCACAAAAACACAAGAAAAATGAGTTTAAAGTAAAGGGAGACTATTATATTGAAAACACTGATGGGGCATTTAAAGGGCATATAAAAATAAGGATTTTTCAATTTGGAGAACCTGGTCCATCATCAATAGCTGAATCAATTGAAATAGTGAAACCCGATGTTGAAAGATTTATTAAAAAGACATTAAAAGAAATGAAAACTTTAAAGTTTTATATGGGAGTCAAAATGAATATGAAAAGACAAGATGAAGAACAAATTCCTTATATGAGAACAGATCTTCATTTTATAACATCATTTCAAGATGTTTTGAATAGTGGGGTTTATGAAGAACTATCAAGACAAGAGGAGGATGTTGATAATACAGTGGTAGGAAGTGGATTCAATATTAAAAAAATCATCTTTTTAGATATACACATTCTAAAATCAAACCCTCTTAAAGCTTCTTCTTATATTGAATTACCAAAAGAAATAAAACTAAAGAAGGCAGTTGTTAATATTAAGAACAATGATAATAAATGTTTTCTCTGGTCTGTTCTTGCTCACTTACATCCACCAAAATGTAATTCAGAAAGAGTAAAACAATATATGAAATATGAGAATACCTTGGACATTAAAGATTTTAAATTCCCAATGCCACTAACAGATATTCCTAAATTTGAGAAAAAGAATAATCTTTCTATTAATGTATATGGATTAACGGATACAAACAAAGTTCAAATATTAAAAATTTCAAACAACTATAAAAATGATGAAACACACATTGATCTTTTATATTTTAGTGTTGGAAAGAATTCACATTACACATACATCAATAATTTATCAAGATTAATCTCTTCTCAGGTATTCAGAACAGCAAACAAAATATATCCTTGTAAGCGATGTCTTAATTCATTTCATACAAAAGAACGATTAGAACAACATTCAAAATATTGTAGTAATCATAAATCAGCTGTAATTACAATGCCTAAACCTGGTGAAAAGATTTCTTTTGAAGATAATAATAAATCTATCATGCACCCATTTGTGATATACGCTGATTTTGAGTGTATCCTTAAAAAGATTAATACTGCTTCTCCTAATCCAAAAGAATCATATACAAAAACATATTCCTTGTGGTTTCTGTTATTATATCAAATCATCTGTTGGAGAAAAGTATAACAAACTTGAACATTATCGTGGAAAAAAAGCTTCACAAGAGTTTGTAAAACGATTAGAAAAGGATTGTATAAGACTCACTAAATTAATGAAAGAAACAAATGAACCGATGAAATTAACCAAAGAAGAAAAATTAGAATTTAGAAAGAACAATATCTGTCATATTTGTGAGGGGGAAATTAAGGAGTCTAAAGTTAGGGATCATTGTCATCTTACTGGTAAATATAGAGGTCCCGCTCATTCCTGTTGTAATCTTAATCATAAATTACCTTCTTTTATTCCAGTCTTTCTTCACAACAGCGCCAACTATGATACACATCTATTTATAAATGAACTTTCAAAAACACCAGGGAATATTTCTGCCATAACAAACACAAGTCAAAAGTATATTTCATTTACAAAAATGATATTCACAAAACCGATAACTCGTATTCGGTTTCTTGATTCTTACAAGTTTATGGGAACACCACTGGCCCACCTCGCATCAAATCTAAGCTCCACGGACTCTTTTCCAAATCTTAATTCATTCTTTCCAAAAGAGGAAATTCTCACTAAAGAGGAAATTCAGATTAAAGAGAGAATTCAAAGTAAAGAGGAAACTCTAATTAATGAAGAAATTCTAACTGAAGATGAAATTCTAATTATAAAGAAAATTCGAACAATGAATGAAATTCTAACTAAAGAGGAAATTCTGATTAAAGATGAAATTCTGATTAAAGAAGGAATTCTTACGAGAGAGGAAATTCAAACAAGGAATGAAATTCAAAGTAAAGAGAAAATTCTTACAAGTAAGGGAATTTATCCTTATGATTATATGGATTCATTGATGAGATTTAAAGAAACACAACTTCCATCAAAAGAAAGTTTCTATAATAACCTTTATGAAGAAGAGATAAGTGATAAGGAATATAAACACGCACAAGAAATATGGAAATTATTTAAGATAAAGAACCTTGGAGAATATCATGATTTATATCTAAAAACAGATGTTTTATTGTTAGCTGATGTGTTTGAAGCTTTTAGATCACTCTGTCATAATAAAAATTGTTATGGATTAGACCCTGCCCACTATTTCACAGCTCCTGGTTTAGCTTGGAGTGCAATGTTGAAAATGACAAAACAAGATTTAGATTTAATCAGTGATGTTGATATGCTTTTGATGATTGAGAAGTCCAAGAGAGGTGGAATATCACAAGTATGTTCAAAAAGATATGCTAAAGCAAATAATAAATATCTTCCAAATTATGATAGTGAAAAAGATAGTAATTATTTGATGTATTTTGATGCTAATAATTTGTATGGATGGGCAATGTCTCAATCTCTGCCTTATGGTAAATTAGAGTGGGTGGAAGAAAAGGATTATGAAAAGGCTTTGATGAATATTGTTATTTCTTCTCAAGAGGAATTGAATGACGAAGAAGAAGGTTATTATTTTGAAGTTGATTTGAGGTACCCGAGTGATCTTCATAATAAGCATAAAGATCTTCCTTTTGCATGTGAGAAAGAAACCCCAAAGAAAGAATGGTTAAGTGATTATCATAAAAGTTTTAATATTAAAGGTAAATCAACAGAAAAGTTATTAACAACATTCTATGATAAAGAGGGATATGTTTTGCATCAGAGAAGCTTAAAACAGTTTTTGAGAGAAGGATTGAGAGTAGCTAAAATTCATAGAGTTTTAAAATTTAAACAAAGTCCTTGGGTGAAAAAGTATATTCAATTCAATACAGATATGAGAGCAAATACAAAAGTAAAATTTGAAGGGGATTTTTTATAAATTAATGAATAATGCTGTATTTGGAAAGACTATGGAAAATGTTAGAAACAGGCAAAACATTAGATTCGCAACGTCTTGGAAAGAAGCTTCGAGATTGATAAATAAACCAAGTTTTGAGAGAGAAGAGGTTTTTTCAGAGAACTTTTCTGCAATTCATATGAAAAAGGAAAGTATTGTAATGGATAAACCAATTTATATTGGAACAGCAGTTCTTGATTTATCAAAGATATTGATGTATGATTATTTGTATAATGACTTAAAGAAAGAGTATGGTGAAAATGTTTCATTGTTGTATATGGACACTGATAGTTTTATCCTAGATATAAAAACTGATGATGTTTATAAAGATATGAGGAAAAATATTGGAGTATATGATACAAGTAATTTCAGCAAGAAGAGTGAGTTATTTTCCAAAAAGAATGAAAAGGTTATTGGTAAGTTTAAGGATGAGTTGGGTGGAAAAGTAATGAGTGAGTTTATTGGATTGAGAGCAAAGCCATATGCTTATAAGTATGGTGATCAGATTGATAAGAGGTTAAAGGGAATAAAGAAATATGTAATAAAGAAATCAATAACTTTTAGAAATTATTATAATTGTTTGATGAATAAGAAAGAAGAATACAGGAAAATGAATACAATAAGAAGTTATAAACATAACATATATAGTGAAGAAGTAAATAAAAAGGCATTAGGAGCCTTTGATGATAAGAGATTTATTTTAGATAATGGAATAGATTGTGTTCCATATGGATATTGTATGATAGAGTGTATAAAATAGATTGCGTTTTAACGATGGGAAGATGGGTTAGGGTTTTTTAAGGGCTACCGCCGCGTTTTTTCACAATATATAAATGGTTAAACCAAGTATTAATCAAACTAAAGAGTGGAGAAAATCTCAGTCTTGATATATAAATGGAAAACATAATGAATGTGAAAAATATCAAATAAGTCTTATTGAAAAAATAACTAAAACAAAGGTAAATAAAACAAATAAGCGAATCAATTTAAAAAGTAGTAAGTTAGAGGATGTAAAGAAAAAAATGAATATCCTTGAATGGACTGAAAACTTTGATGGTTATCAATTGAACAATGAAAAAACAATTTACTATAATCTCAAAATGATATGTGGCTCAGGAGGTGGTCAAACAAGAGCATTAAGAGAAGTTTATCATTTCGTAATGGCACAAAAGGGGTATCTTAAAAAATATAAAGATTCAAATGTTTTGTTTGTCAATATTTTAGATGGGGATTATTGTGCAAAGAAAATTACACTATTGAAGGAATTTGAGAATGAACAAATCTTTATAGGTTCAATGAGTGAGCTGATCAACCTCCAGGTTAAAAGGGGAGACAAATAAATATACCTTGGGATAGCCTGGTTATATATATACAAAGCCTGGTGTTGGCTTAGTGGTTAGGGTGGCGGCTTGGGAGCCCAGTGTCCCGAGTTTGAATCCCGCTCAGCTGCTGAATTAACACCAGGGGGTTGACTCAGCCTGTCATCCTTCCGAGGTCGGCGAAATGAGTACCAGTATACTGGTCCCGGTGTATGCCCCGGTTAGAATAGGTGTACCATATCCCTGTGTTGTAAGAGGCGTCCAGGAAGGGCATCCGACCATAAAACATTGCCTCCCAAAAAGCCAAACCCCTGCACAGCAGGGAAAAATGGATAAAAAGGGGGTTTATTTTTAGGGAAAAAAAAGGGAATCGCTGAAAATCCCCCATTCATTTACATGGGGAAAAGTGAGCTAGAACCAGTATATTCACCCTACTACTTTTTATATATATATATATATATATATATATATATATATATATATATATATATATATATATATATATATATATATATATATATATATATATATATATATATATATATATATATATACATATATATATATATATATATATACACATATATATATATATATATATATATACATACATATATATATATATATATATATACATACACATATATATATATATATATATATATATATACATACATATATATATATATATATATACATATACATACATATATATATATATACATACATATATATATATATATATATACATATATATATATATATATATATATATATATATATATATATATATATATACATATATATATATATATATATATATATATATATATATATATATATATATATATATATATATACATATATATATATATATATATATATATATATATATATATATATATATATATATATATATATATATATATATATATATATATATATATATATATATATATATATATATATATATATATATATATATATATATATATACATATATACATATATATATATATATATATATATATATACATATATATATATATATATATATATATATATATATATATATATATATATATATATATATATCTATATCTATTTATACATATATATATATATATATATATATATATATATATATATATATATATATATATATATATATATATATATATATATATATATATATATATATATATATATATATATATATATATATATATATATATATATATATATATATATATATATATATATATATATATATATATATATATATATATATATATATATATATATATATATATATATATATATACATATACATATATATATATATATATATATATATATATACATATATATATATATATATATATATATATATATATATATATATATATATATATATATATATATATATATATATATATATATATATATATATATATATATACATATACATACATATATATATATATATATATATATATATATATATATATATATATACATATATATATACATATATATATATATATATATATATATATATATATATATATATATATATGTGGTCTACACTAATAAATGTCATTGTGTGTCCGTCCTTCAGTCTGTCTGTCTCCTCCTTAACTCCAAAACCATGAAACCTAGCGGCCCCAAACTTTGCATGTATAGTAAGGGAAATCCATTATGGTGCATGAATGAAAATTGGGTGTTTGGGTTAATTAAACACCCCTTTTGAAGATAATTAATGGCCTTCGTTAATTATATCCTTAACCAAGGTGCATCCTCGGTCACCTCGCTCTCCCTCGCAATGGTCTTAATTCGCCATTTTGGTCAACCTGCTCAACAATGCCTTGACTTGGAACATGCCACAATGGTTTATTAACAATAATGCACTCAAAAAATGTTTTTTTTTCACTTTCCTCACTCATAGCAACCACAAGTACCAATTGGTACTGCCAATCCGGTATGGTTACACTACCTCGCATGATACCTTACATGTGGACGGCCGCACAAGGGGTTTGGGGGGGGGGTCTCATGCCCTCGATCATACTCAAGTTAACTTACCCGATTCGGAGCAGCCAAGTGGAGCCGCGAGTATGCACAGGCAAATCAAGAGCAAATCATGTGGGGCAGAACTTCCCAGCTAAACTACGTGTGGACTATGCTGGACCAATGGGGAAAAGACATGGCGAGCTGGGTACATTTATACAGCTAGTTTATTCACACAAATGAGGCAAAAATAAATGCTTATATTTACAAAAGGACAAAGGGCAGAATTTATACCGATACTACACTTCTACAATCTTATTGTACATGAGGACAGATACCGTCAAATTCATTGCTGAGGAAATTAGAGCAGCGAGAAAGATAGAGACAGTTTGAGGTGATTGTGACCTCTAGAATACCTGATGCAGCCGACGAACCAGCACAAACCCAGTAGCTGAGGTGGGGGAAAGAGGAAGGAAAACTGGGGGTGTCTACAGTGCGTGATTTGAGGAGGTGCGATGAGGTGCAGAGCAGTGAAAAGCAGTCAGGTGCAAAGATAAAAGTGTAAAGATGTGGGTCAAGGGTGGGGAAGGGTGTCAGAAATGAAGCAAAGAACATGTGAGAAGAATAGACTTAACATGAGCATAAAGAAATCTGTTAACTTCATTATTAACTAGTGTGAAACTGCACTTCGTCTGGCACTGAGCTCTCGATGAACTTGGCCTCGCTTCCCCCACTCGCTCCACTCAGTGCAGAAACCAACAAGCCATCGGAGATACCCTTTTTGAAGAATGCCCTTTTTACCCTTTTTTTTTTGAAGGGTAAAAAAATTTTTTTTTACCCTTTTCTTTTTACCCTTAAATACCCTTTTTGAAGATAATTTAGAAGATGCTCATCAGAAAAAAAACAAAATAAGCCTGACAAAGATGGTGGTACACCATCTTGGTCAACCTTCTGTCAACTCGCTGGGTTCTTAAGTCACCATTTTGTTCGGCCTGCTCAACAATGCCTCGACTTGGAACAGGCCACACCGATTTCTTAATGATAAAGCGCTCAATTTTTTTTTTTCACTTTCCTCACTCATATCATTGAATGCCTGATCTTCATACCTACGAATCGCTGGGTACATAGCTTTGGAGCTTGGAGTGACTTCATGCATTGTGTTGTGTCATTTTCCACGATAGACTGTCACAGACAAATTGAAGTATATAATCGAAACATGATTTCTCGTTTCCTGGATTTCCTCTCTGCTCGTTTCCTGGATGGCCTTACATATACGTCACCCCGGTGACATGAAATTGTTACATGAAGTGGTCCTCTTCACCCCAACTCGTGATATCCTCCCTCTTTCCTAAGGAACCTGGAATGAGAGTGGAGAATGGTAGATGTATGAACCCAAGTTATTTACCACTTTGAGTTAATTTCCCTTTGATGTTGTCCGTCATATTTAAGCTAACACGTTTCTTTAAATCCCCATCAATATTGTGTTCATGCTAATCGTTTAAAGTGCATCAACTCCTTGAATGAGCCTTTACATCTCCTGGATCTTAAAACTATTTGTTTTCATGTTTATATTATGACGTCGGAAGCTGGGATCACAAGACCCAGTGCCATTTTGGATGCAGGTCAATTTGTTCTTGCACTGGATATTGATTTGTTGATTTTTTTTGCATCCAATGAAAGCTGTGCTGTTGGGTTTCACACCAAGGCATTGAATAAGTCATCTTTAAGATTGCACAGATATCACCTCCAGTTATAACTTGTATCAATCAGCATAAAATTGCTCTTGCATTCATGTTTGCAATTAGCGACAGCCATACCAAGTAGAAAGCTCGCAAGTCGACTGGTGGAAAGATGCCTCACAAGCTGTTACAGATATTGTTGGCAAGTAAAAGCATGCCAATCATTGGCAGTATGGATAAATAACATCTCTATATCCAGCTTGGAAATTCTGCAGTTGAGGTTCTGCACAAGCTTCGTCGCTGTCAAAGGTCAACCAGGTTGCTCATTCACAAGCTGCTCTTTCAACACCTTGTCTGAAAGTTTGCACGGCATTTCAAGATTGATTTGTACTTTTAGAAAACCGTTGTGATGAATGGAGGTGGATGGGTGGAGTAGTTAAATCTATTGATGGATAACATCACTTGGCAGGGGCGATGGAAGAAAAAGAAGATGAGGAAGAACAAAGGGCTAGGAAAAGTTCTTCTCATAATTGTGAGAAAATGAGATCTCAGATGAACATACTATATTTGAGGTTGTGGTGAAAACATGGGAAAGTTAGCAAAATAGAGTGTCGAGAGATTTCCTTTCCCTCTGTGCTCAAGTGCAGCAAAAAGAATGACTATAACATCCGGAAGGCCTTTCTGTGCCAGCACTTTTCAACAGGGATGGTGAATGTGGCCGTGAGAACGGCACAGCGATGGCAGATGTGGTTGTGGGTGGGTGGAGGGGGTGGGGTGAATTATTTTATTCCTATTTTAACTATTTGTTTTGACAATGACCATAAAATAATATGACATAACTACATAGCGTTCTTTTCACCAGCGGCGTATATTTCAAGGTATCTGTCAAAGTGGAACCCAGTACACCTACAATAGCGCAACATGCCGTTGTGGTCCTGATGCAGTGCCCCTGTAGATGAGGACAAGAATTTCGAATTTGTCAGGTTATGGGCAAGAAGTTGCCTTTTTAACATCCACCAGAGAATGATAGCAGACAGGATAGCTGGATTCACTTCCCCTCCTCATGGGGGATGACTGCAGACTCATTGATACAATATCCTGCCAACAAAATACCAGCATTAAAGTTTATCATTAAGTAGGTGGCGGAGCCCAGACCAGGTAGAGCAAAGGTAAGTTTGCTTCACGTAAGCTGTGGTGGCAGGCTTTATATCGGTAAGCTTTTAACCATAAATATTTTCCCTTCTCGAAGAATTAACGACAGTACAGACTTTTCTTGTAATTAAAAAATTAATCATCATCTACCTGCTGTCTCATGGGACCCACTTCACATGACATCATTGTGGTGCTTATAAACGCTGAAGATTCTTCAGTCAACACCGATGTCAATTTGGAAATTGTTGCTGAGACTGCTCGAAAATGCTTCCCCGTCGTTTGAAAGAGATGAAAGTATCTTCAATTAGATAAAGGTGAGTAAAAGGCATTCAAACCAGACTACTGATGGGAAGTGCCTGACTATAATTTGTGTAGATCTAAACCACGTGGGTTCGTAAGATTTTAGCACACCTTGTTTCAAATCAAACCGCATGTTTAGTCAAAAAATAATGCACACCTTTTCAGGATATCTCAGTTACATAACGGTACAATATCATTGTTGACTTACAGTGGGATACGAGTTAGAGTAAAATCCACAATTTATTGTTAGTTGTCCCCACGTCGGGGATGTAGCACACCGCTGTGATGCTAGATCATGAGAATAAAAAGAGATGACTGAACAAGTGTGTGCAGCCAAGGAATTATGAAAACAAATCGTTTGTTTTTAACGACACAGAATAAGCATGAGATAGGAAATACTTAGTAGATAAAACGCTAAATATTCCCAGTGCCTTGTGTGAAATGTTGCTCATTTGAAATGTATGAAATGAAATATATATATATATATATATATATATATATATATATATATATATATATATATATATATATATATATATATATACACATATATATATACACATATATATATACACATATATATATATATATATATATATATATATTGTTGTGGTTGACGAAATTCACAAACCACCATTCAGGTCCCTTAGGTGAGATATCTCTGTAAGTATATATGTAGTTAGGCCCAAACCCGTTGTCTAGAGGGAATAAATGTCATTCATGCGGGCTGCGACTCTTCAGGATAGCCGTTTTTCTTTTACTATCTTTATTTTGGACCAGCCGCCATTATTACCACCACCAACCACGTCTCAACAGCCATCACAACAACAACCACCAACCACAACGCCGCTTCACAACAACCACCAACCACAACGCCGCTTCACCACAACCGCCACCAACCACAACGCCGCTTCACCACAACCGCCACGACCTTTACCATCACAACTCGCCACCATCTCATCCACACCATCTCGCGCCACTCGTGGGCGCCGATGCTGGACTCGTGCGGGGCGCGCACCGAGCAGCGTGTTCAAAAACATCACGGACTTTCCGCAGAAAACGGATCAAAAACGACTCACGCCCACTTTTGTTCCGTCCAATCGGTGAGCGAGGGGCGATTTGGCCCCGCCTCCAGGGCGTTGGAGGGCGGTCGCTATATGCAAATTCATGGATCAAAAAGCATTCACGCCCACTTTTCCTCGGGCCAATGGGGAGCCAGCAAGAGAGGTGAAGGGTCGGAGGCAGAGGGTCAAGGGTGAAAGAGCGAAGCCACGGGGCTTATAAAAACGACTGCGTTCGTCAGACAAGTTGAGTAAGAGTTCAGTTGGAAGTTGAGAGTTGAGTGTGCGGAATTCAAGAGAGTCGTCGGTGGAGCGGGAAAGAAGTGGTACTAGTCAGAGTGAAGAGGACGGAGCTGTGGAGAGGTGACGGCAGCGAAGGCGGATGAGGGGGTGCTCGCGTCGGTGCCGGGAGCTGCACAGAGAGAGGCCAGCAACGCGACCGAGGTGGAGGAGGAGACGCTCGCCGCGGGACCCGAGACAGGGTAATATCCTCCTTCCCCCGAGCATCAGCTACCCCCTCCTGTTTCCCCCCGCGCTGAGATAGTGCGACAAAGGGGGCCCCCTTCCCACCCCCTACCAGACACTGTCCGCGAGGCCCGCGGAGTTGAGGCACCACCGCCGCTCTGCGTCTCATCATCAGACGGTAGGCCCGACACGGTCTCGGCCCCAGGCCCGCCTACCCCCCTCATCCTGGAGGGTGGTTCTCTTTTCTTTTGCTTTGGGAATATGTGTTGTCGGCGCCGTCTGTGAAGTAAAATTGTATAAGTGTTGCCGTGTGCCCGGTTGTCGGTTCGATCTGCATTGTTGCATTTGCTTTTTGTGTAATATTGCATTGTCTTCTTCTTTTACATGTGCTTTTGGTGGAATTGTATATGTGTGCTTTCCGTTCATCGCGAAATAAATGTGCTTATTGTTGAACTGTTTTCCCGCTTCGCTTCATCTTTTCCTCTATTGAATCTCCATCTTGCTTCACGTAAAGGGTTGGTCGTGGGCTAAAACGCCCGATAATTAATCGAACCGTCGAGGCCGACGAATAACACCGCTCGGTTATCCCGATAGTACGGAACGGGTCGCTTAAAGTGGCCCGTGTCCGAAGTCGACCTGCAGCGAGGTGCGATCGCCCGGTCTACCTCCGTGTGGGTACTTAGGTAGGTCGAATTTGGCGAGCAACCCTATCCCACGCGGGGGCCGATTGGCACGATCGCGGTGAGACCGAAAGGTCCACCCGTGACTGGTTCCCGGCGTTAGTCCGAGAGGGTCACGACTGGATTGTCCGTCCGGTGGGCGACGTGCCGCGATTCGAGTTATGTGGCCGTCCGCACGCCGGCGGGCGCGAATCCCCAACACTGGTGTCAGGAGTGGGATCTCAACTCATCGCCCTCCTCGCGGTACTGGTATCGGAGAACGGGAAAACGGGCTCTCCTGTCTCCAATTAAATACACGGGAATCGGTCCAGGGGTGAGAGGAGTGACCCCCGATTCCCTCCAAATTACGAGCGAGTTAAATTAACCCTTTAAGAGAAGCAAGATGGCGTCTCAAGGCGAGCGGGAGCCGGGGGTATTAGGTATGTGTCGTCATGTAGGATCCATGGCCCAGGTCGGTTCTTTTTATAATTATAACCCCACCACTAACTGTGGTCAGTGGGAGCGGCTTGAGCACGAATTTTGCCGGCAAATGCAGTCGCACAATGGCAGCACGGAGCGGGCTGATATTAATGGCACAGCACGAGGCGTGAGCTCCCAGTCACCGTTTCAAGGCACGTGGTCACGGCATGTGCCATGGCAGGCGTGGCAGGATGACTATGCGAGCATTGGCAGGCTTCAGGCACAATTGGGGGATGTCTTGGAAAAGGTGAAGTGTTATGAAGAATATATCGAGGAGGTGCAACATGGAGTGGACGAGTCACAACGGCACGCAGACGCGCTTCAGAAAAATTACGTGTACGGGGGGACACAGCGATTGGACGATTTACTGGAACGAATTCGGTGGCAAAAACATAACTTGGCCAATAGAGTCGACAAATTACGTGGGAAAAAGAATTTGGTAGTGTTTTATACCCGTCAGTTGGAATATGCAAAGAGCAAACTGAACAAAAGAATAGAGGAACAGCAGATTGGTATCTCCCAGGAAAGGAAACAATGGGAGGAAGAATGGAAAACCGAGCTTGAAAAGAAACAAAAGGAGCACGACTTGGAAGTAAAACAATTAATGGAAAAATTATTGGAGGAAGCAAGGCGGTTCAAAGAACTAGAGGGGAGAGTGAGGGAAATACAGTTGGAAGAGAAAAATGTGAACACGATGGGGAGTTGGAACAATTGAAGGAAGAGATAAGAACAGGCAATCAGGAAAGAGAAAGCCTAGAATGGAAGATAAAAAGAGGAGAGAGACAGCTCGAGGAAAGGGCGGAGGAATTGCTGGAAAAGTCAGAACAGTTCGAAGAACTGCAGGGAGAATTGAGGGAGGAAGGAGAAAGGAGAACAAAGCTCGAAAAGGAAAAACGCGAACAAGATGGAGAATTGGAACTACTGAAGCGAGAGGTAAGGGCAAGCCAGTTTAAAAGAGAAATCCTGGAAGGGGAGATTAGAATGGGAAAGGAATGGCAGAAAAAACTAAATAAATACAGTAAAAAAAGGGACGAATTGAGGAGGGAAGCGGTGGAAAGAAGAGATGAAATGAGTGAAGAAGCACGCAAATTGAGAAAGGAATTGGAAACAAAAACTTCTGAGATACTGAAACACGAAAACAAAGAAAGAGGATTACAAGACGAACTGAGGATGTTAAAAGAGGAAAGGAAGAGAACAGAGAATGAAACGTTAAGGAACCACACTGAGCAGATTGAACAATTCGAAGCCAAAGCAAAGTCGGAATGTGCGGAGATGAGAAAGGAATTGGAAAAGAAAGCTTCTGATTTACAGAAACACCAAAACAAAGAGAGGGAATTGCAAAACGAGTTGAGGATGGTGAGAGAAGAAAGAACGACAGCAGAGAATGAAACGTTAAGGAACCACACTGAGCAGATTGAACAATTCGAAGCCAAAGCAAAGTCGGAATGTGCGGAGATGAGAAAGGAATTGGAAAAGAAAGCTTCTGAGTTACAGAAACACCAAAACAAAGAGAGGGAATTACAAAACGAGTTGAGGATGGTGAGAGAAGAAAGAACGACAACAGAGAATGAAACGTTAAGGAACCACACTGTACAGATCGAACAGCTGGAAGCGAAGGCCAGATTAAAGAATGAGGAACAAGAAAGAATACTGAAAGAACAAGGAATGAGACAGGAGAAGGAAATCAGCCAACTGAAGGAAACCACGATATTGCAGAATGAGATGCAAAAAAGAGTAATGATGGAAGAACGAATCAGACAGGAGAAGGAAGTCAGCCAACTGAAAGAAATAACGAGATTGCAGAATGAGGAACAAGGAAGACAGTGGAATAGGAAATACAAAGAACAAGGAATGAGGCAGGAGAAAGAAATCCGTCAATTGAAGGAAACGATGAGATTGCAGAACGAGGGACAAGAGAGACAGTGGAATAAAAAACTGAAAGAGTATGAATTTGAAACTGAATGACAAAAGGAAAAAAAATAGGTTGGAATACGAGGAGAAGTTGAAGGAGCAAGGAATGAAGCAGGAAGGAGAAATCAGGAGATTGAAGGACACAAGGAGATTGGAGAGGGCAGAACGAGAGGAACAATGGAATAGAAAACAAAAAGAACATGAATCTGAGGTTGACCAATTGAAAGAAAAGCTGAGGCTGGAGTACGAGGAGATAGACAAAGAACAGCGAATGAAACACAAAATGGAGATGAACCAAATGAAGAAAACCATGAAACTGGATAAGGAAAGACAGGAGAGGAAACGAGGAAGAGTAATGAGACAGCAGAAAATGAAACACAAAAAGGAGATTAACCAAATTAAGCAAACCATGAAACTGGAGAAGGAAGGACAGGAGAGGAAACGAGGAAGAGTAGTGAGAGAACAGCGAATGAAACACAGGAAGGAAATGAGCCAATTGAAAGAAACAATGAGATTGGAAAACAAAGAGCAGGAGGAACAGTGGGAGAGAAAACAACAACTATATGAGTGTGAAATTGAACAACTAAAACGGAGAGTGAGATTGGAGTCAACGGAGATTGAGGAGCTCCGGAGGGAGAACGAACAGCTAATGGGGCTCAGAGAGAAAGAACGACTCAGATGGGAAGGAAAAAGGAACCAGGAAGAGACAGAAATAAGGAACAAGGAGAGAAAATGTATAGAGACACGGGAGACAAGAGACGAGGTGAAAGTAATTTGGAGGGAGAGAAAAGAACAATTAAGACGGAAAGCAAGAATGAGGTACGCGGAGATCGTGAAAGAGCAAGGAGTGAAAAACAGGGAAGGACGGGAGCGACTTAAGGAGAAAGCAAGGTTGACCTACATAAAGATAAGGGAAAGACGCCAGAAAGAAGCAGAGACCAATAGACACGAAGAGACGACAGAAAGAATAAAATGTATGGAGACACGGGAGATAGAGGGTGAATTGGACAAGGTTAGTGACGCACACACACACACAGAGGTAGTGGAGGACCATGAGGGGGAGCTGGCGGACTGGGTGGAGGCCCAGTGCGAGCAGCTGGATGGCCTCCTCCAGGAACGAGGGGAGCGAGTATTCCCCCTTGAGGCGAGTCACGACCAGGTGGGTTCGGTCGTGCTTTGCGAGGTTGAGGGGACGGGTGCTGTGGACAGGTGCACGGAGAGCTTGGGGGGTATAGAGGCCCCGGAGACCCTTGTGGGGACACGAATCCCCAGTGTGGTTGTCCCTGTGTGTGTGGTGCAAGGTGTGAGTGCGTCCCCGTGTGTGGAAGCGACCCCGTGTGCGAGTGGTTTGGTGGCGATGGTGCCAGAGTACGTGCTTCCCAGCACGCCGTGTGTGGATGAGGCACCGTGTGTGGAAGAGGCCGTGGGTGTGAGTGAAATAGCCTGTATGAGTGAGGCACCGCGGGTGAGTGCCCACGCGTGTGTGGGTGAGGGACCGTGTGTGAGTGAGGCCGTGTGTGTGGATGAAACGGCCAGTGTGGATGAGGCACCGCGGGTGAGTGCCCCCGCATGCGTGAGTGAACGGCTGTGTGGAAGGCCGCGAGTGAATGGAGCACCACGTGTGAGTGGTATGGTTTATGCAAGGGAGACCGTGTGTGTGAGAGAGCGGTATGTGAGGGAGATGTCGGTTGGCATGCGGGAGCACGCAGCCGCGTCTCCCGGTGTGAATGTAATGGAATGGAGTGTGAGCGTCGTAACACGCAGGTGTGCGTGGGTCGAATGGCGACGACGGCGACATGTGAGGAAAGAAAGCCGGGTAGCGGCTGTAGTTGTTTCGGGGACCGTGCCGGGTTCACCCAGCAGTGAGCACGAGGTCCGTGCTGTGCAACGCACGAGGCCCCCACGTGCTCGCTTGCGAGAGTGAAGTCCCGGTCCGGAAACGCACGCGGTGGATTTGCCGATCCCGCGGACGGACAAAGTTTAGGCAGGTAAATGGATTTGGACCGGACGGGTTCTCCACGCGATCGTGTGTGTTAAGCTCCAACGGGCAAAGCACATGTGTTCGCGTGGGGAACCCCTCGAGACGTGGGGCTTGTTTTTTTTTTATGCGCACGGTGACGTCATGGCTGCACGCGGGGTTGGAATCCGGCAGGAGGGGTATCCCTGCCGGATGGTACCGTCCAAGGAGGGACGAGGTACACGTGCAGCTGCATGACGTCACGGGCAGGTGCAAAGTGCGCGAGTTGCCGCGCTGGTGCTGCGCATGGAAAAAAAAAAAAAAAAAGCAAGCCTCACTTTCGGGTGCACAGGATTCCTGGGCAAGGGGTGGAAGACCCCCTTGACTTGGGCACAGGATGGAAACAAGTTAAGGGGAAGGGTTAGCTTAGCTAGACCGACTTCATGGGGCAGGGGTAAGTCCTCTTGGAGTCCGTGGAATGGATTAGGTAGAGGGATTTAGTGAGCTTTAGGTTGGGAAATAAAATGATTTATTTGGAGACAGTGACAGACAGCGAATGTGTAGTGGGGACGTAGCTTAGCTACGTAGTGTTAAAAGGAACGTGCTATAGTGTAAGGGACGACGTGGAAGCACGAGTTAGTTAGGGGATGTAGATAGAAGGATGGCAGAGTTCAGCGGTGTGTGTGTTGAAGAGTTGTGAGGTGAGTACATGATGAGTGAGTGAGGCCAGCGGGTCTGTGTGAGTGGAGGGAATGGGGAATGCATGGTGCGATGAGTGATTGGGGGGAGGAGTGACTCCCGCCCAAGGGACCCCGGGGTCAGTGCAGAGTGAGTTAGCTGGGTTAGTTAAATTGAAAAATGGAGGTCGTTTTGTTGTTGGTGGGTGTGTAGGCTCGAAACCCGTTTGGAGGGGTGCAGGAGCCCTGTTGAAGGGCTGGGAGCGTGGCTCCGAAAAGTGAGTATCGCTGAGTGGGTACCCCGGGCACCAGGCTAGTCGGCCGTGGTAGGCCAAGGGCCCATGGGGGGCCAGGATAGCGTAGTGGGCACGGGTGCGCCTGCTTGGTGCGGGGGCCCGGGGCGCCATTAGCCGCGTGGGCAGTGTTGTGGGCACGGGTGACCCTCGGAAAGGGGCCTGGGAGGCCAGCCTGCCACGTGTGTGTTTCAGGGGAGGTGCCATGGGGGGCACTCCCCGGTGTTAGGGAGCTGGTAGGCTCGGAGGCAGTGTAGTGCCCGGGGGTGCCATAGCGGGAGATTCGGCAGAGGGTCGTGCCTGCCAAAGGGAGCCACGTGTCCCAGCCAGGAGACCGTGTGAGGGCACGGAGAGAAAATTGGGGGGCGAGGCCCGAAATTGTGAGGACACCAACACAGGCGACGGGAATCTGGGTTGTTAGAACCAATAGTTTAAGCGAGAGGGGCTTGTTGAAAGCCCCGGGGTAGTTTAACAGTTAAATGGTTAGGGTAGATTAGGAGATGTACCCCTCCGCACCATCCATCCCCTCGCTGTCGTTGTGGGCCGCTGGACCCACTTTGGTTATAGATCGCCGAACTCTGGGGAGGCCATTCTGAGGCTTGAGTTGGGCCTCGACACAGGACGCTAGCTCTCCCTTGTTCCCCTCCGGGAAGGGAACGTAGGGGTTGGGAGTAGGCTAGGTGACAGGATAGGTTAGCCGAACAAGGACAGTACAGGGGGTTAGGGGACGATTTATAGTGGGGAAGTAAAAAATATATATATATATATAAGTTGGGGCTAAATTGGGGTTTGACAAATTAAGGGAGTGGGTATGTACAGTGACAGGCAAAGGCGATAGGTGGGAGGGAGACAGGTAGGTAGGTCCGAGCCCGCCTTCCAAGTTGCCAGCACCACCGCACTCCCTCCACCAACCTCCACTGAACGGCAAAGGCTGGCCAGCTTCATCTGCTGGCTGCGTTGCTGCAAGGCAAAGGCCGGCCCACTTCATCGGCAGCTGTTGTTTTGCTGCAAGGCCTGTGCCATCGGCTGGCCGTGTTTTGCTGCAAGGCTGTACCGGCCGGATCGTCTGCAGCTGTTTTCTTCGAGGCCTGTGCCGGCCAGTTCATCTGCCGGCTGTGTTTGCCTGCAGCGGCCTTGTTCAGCAGGCTATGTTTGCCTGCTGCCTTTGCCATGCCATGCCCACTGCCCCTGTTCACCAGCCCTGTTCAATTTTTGCTTTGCCCCCCTGTTCATTTCCATGTGCGCCAGGATCCGCAAGGAAACAGTTTGCAAGCTGCGAGAACTGCCCTGTTGGCAGCTACAACACGGGCCTGCAGTGGCGGCCCGTGCACCGTGTTTGTGTCCATCCATCCATCCGTTGTGCTCATTGCGTGTGCCACTTGAGCTGGCACGGAGACTGCGTTGGTGCAGCCCATGCACCGTTGTGGTTCACTGCGTTCAGTTCAAACCATTCATGCATCCATTCGTTGTGTTCATTGCCTGTGCCACTTGAGCTGGCACGGAGACTACGTTTGTGCAGCCCATGCACCGTTGTGGTTCACTGCGTTCAGTTCAAAAGGGAAGGCCTTGGACTGCGTGTGAGCAGCCGGCCACGTTCCCCGTCACCTGCATTGTTTGAGCCAGAGACTGCATGTGAGCAGCCTGGCTCCATGCTAACTGCTTTCTTTTTGCAGAGTTCAGTGATCCTGGGCCATGGTTTAGTGTAAAATTTGTAAGTTAAGGTTAAGATGAACTGTACATATGAGTGCGCCCCCGGCATGTCTGTCTTCGCGCCGGCAATTTTATTTAAGTCGTCCGTGTGAGTGAGTTTGTTTAGGTAGTTACTCAGCCCTTAGGTTATTTATTTTGGGGACACGAATACCATGAATGTCGCACTCAGGGATCCGTAGGTAAAATGTACTTGGGGAAAACTACACATGATGGCACACGAAAATTTGACGACTCGGGACGAGTCTGTAAAAAGGGGAGGGGGTAGTGTTGTGGTTGACGAAATTCACAAACCACCATTCAGGTCCCTTAGGTGAGATATCTCTGTAAGTATATGTGTAGTTAGGCCCAAACCCGTTGTCTAGAGGGAATAAATGTCATTCATGCGGGCTGCGACTCTTCAGGATAGCCGTTTTTCTTTTACTATCTTTATTTTGGACCAGCCGCCATTATTACCACCACCAACCACATCTCAACAGCCATCACAACAACAACCACCAACCACAACGCCGCTTCACAACAACCACCAACCACAACGCCGCTTCACCACAACCGCCACCAACCACAACGCCGCTTCACCACAACCGCCACGACCTTTACCGTCACAACTCGCCACCATCTCATCCACACCATCTCGCGCCACTCGTGGGCGCCGATGCTGGACTCGTGCGGGGCGCGCACCGAGCAGCGTGTTCAAAAACATCACGGACTTTCCGCAGAAAACGGATCAAAACGACTCACGCCCACTTTTGTTCCGTCCAATCGGTGAGCGAGGGGCAATTTGGCCCCGCCTCCAGGGCGTTGGAGGGCGGTCGCTATATGCAAATTCATGGATCAAAAAGCATTCACGCCCACTTTTCCTCGGGCCAATGGGGAGCCAGCAAGAGAGGTGAAGGGTCGGAGGCAGAGGGTCAAGGGTGAAAGAGCGAAGCCACGGGGCTTATAAAAACGACTGCGTTCGTCAGACAAGTTGAGTAAGAGTTCAGTTGGAAGTTGAGAGTTGAGTGTGCGGAATTCAAGAGAGTCGTCGGTGGAGCGGGAAAGAAGTGGTACTAGTAAGAGTGAAGAGGACGGAGCTATGGAGAGGTGACGGCGGCGAAGGCGGACGAGGGGGTGCTCGCGTCGGTGCCGGGAGCTGCACGGAGAGAGGCCAGCAACGCGACCGAGGTGGAGGAGGAGACGCTCGCCGCGGGACCCGAGACAGGGTAATATCCTCCTTCCCCCGAGCATCAGCAACCCCCTCCTGTTTCCCCCCCGCGCTGAGATAGTGCGACAAAGGGGGTTCCCTTCCCACCCCCTACCAGACACTGTCCGCGAGGCCCGCGGAGTTGAGGCACCACTGCCGCTCTGCGTCTCATCATCAGACGGTAGGCCCGACACGGTCTCGGCCCCAGGCCCGCCTACCCCCCTCATCCTGGAGGGTGGTTCTCTTTTCTTTTGCTTTGGGAATATGTGTTGTCGGCGCCATCTGTGAAGTAAAATTGTATAAGTGTTGCCATGTGCCCGGTAGTCGGTTAGATCTGCATTGTTGCATTTGCTTTTTGTGTAATATTGCATTGTCTTCTTCTTTTACATGTGCTTTTGGTGGAATTGTATATGTGTGCTTTCCGTTCATCGCGAAATAAATGTGCTTATTGTTGAACTGTTTTCCCGCTTCGCTTCATCTTTTCCTCTATTGAATCTCCATCTTGCTTCACGTAAAGGGTTGGTCGTGGGCTAAAACGCCCGATAATTAATCGAACCGTCGAGGCCGACGAATAACACCGCTCGGTTATCCCGATAGTACGGAACGGGTCGCTTAAAGTGGCCCGTGTCCGAAGTCGACCTGCAGCGAGGTGCGATCGCCCGGTCTACCTCCGTGTGGGTACTTAGGTAGGTCGAATTTGGCGAGCAACCCTATCCCACGCGGGGGCCGATTGGCACGATCGCGGTGAGACCGAAAGGTCCACCCGTGACTGGTTCCCGGCGTTAGTCCGAGAGGGTCACGACTGGATTGTCCGTCCGGTGGGCGACGTGCCGCGATTCGAGTTATGTGGCCGTCCGCACGCCGGCGGGCGCGAATCCCCAACACTGGTGTCAGGAGTGGGATCTCAACTCATCGCCCTCCTCGCGGTACTGGTATCGGAGAACGGGAAAACGGGCTCTCCTGTCTCCAATTAAATACACGGGAATCGGTCCAGGGGTGAGAGGAGTGCCCGCCGATTCCCTCCAAATTACGAGCGAGTTAAATTAACCCTTTAAGAGAAGCAAGATGGCGTCTCAAGGCGAGCGGGAGCCGGGGGTATTAGGTATGTGTCGTCATGTAGGATCCATGGCCCAGGTCGGTTCTTTTTATAATTATAACCCCACCACTAACTGTGGTCAGTGGGAGCGGCTTGAGCACGAATTTTGCCGGCAAATGCAGTCGCACAATGGCAGCACGGAGCGGGCTGATATTAATGGCACAGCACGAGGCGTGAGCTCCCAGTCACCGTTTCAAGGCACGTGGTCACGGCATGTGCCATGGCAGGCGTGGCAGGATGACTATGCGAGCATTGGCAGGCTTCAGGCACAATTGGGGGATGTCTTGGAAAAGGTGAAGTGTTATGAAGAATATATCGAGGAGGTGCAACATGGAGTGGACGAGTCACAACGGCACGCAGACGCGCTTCAGAAAAATTACGTGTACGGGGGGACACAGCGATTGGACGATTTACTGGAACGAATTCGGTGGCAAAAACATAACTTGGCCAATAGAGTCGACAAATTACGTGGGAAAAAGAATTTGGTAGTGTTTTATACCCGTCAGTTGGAATATGCAAAGAGCAAACTGAACAAAAGAATAGAGGAACAGCAGATTGGTATCTCCCAGGAAAGGAAACAATGGGAGGAAGAATGGAAAACCGAGCTTGAAAAGAAACAAAAGGAGCACGACTTGGAAGTAAAACAATTAATGGAAAAATTATTGGAGGAAGCAAGGCGGTTCAAAGAACTAGAGGGGAGAGTGAGGGAAATACAGTTGGAAGAGAAAAAATGTGAACACGATGGGGAGTTGGAACAATTGAAGGAAGAGATAAGAACAGGCAATCAGGAAAGAGAAAGCCTAGAATGGAAGATAAAAAGAGGAGAGAGACAGCTCGAGGAAAGGGCGGAGGAATTGCTGGAAAAGTCAGAACAGTTCGAAGAACTGCAGGGAGAATTGAGGGAGGAAGGAGAAAGGAGAACAAAGCTCGAAAAGGAAAAACGCGAACAAGATGGAGAATTGGAACTACTGAAGCGAGAGGTAAGGGCAAGCCAGTTTAAAAGAGAAATCCTGGAAGGGGAGATTAGAATGGGAAAGGAATGGCAGAAAAAACTAAATAAATACAGTAAAAAAAGGGACGAATTGAGGAGGGAAGCGGTGGAAAGAAGAGATGAAATGAGTGAAGAAGCACGCAAATTGAGAAAGGAATTGGAAACAAAAACTTCTGAGATACTGAAACACGAAAACAAAGAAAGAGGATTACAAGACGAACTGAGGATGTTAAAAGAGGAAAGGAAGAGAACAGAGAATGAAACGTTAAGGAACCACACTGAGCAGATTGAACAATTCGAAGCCAAAGCAAAGTCGGAATGTGCGGAGATGAGAAAGGAATTGGAAAAGAAAGCTTCTGATTTACAGAAACACCAAAACAAAGAGAGGGAATTGCAAAACGAGTTGAGGATGGTGAGAGAAGAAAGAACGACAGCAGAGAATGAAACGTTAAGGAACCACACTGAGCAGATTGAACAATTCGAAGCCAAAGCAAAGTCGGAATGTGCGGAGATGAGAAAGGAATTGGAAAAGAAAGCTTCTGAGTTACAGAAACACCAAAACAAAGAGAGGGAATTACAAAACGAGTTGAGGATGGTGAGAGAAGAAAGAACGACAACAGAGAATGAAACGTTAAGGAACCACACTGTACAGATCGAACAGCTGGAAGCGAAGGCCAGATTAAAGAATGAGGAACAAGAAAGAATACTGAAAGAACAAGGAATGAGACAGGAGAAGGAAATCAGCCAACTGAAGGAAACCACGATATTGCAGAATGAGATGCAAAAAAGAGTAATGATGGAAGAACGAATCAGACAGGAGAAGGAAGTCAGCCAACTGAAAGAAATAACGAGATTGCAGAATGAGGAACAAGGAAGACAGTGGAATAGGAAATACAAAGAACAAGGAATGAGGCAGGAGAAAGAAATCCGTCAATTGAAGGAAACGATGAGATTGCAGAACGAGGGACAAGAGAGACAGTGGAATAAAAAACTGAAAGAGTATGAATTTGAAACTGAAGGACAAAAGGAAAAAAATAGGTTGGAATACGAGGAGAAGTTGAAGGAGCAAGGAATGAAGCAGGAAGGAGAAATCAGGAGATTGAAGGACACAAGGAGATTGGAGAGGGCAGAACGAGAGGAACAATGGAATAGAAAACAAAAAGAACATGAATCTGAGGTTGACCAATTGAAAGAAAAGCTGAGGCTGGAGTACGAGGAGATAGACAAAGAACAGCGAATGAAACACAAAATGGAGATGAACCAAATGAAGAAAACCATGAAACTGGATAAGGAAAGACAGGAGAGGAAACGAGGAAGAGTAATGAGACAGCAGAAAATGAAACACAAAAAGGAGATTAACCAAATTAAGCAAACCATGAAACTGGAGAAGGAAGGACAGGAGAGGAAACGAGGAAGAGTAGTGAGAGAACAGCGAATGAAACACAGGAAGGAAATGAGCCAATTGAAAGAAACAATGAGATTGGAAAACAAAGAGCAGGAGGAACAGTGGGAGAGAAAACAACAACTATATGAGTGTGAAATTGAACAACTAAAACGGAGAGTGAGATTGGAGTCAACGGAGATTGAGGAGCTCCGGAGGGAGAACGAACAGCTAATGGGGCTCAGAGAGAAAGAACGACTCAGATGGGAAGGAAAAAGGAACCAGGAAGAGACAGAAATAAGGAACAAGGAGAGAAAATGTATAGAGACACGGGAGACAAGAGACGAGGTGAAAGTAATTTGGAGGGAGAGAAAAGAACAATTAAGACGGAAAGCAAGAATGAGGTACGCGGAGATCGTGAAAGAGCAAGGAGTGAAAAACAGGGAAGGACGGGAGCGACTTAAGGAGAAAGCAAGGTTGACCTACATAAAGATAAGGGAAAGACGCCAGAAAGAAGCAGAGACCAATAGACACGAAGAGACGACAGAAAGAATAAAATGTATGGAGACACGGGAGATAGAGGGTGAATTGGACAAGGTTAGTGACGCACACACACACACAGAGGTAGTGGAGGACCATGAGGGGGAGCTGGCGGACTGGGTGGAGGCCCAGTGCGAGCAGCTGGATGGCCTCCTCCAGGAACGAGGGGAGCGAGTATTCCCCCTTGAGGCGAGTCACGACCAGGTGGGTTCGGTCGTGCTTTGCGAGGTTGAGGGGACGGGTGCTGTGGACAGGTGCACGGAGAGCTTGGGGGGTATAGAGGCCCCGGAGACCCTTGTGGGGACACGAATCCCCAGTGTGGTTGTCCCTGTGTGTGTGGTGCAAGGTGTGAGTGCGTCCCCGTGTGTGGAAGCGACCCCGTGTGCGAGTGGTTTGGTGGCGATGGTGCCAGAGTACGTGCTTCCCAGCACGCCGTGTGTGGATGAGGCACCGTGTGTGGAAGAGGCCGTGGGTGTGAGTGAAATAGCCTGTATGAGTGAGGCACCGCGGGTGAGTGCCCACGCGTGTGTGGGTGAGGGACCGTGTGTGAGTGAGGCCGTGTGTGTGGATGAAACGGCCAGTGTGGATGAGGCACCGCGGGTGAGTGCCCCCGCATGCGTGAGTGAACGGCTGTGTGGAAGGCCGCGAGTGAATGGAGCACCACGTGTGAGTGGTATGGTTTATGCAAGGGAGACCGTGTGTGTGAGAGAGCGGTATGTGAGGGAGATGTCGGTTGGCATGCGGGAGCACGCAGCCGCGTCTCCCGGTGTGAATGTAATGGAATGGAGTGTGAGCGTCGTAACACGCAGGTGTGCGTGGGTCGAATGGCGACGACGGCGACATGTGAGGAAAGAAAGCCGGGTAGCGGCTGTAGTTGTTTCGGGGACCGTGCCGGGTTCACCCAGCAGTGAGCACGAGGTCCGTGCTGTGCAACGCACGAGGCCCCCACGTGCTCGCTTGCGAGAGTGAAGTCCCGGTCCGGAAACGCACGCGGTGGATTTGCCGATCCCGCGGACGGACAAAGTTTAGGCAGGTAAATGGATTTGGACCGGACGGGTTCTCCACGCGATCGTGTGTGTTAAGCTCCAACGGGCAAAGCACATGTGTTCGCGTGGGGAACCCCTCGAGACGTGGGGCTTGTTTTTTTTTATGCGCACGGTGACGTCATGGCTGCACGCGGGGTTGGAATCCGGCAGGAGGGGTATCCCTGCCGGATGGTACCGTCCAAGGAGGGACGAGGTACACGTGCAGCTGCATGACGTCACGGGCAGGTGCAAAGTGCGCGAGTTGCCGCGCTGGTGCTGCGCATGGAAAAAAAAAAAAAAAAAGCAAGCCTCACTTTCGGGTGCACAGGATTCCTGGGCAAGGGGTGGAAGACCCCCTTGACTTGGGCACAGGATGGAAACAAGTTAAGGGGAAGGGTTAGCTTAGCTAGACCGACTTCATGGGGCAGGGGTAAGTCCTCTTGGAGTCCGTGGAATGGATTAGGTAGAGGGATTTAGTGAGCTTTAGGTTGGGAAATAAAATGATTTATTTGGAGACAGTGACAGACAGCGAATGTGTAGTGGGGACGTAGCTTAGCTACGTAGTGTTAAAAGGAACGTGCTATAGTGTAAGGGACGACGTGGAAGCACGAGTTAGTTAGGGGATGTAGATAGAAGGATGGCAGAGTTCAGCGGTGTGTGTGTTGAAGAGTTGTGAGGTGAGTACATGATGAGTGAGTGAGGCCAGCGGGTCTGTGTGAGTGGAGGGAATGGGGAATGCATGGTGCGATGAGTGATTGGGGGGAGGAGTGACTCCCGCCCAAGGGACCCCGGGGTCAGTGCAGAGTGAGTTAGCTGGGTTAGTTAAATTGAAAAATGGAGGTCGTTTTGTTGTTGGTGGGTGTGTAGGCTCGAAACCCGTTTGGAGGGGTGCAGGAGCCCTGTTGAAGGGCTGGGAGCGTGGCTCCGAAAAGTGAGTATCGCTGAGTGGGTACCCCGGGCACCAGGCTAGTCGGCCGTGGTAGGCCAAGGGCCCATGGGGGGCCAGGATAGCGTAGTGGGCACGGGTGCGCCTGCTTGGTGCGGGGGCCCGGGGCGCCATTAGCCGCGTGGGCAGTGTTGTGGGCACGGGTGACCCTCGGAAAGGGGCCTGGGAGGCCAGCCTGCCACGTGTGTGTTTCAGGGGAGGTGCCATGGGGGGCACTCCCCGGTGTTAGGGAGCTGGTAGGCTCGGAGGCAGTGTAGTGCCCGGGGGTGCCATAGCGGGAGATTCGGCAGAGGGTCGTGCCTGCCAAAGGGAGCCACGTGTCCCAGCCAGGAGACCGTGTGAGGGCACGGAGAGAAAATTGGGGGGGCGAGGCCCGAAATTGTGAGGACACCAACACAGGCGACGGGAATCTGGGTTGTTAGAACCAATAGTTTAAGCGAGAGGCGCTTGTTGAAAGCCCCGGGGTAGTTTAACAGTTAAATGGTTAGGGTAGATTAGGAGATGTACCCCTCCGCACCATCCATCCCCTCGCTGTCGTTGTGGGCCGCTGGACCCACTTTGGTTATAGATCGCCGAACTCTGGGGAGGCCATTCTGAGGCTTGAGTTGGGCCTCGACACAGGACGCTAGCTCTCCCTTGTTCCCCTCCGGGAAGGGAACGTAGGGGTTGGGAGTAGGCTAGGTGACAGGATAGGTTAGCCGAACAAGGACAGTACAGGGGGTTAGGGGACGATTTATAGTGGGGAAGTAAAAAATATATATATATATATATATAAGTTGGGGCTAAATTGGGGTTTGACAAATTAAGGGAGTGGGTATGTACAGTGACAGGCAAAGGCGATAGGTGGGAGGGAGACAGGTAGGTAGGTCCGAGCCCGCCTTCCAAGTTGCCAGCACCACCGCACTCCCTCCACCAACCTCCACTGAACGGCAAAGGCTGGCCAGCTTCATCTGCTGGCTGCGTTGCTGCAAGGCAAAGGCCGGCCCACTTCATCGGCAGCTGTTGTTTTGCTGCAAGGCCTGTGCCATCGGCTGGCCGTGTTTTGCTGCAAGGCTGTACCGGCCGGATCGTCTGCAGCTGTTTTCTTCGAGGCCTGTGCCGGCCAGTTCATCTGCCGGCTGTGTTTGCCTGCAGCGGCCTTGTTCAGCAGGCTATGTTTGCCTGCTGCCTTTGCCATGCCATGCCCACTGCCCCTGTTCA
>NC_140968.1:89978814-89988814 GCF_056783735.1 Eptatretus burgeri
AGAGGAGAGAATGTGTTTTGTGGCCGAAGATTTATGGACAGGGGAAAGGCCTGGATGAGGCAAAAGAGAGGCCGTAAAGGATGTGGGCATTGATTGCAATTCCATATAATGCTTTACTATCCGATGCAATGCATATGGTCCCCGAGTGTGGCTGAATGCTTTACAAGATAATCTTCTCCCCCCCCCCCCCACTGGAGGAAAGGCAGGTTGAAAAGATAAGATTTTAATTTAGATTCAAAACTCTATTGCGATTTTTTTTTTCCCCTCTGATCTCTCACATCACCAGCTTCCGAAGCCTGGGGGAGAATCCAGAAGAAGAAAAAAAAATGGAACTAAGCAGCTGTTTATGTAGTGAAGTTCCAAATGTTCAGTGGTAAACAGTTGGTGAGTTTAAATGGAGAATATGAAAGGGTTTAGCTCACAAGTTGGATATATATACATATATATATATATATATATATATATATATATATATATATATATATATATATATATATGTACACACTGTTGGCCTATTAAAGGGAAAGATAGTTTCACGTTCTATTGTTTTAGGGTGTTGTCTCGGAAATGGAGTTTGATTCCTGACAATGTAATCATAGCATGAGAGAGGGAGGAAAAAAAAAACCAAAACCTTACGGCCAAATGAGGTGGGGCTCCAGGTGTGCCATTCCTCCTCCCGACAGATGACTGTACATGGCTGAAGGCACATCTGCCCATCGATCGAGCATTCCTTCATCTCTACCTCCTCTCCCAAAACCCTCCTCTAACTTCCCTTCCCTTACCACTTCTCCTGCCCTCCCCTCAAACTTTCATCACCCTCAGTTCACCACCCTCATCCTTCCTTCCAGCACCCTCCAACTCCCCTTTGTCATCCGGGCGTGGCTCACCAGCAACTGTCAGCAAAACAGAATTTCGAGTTTACTTTTAAAGTGAGTATTCCTCAACCTCCTGCCATGAGACATTTACCTACCACTCAGGTGTGACCATCGGGCCCACAATGATCTATGCTATTGCCTCGTCAACTGCATTATGTACAGAAACATGCTTTCTATACAGATCATGAGCATCACTCCAGAGCTCGACCAAAAGTATGGGAACGTTTATGTACAAACCTTGAGATGGAAGGGAATAGCCAGGTGTTGACCAGTTCCAAATGACAAACACTTGACAGTTTGTTTGGTATTTTATCACTGATGGGTATCACAGAAATAAAAGTGAGAGGGGGCTCCCACATCTCATACAAGTCTTTCGAAGGTGTTAGAGTGAGATTAGCCACCATCTTCAGTTTGTGCATCCCCAAGTTCTTTCAAATGTTGTGGTTGTTTTTAACAAGACCACAATTGGCATTCCAAAACACCACAAAGATGCAGCTGGCAGACTTGACTGAAACCGCTTTTTTCCATCTGAATCTTCCTTGAAAGTATTCCCTTATTTTGCCATTCAGCCATGGCTTTCCACGATCATTCCTTTTTGATATACAAGGTACCAAGAGTTTTCCTCCAAACATGCTGTCCCAACTTGCACTCCAAATGATAAGCAGGCATTAATTTTCAGCGACGTGTGCGAATCTTGCTTTCTCTTTCATCATTCGTCGATTAGCCATCTTTACCAGCCTTAGTGTTGATGTGGTTCAAAAAAAAAACCATAATAACAGGAGCATGTGTTGTTGAACCGCAAACCAAAGCCAGACAGCAATTTGAAATTCAGCCGCGCAAGCTATGGCTACATAATGGCCTATTATTTTTTTAAAGGAAATCCGCATGACCACTCACGTTCGCAAACTAATGGGACAACTGGCTTAATGTCTCGGCCAAGATACGATAACCTTCAGGATGTCACATGCTCTCAGGTTCAGCACTGGAACCGAAGTTCACAGGACTGATGATACTATATAATGGGCACATGGCTTCCTGCATAGCTACGATCACTAGGAGGATGCAGCACATCATGGCATCATAAAGTGGATGCTGTTTGCCGAGTTTGGATTTCATATTACCGTTCTATATTCATATTAAATTACATATATTACTACATTTATTATTACTACCACTCACTGACTCATATTAAAGATCGGTACCTTCTGGGTGACTAAAATTTTGCGTGCCTGCAGAATGGGGGGAATAGAAAAAAAATGGGGGGAAAAATGCAGGTGAGTGACCTGAGACAATGGGGAAGCACGGTAATTTTGTGTGCCGATGGACATCAAAATCGGTACACCGGGCAAAATCACAGAACCATTGGAAAGCATCTGTAAATGGAAATATAAACTAGAACTACGTTGTCGATGGCACACCATCACATATTCCCACGCGCACTGCTTTGTCCCATTAACGGTAGGTGAAATTTTATCTTGCAAAATGGATTGACTATTCTTTTCCATTTGATGTGCTTTATAACCAAAGACTTACTACGTTTACGAAATCAGAAGTCATTGCAAGCATGTCAACATTTCATGAAACATTAATTTAACACTGTCCAGCAATATAGAACTGTGCATCAATTTAATCATAGGAATGAACTGTGTATAATATTGATTATAATTATTCATAGTCAATTAGATAAATACAGTAACACCTGTGACTGTTTGTCACTCATGGGGGCCACATAAGTAAGTTCTTTATAAAAGAATTTACCATGTACAATGGTAAATACACTTAAAAATTAAAATTCTAAAAGACAATATATATTTTTTTAAATCAGCCTCCATGACCCCACCCACTCTGGCCCGGCCCCGAGGGGTTATATCAAAAATCCGAAAGTGTTGTGCACTTGCCCATACATATATCTACTATGTCACAAAGTTTCAACTTCCTATTTCAAACGGTGTCGGAGGAGTTACAGGGTAAGACAGACGGACAGCAGAGACAATCACAATATTCCTGCTTTTCTTCGAAAGCGCGGCAATAATAAATGACAAGTCTGAAGACGACAATGGTTCACGAGCGGTATTTGACGATGTAGATTGTTTAAGAAGTCAAGGATGAGACAACGTGATAATGTTTGGCCAAGTTATAAAAATGATCAACATGATGTGGAATGAGTAACAGGTTATTAGCTGCAAAATGTCGAAAACCCGATTTCGTTCAACAACTTTCAAAATGTAACCTTTGCAAAACCTTTAAAGGTCGCAAAACAATGTTGTGGACATTAAAATAAGGAAACAGGATACGTGCTATAGCTTATTGGAGTTAGTTCGTCGAAGAAGGTCAAAAACCCGGTTTGATTCCCACAACTTCGAAAATTTGACCTTTGTGGCCTTTAAAGGTCATATGTCAAGGATTATGACCTTTGGTGCAAAACTTCCTCTGGAACATTCCAGGAACAATATAACGTCATATAGGCTATGTGGCATTTCACACTCCTCGGATTATCCATACTTTGATGAAATCAGCGTAAAAACAAACTTGAAGGGGGTGCCACGAGCAAGGTGTTTGAGATAGAGCAAAACGGTTTCAAGACTTTAGGTGGCGAATGACCTCAAGATTATACATAAAAAAATATTGTCATTCAAGCTCTCAAAGTTTGGGCGGTCGTATGATTTTTATGTCAAAAGTCGCAATTTTATAAGTTTTTGGCCTTGTGACCTTGACCTTGGGACGAAAATGAAAAATCGGACAATGACAATTTTTAGATAATTCATTTTGCTATTCAAATACCGAATAACCCATTGAATTTAGTCAATTCCCAAGGAGAATATAGATTTTTAATCCAACTACCCCTTAAAAATGGCTATTTTTGGGCGTGGCTCCGCCCACTATGGGCGTGGCTCCGCCCATTACGCCCTCATCCAGGTGAACACAACGAGACATTGATATCGAACACATAACCAAGTTTCATCAAGATCGGATGAAAGTCCACGGAGTTATGCTCTGGACAGACAGACACACAGACAAGCCAGTAGGCGGACATGGGTAGTCGACTACCCAATAGAACCTGACGCGATGTGCTCGTTCGATGGGGAATGACCTGAGGATTTAGCACAAGAAAATTCATGATTCGAGCTTCAAGGGTTAATGCTGCACATTGTTTTTTCGTTAAAATAGCCCCACATTTAGAGGTTTTTCGGCCGTTGCTAGGCAATGGAGGGGTCCGTAGCAACGGCACTTGCTCACGCATTGATAGGAAATACCATGAACCTACCATACCAGTTTCATGTATATCTTACTCATAGTCTCTGAGATATAACGAACTTCGTTTTTATCTTGCCAAAACGAAGTTTTTGCAAGATATGTTAGTCAGCTTGGATGTTTTTTTTGTTTGTTTGTTTTTTTTTTGTTTGTCTGTAATCACGTATAAAAAATTCTGCAGAGCACAGTTATCATTGGAAATTTTTGTAACTTCGCACATCAGAGGCCTATAGAGGTCCCTTTCAGCGCACAAAATTTTGAAGGTCAAGGTCAAAGGTCAAGATCACTGTCGCAAATCAGGGGAGTCGACGAAACCCTTATTTTTTGAGTAATTTTGATCGGATTGTCTTCAAACTTCATGGGAATATAGTTCATGGTCTGGCGCTTGCTGATTAATTTTTGGTGGCGATTGGCCTTGACCTTCATATGTTTTTTTTTTTGTCTGTAATCACGTATAAATCACTCTGCAGAGCACAGGACACATAATTAGGACATACCATGAACCTACCATACCAGTTTCATGTATATCTGACTCATAGTCTCTGAGATATAACGAACTTCGTTTTTTTATTGTTTTCGACCAGGGTTCATTCAAAGTCTATCTTCTCCGACAGTTTTCAGATGATCCGGCTTGAAATTTTTGACAATATGGCTGAATGCACTTGCCCACAGTCGCTCGTGGCCCGATTTTTGATTTTCAAAAAAAAATTTTTTCATGATTTTTCAAAAATTTCAAAGTCCCGTTGCTAGGCAACGGTGGTGTCCATAGCAACGGTTCTCATTTGCACACAACTAGGTCATGGTATGAACCTACCAACCAAGTTTCATCGAAATCGCCATTGTATTAACGGAGCACTGGACCGAACAGACAGACAGACAGACAGACAGACAGACAAGCCGCTAGGCAGAGTGAATGGATATCGGGTAGTCGTGGTGGCAAATGTGTCATCCGCATGAAGAGAGGGTGGGGGAGAGAGAAAATAATTTCTGATTTCCAAACATCATACAGGCTGTGTACTGGACTGTAGAGTTGGGAACTCGAGTCGGAGACTCTGGCTCGAGTTGCAAAATTTTGCGACCTGACAAAATTGACTTGAGGCTCAGATTTGGGACTTGGTGTCTGGGGACTTACGACTTGCTTGCAACTTACATACGACATGAGTTTATTATGACTTGTTCACAATGTTCAAAAAACACTCGCTGAATAAACATCAAATCAAAACGGGGTTTAAAATAAATGGGAAATTATTTTCAGTCGTCGGCATGCACGGTCCAGTCAATGATGACGTATACCTTGTATGTGCATGCATACTGTACATGGGCAGTTCACCAGAGCTCACGGTCACCGGGTTGCATACCGTTCTCCACTAAGGTTAAAGAGAGTGTCCACTCTCCAGATAGCACAAAGCACACCATGTCTAAGTGCAAGCACCAGCGTTAACAAAGGAAGCACAAGTTTATCCAAACCATGTTATTGCCATTCGGGTCGAATCGGGGAAACTTGGCCCCATGCATGTATCGACCCAATAAAATGAGTTTGTGATGATTTATACGTCATTTGACTTGGATTATTTAAACCTCGTCAATAATTGTAAATTGTATCATGACAACAATTGATGTTAATAACTTATATTGTTGCAGGGCCGGGTATCCGTGGCGAGCACGACCGCGAGTTGGAGCAGTAGAGTCATCTCCACCGAACACCTGGAATTTAGGTCGTGACTCTCGGATAAGTCCGAAAGGCACGGGTCCCTTACAGGACCATGGATCGCCAATAATTCGACCGCGTGGGATAGGGTCAATTGTCAAACTTCAATATACCTAAGTACCAACGTGGCAAAGCTACCGGGGAATTCACACCCTCGGCGGAACGAGCCGTTACCGTGCCTGAAGCATGTATAACCCGAGCGGATGGTTACCAAGGCCCGTCGGTCCAAATGAACAATTTACTTCCTCGCTATATATTTATTAATGGTGATCTGGATTGGAGAAGGGTGCGCCACATGCATACTGTATGTTGTTCGCATTTGGTGTGTTGGTTATGCCTCCGATCGCCTGAACAGTGGGAGGGGCTGTACTCTGTGGAGCTCTGTGGGCACGTGCTCCATGCAGCGCTGGCGTTTGTTGTTGGCTTCGACTGCTGCCCTTGGTCTTCTTACGCGAAGGGCGCAGCTGTGGTTTTTAGAGATGGGTGTCCGAGTGGAGTGTCTGCCAGCCTCGCGAGGACCCCTTGCTTGGATTTACCTCAGGAATAAAGAAAAGAGAATAAGAATGAGGTTCGGAGGTTGAAACAGACCTTGGTATGAGATTTACACAACGCACTGTCCCGTTTGAGCCACTAGAGAAGAAGGAAGGGACTTTCTGAACGTACATTAATGAAATAACTGACTGGGGACCACTGCATGTTGGCTGCTATTGGTGTTGGAAGGATGTGGTTTCCAGAACCGCAACAATATATATATATATATATATATATATATATATATATATATATATATATATATATATATATATATATATATTGAAACGGAAGACCAAGAAGGAATCCAAAGAAGTAAAGAGCAAAGATTGAGTCATCAGGAGGAACCTGGATAGGATTTGGATTTCATCCGCTACCCCACAACCCTCAAACCCATCCAGGCACAGCCAAGTGAGCTTAACAGAAAATTTTCTGCAACAATTCACTTCTCCTTCGAGAGATAGCTAATGAATTTAGAGGAATAGAGAAAAAAGTGATGAAAATAAGAAAAAGCAAGAATTAGAATGAATAAAGAGAATCGTGAAATTTAAAAAAACTAAGAAGTGTGAAAGTAACAAAGAACAAAGATGTCAGGAAGAACCCAGACAAATATGTTTATATAAAAGATTTAATACATAACATTGGGGAGGTTGGGATAACACATGTTTTCAAGAAGAAGAAGGCACTTCCAACCAAAAGCAAAACTAGATCTACTCCGCTAATTTGAGCAATAAGCAAGAGCAGATCCGGTCTCAGGCAAAGTTTCACCAGCTTCACAGCCGGCTTCCTCGGGCACAATAGTCCCCGAGCCTCAGCACGTGTTGGGTTTTTATTTCAATACGACCACTCATTTCCCATGGGTGAAACTCCTTCCATATTTTACGGAAATCCATAGTTTTTGTAACGCCCCATATCTGGAGGTTTCCATATGTTCGTCATCAGATGAACATGCCGTGATTATAGGGAATTGAGGTGCTATTCCGATATGCCGATTCGTTTATTAACACATTTCATCCCGATGTGGTGAAATGCCAACACAACAATGCATCATAACCACGATTAAGTGAATTACTCCCATGGTAGTTATTATTATGAGCTATTTTTGTAGGTGTTCGCCGAACAGTTGGCTACAAAAGCTTGCAAGCGCGTCACCATGAAAAGGAAAAGGCGGGCTTTCTCCGATCGGAATGGAAGGCTGTGGCGTTCCTTCATCCCTGGTGGGCGATTTATAATAGCTGGAGAACAAAGGTTGAGTTATGACTGAGATGGGACTTACTATTTATCTTTCAGTAGAAATATTCTTCAATCGTCTCACAAAAGGTCAAAGAGAACTTGCGCGCCATTGCGATCTGAAGCAGCATCATTTGGCTTTTCATGTAATATAATACGTAAATATTCTCGAGCTCGGGTTGATCGGGGGTTTTCCGGTGGTGGGTGCAACCGGGAGAGAGACGAGCGGATTGTTCGGTCACATTTGGAATAAAGAATTGACTCGGATTCCGAATGCCTTGGATGTCTTCTCCTTCCACGCTAAAGATCTGCCTGCTTTGTGTTTTGGGTGCGAATGACCACCGTTTGTTGGTGTCGATCAGACGCACTTCACTCCCCAGAGATCGTCTGTGCCTACTGTTGTTCTGAAAAGGGCAACCCTTATCGTGGAATTTTGCTGGTAAGGATTCTTTCTTTGATATTGGAACCTTGTATGTCTTGTGTTGCCTTGCGTGGATTGGTGAGCTCGTCTGAAGAGTATGGAATCGATTTCTTCTTGGATCCTTCATCAACATTCCTGCCTTCGTCCCTGCCGGGATCCATAGGGTGATTCAGATAAGTACCTCGGCAACTTACCATTCCCTTGTGACACTTTTACTCCTTTCAGACATATTGCCGTCACTTGTACGTTCACAACTCTGACCGATGGCGAACGCTGATGTAGTGCCCCATGTTACACATTTTGTTAATCTCAGAAGGAGTCAACCCACCTGGTGTTAATTAAACATTGGGAGAGGGGCTCAAACCCAAGACCCTAAGATCTTAAGCCAGCCACCATAACCATTAAGCCAACACCAGGCTCCAGGAATGAATGTACAGGTGAAATAAAAAAAAAATTCTTCCCTAAATATCATTCATTTACATTTCTTTTTTGTTACAATATGGACAGGATTACCTCCAAAATGCATATTTTGACAAAAAATTTTGAAAATTTTCAAAATAACTCTGGACACCCCAAGGAAAATGTCGTTTTTCCTTTTTTCAAAAGTTCTGCAGTTTCACCCATACTCACGTGCTGGTGTTTGAGGTGACATGGAGTGCTTTAAAAATATATATTATTTTGCAAACCTGAATCAAAATAAACGTCAAATCACATAATCGATGGGCTACTGTGCTCTTTTTTTATTTTTATTTTTACTTGTACGTGATCTGGTGTTGTTTGTGTGTGGCTGAGCATGTATGTGTGTGTGTGTGCTTGATGTTTTAGCTTCCGGGGCACGAAGATGGCTGGTGTCGTATCCGCAATGGACGTAATGAGGTGTTGGTTGTGTCAGTGTTGGGGGTTCTCGTTGGGTGTTGTGCACATATGGATGTGGTGTTTGGGATTGAGTGTTGGTTGTTGCTCACCTTATCTAGCCGTTTGCACCATCCAGTTTTCAACATTTGCATCAGAGTTGTGTATCGTGTGGGTATGTCCAACGTCTCCCCATTAAAACCACCCGAGCTGTTAGTCACAATCTCTGCATGACGACTGGTAAACTACTCCAGATTTATCACCAGTTGGTATTGTGTCCTTTAGTTTTGAGATGACATTACGGATGGTGAGTAGAGGCTTGTAGGCTACACCAATCCGTGCACCACGTACTCTCCTGCCAATCCTTTCAGAAAGGCCCGGGTAGTATGGCAGTACACAGTGCCCAAGCGTGTCTGGCTCCTTCCATTCTGTCCGTTTTGGTTCTTTCAAGTTGGGGAGTATCCCCTTGCTGTACCCATTTTTGAGCAGGACTCCTCGAACTAATATGATTTCTTGAAATGCATCAGCTTTGGAAATGACACCATCCATGCCCAAACTGCCAAGATCTGTGCTAGACTGCATTTGCAGGAGATTTGGTTGTACTAGTTAAAATCCAGTAATATGCTGGTATGGGTTGGATTCTTGAAAAAAATCAGTCTTTAAGGAGCCGTCAGGCTTACAGTGAACCTCCACATCCAAAAATGCCAGTTTGCTTTCTTTTTCAATTTCGATTGTGAAGTTAATGCTGGGGAATATCCAGCCAAGTTTCCCTAGTAGGTGGTGTACCATGTTTGTGTGCATAATGGAGAAGGTGTCATCTGCATACCTGTTCCAGTATCGTGGGAGCCAATTCTCATGAGACTCAAATATACTTTGTTCAAGTTCTTCCATCACCAAATTAGCCACACCAGCAGAGACTTGGGAGGCTTGGTGGTGCACTTTTCTGTCTGCGTTGTCAATGAGGACTCACCAACAAGTGACAAAACCTGTCCAGCAGTTGATGGGGGGGGGGGGGATAACATTGGGATTCTCATGTATGCACTACAGTCAGTCCTCGCTTAACGTTGTAGTTACGTTTTTGAAAAGTGTAACTTTAACTGAAACGGCTTTAAGCAAATCCAATTTACCCAA
>NC_140968.1:89998814-90041314 GCF_056783735.1 Eptatretus burgeri
GCCACGACCTTTACCGTCACACCTCGCAACCGTCGCATCGCCACCGTTCTTGCGCCGCTTGTGGGTACCGGTATTGGACTCGTGCAGGGCGCGCGCCGAACAGCATGTACAAAACCACGGACTTTCCGCTCCAAAAACGGATCAAAAACGACTCGCGCCCACTTTTGTTCCGTCCAATCGGTGAGCGAGGGGCGATTTGGCCCCGCCTCCAGGGCGTTGGAGGGCGGTCGCTATATGCAAATTCATGGATCAAAAAGCATTCACGCCCACTTTTTCTCGGGCCAATGGGGAGCGAGGTGAAAGGTCGAAGGCAGGGGGTCAAAGGCGAAGCCACGGGGCCGATATAAGCGGCCGCGTTCGTCAGAATCGGGTCGTCGTGTGCGTTGGAGTTGAGTGCAGTTGGGAAGTTCGCAGGAGGAAGAGTTCGGAGTTGGAGTCGGAGCGAAGAGGACGGAGCTGTGGAGAGGCGGCGGCGGCGAAGGCAGACGAGGGGGTGCTCGCGTCGGTGCCGGGAGCTGCACACCAGGGAGGCCGACGGCGCGACCTGGTCGAGGTGGAGACGCTCGCCGCGGGACCCGAGACAGGGTTAAATCCTCCTTTCCCCGAGCATCAGCAACCCCCTCCTGTTTCCCCCCGCGCTGAGATAGTGCGACAAAAGGGGGCCCCCTTCCCACCCCCTACCAGACACTGTCCGCGAGGCCTGCGGAGTTGGGGCGACATCGACACTTCGCGCCTCATCATCAGACGGGTAGGCCCGACCCGGTCTCGGCCCCAGGCCCGCCTCATCCTTGAGGGTGTTCTTTTTCTTTGCTTTGAGTGTGTGTGTTGTCGGCACCGTCTGTGAAGTAAAATTGTATAAGTGTTGCCGTGTGCTCGGTAGTCGGATAGCTCTGCATTGTGTCTTCGCTTTTACATTTGCTTTTTGTGTAAAATTGCATTGTGTTTCTTTTCCTTTTTCATGTGCTTTTGGTGGAATTGTATATGTGTGCTTTCCGTTCATCGCGAATAAATGTGCTTTATGTTGAACTGTTTTCCCGCTTCGCTTCGTCATTTCTTTCATTGAATCCCCATCTTGCTTCACGTAAAGGGTTGGTCCTGGGCTAAGACGCCCGATAATTAATCGAACCGTCGAGGCCGACGAATAACACCGCTCGGTTATCCCGATAGTACGGAACGGGTCGCTTAAGTGGCCCGTGTCCGAAGTCGACCTGCGGCGAGGTGCGATCGCCCGGTCTACCCTCCGTGTGGGTACTTAGGTAGGTCGAATTTGGCGAGCAACCCTATCCCACGCGGGGGCCGATTGGCTCGATCGCGGTGAGACCGAAAGGTCCACCCGTGACTGGTTCCCGGCGTTAGTCCGAGAGGGTCACGACTGGATTGTCCGTCCGGTGGGCGACGTGCCGCGATTCGAGTTACGTGGCCGTCAGCACGCCGGCGGGCGCGAATCCGCGACACTGGTGTCAGGTCGTGCGATACAAACTCATCGCCCTCCTCGCAGCACTGGTAACGGAGAACGGGAAAACGGGCTCTCCTGTCTCCAATTAAATTCACGGGAATCGGTCCAGGGGTGAGAGAAGCGACCCCCGATTCCCTCCAAATTACGAGCGAGCTAAATTAACGCTTTACGAGAAGCAAGATGGCGTCTCAAGGCGAGCGGGTGCCGGGTGGATTAGGTATGTGTAAGAGTAATGTAGAATCCATGGCTCAGGACGAGATCACCGTGCAAGAGAAACCCGTACCAGAAGGTTGGGAAAGGCATCGATGCCGTTCATCTGGTCGGTTTTTTTATTATAACTCCACCACTAAATGTAGTCAGTGGGAGTGGCCAGGGCAGGTGACAATGCGGCACGTTATGGAACTCGCGCAGAGCATAATTGACGGAATTAAAGAAAGGAACAACGAAATGAAGAGAAATACGCAACAAATGGAAAATAAAAAAATGGATGGAAACGCACTCGAAGCGAAAAACCAATTAAAAGAAAGCCAGGAGGAGACAGAGGAGGGATTGAAGGTCGAAACGGTGGAGTGTGAGAAAAGACTTCAAGACATGACGAAGAGAGTTGATAAGCTGGGACTGGAGGTAAAAACGGAGACAGAGGAACTGGGAAGACGGGTAGAAAACCACAAGCGCAAGCCGGAAGAACAGTTCGAAGCCAAAGCAAGGTCGGAGGGTGCGGAGATGAGAAAAGAATTGGAAAAGAAAGTTTCTGAGTTACAGAAACACCAAAACAAAGAGAGGGAACTACAAAACGAACTGAGAGCGTTAAAAGAGGAAAGGAAGAGAACGGAAAATGAAACTTTAAGAAACCACACTGTACAGATCGAACAGCTGGAAGCGAAGGCCAGACTAAAGAATGAGGAACAAGAAAGAGTAATGAGGGAAGAACGAATGAGACAGGAGAAAGAAATCAGTCAGTTGAAAGAAATGACGAGATTGCAGAAGGAGGAACAAGAGAGACAGTGGAATAGAAAACTGAAAGAGTATGAATTTGAAACTGAACGACAAAAGGAAAAAAATAGGTTTGAATACGAGGAGAAAGTAAAGGAGCAAGGAATGAAGCAGGAAGGAGAAATCAGGAGATTGAAGGACACAACGAGATTGGAGAGGGAAGAACGAGAGGAACAATGGAATAGAAAACAAAAAGAACATGAATCTGAGGTTGACCAATTGAAAGAAAGGCTGGAGTACGAGGAGATAGACAAAGAACAGCCAATGAAACACAAAAGGGAGATTAACCAAATGAAGAAAACCATGAAACTGGATAAGGAAAGACAGGAGAGGAAACTCGGAAGAGTAATGAGACAGCAGCGAATGAAACACAAAATGGAGATGAACCAAATCAAGAAAACCATGAAACTGGATAAGGAAGGACAGGAGAGGGAACGAGGAAGAGTAATGAGACAGCAGCAAATGAAACACAAAAAGGACATTAACCAAATTAAGCAAACAACGAAACTGGAGAAGGAAGGACAGGAGAGGAAACAAGGAAGAGTAATGAGACAGCAGCAAATGAAACACAAAAGGGAGATTACCAAATGAAGCAAACAACGAAACTGGAGAAGGAAGGACAGGAGAGGAAACAAGGAAGAGTAATGAGACAACAGCAAATGAAACACAAAAAGGAGATTAACCAAATGAAGAAAACCATGAAACTGGATAAGGAAAGACAGGAGAGGAAACTAGGAAGAGTAATGAGACAGCAGCGAATGAAACACAAAATGGAGATGAACCAAATCAAGAAAACCATGAAACTGGAGAAGGAAGGACAGGAGAGGGAACGAGGAAGAGTAATGAGACAGCAGCAAATGAAACACAAAAAGGACATTAACCAAATTAAGCAAACAACGAAATTGGAGAAGGAAGGACAGGAGAGGAAACAAGGAAGAGTAATGAGACAACAGCAAATGAAACACAAAAAGGAGATTAACCAAATGAAGCAAACAACGAAACTGGAGAAGGAAGGACAGGAGAGGAAACAAGGAAGAGTAATGAGACAGCAGCGAATGAAACACAAAAAGGAGATTAACCAAATGAAGCAAACCATGAAACTGGAGAAGGAAGGACAGGAGAGGAAACGAGGAAGAGTAATGAGAGAACAGCGAATGAAACACAGGAAGGAAATGAGCCAATTGAAAGAAACTATGAGATTGGAAAACAAAGAGCAGGAGGAACAGTGGGAGAGAAAACAACAACTATATGAGTGTGAAATTGAACAACTAAAACGGAGAGCGAGATTGGAGTCAACGGAGATTGAGGAGCTACGGAGGGAGAACGAACAGCTAATGGGGCTCAGAGAGAAAGAACGACTCAGATGGGAAGGAAAAAGGAACCAGGAAGAGACAGAAAAAAGGAACCAGGAGAGAAAATGTATAGAGACACGGGAGACAGAAAAAATAGAGGGAAGACTGGACGATGAAGACGGGGTGAGTGACGCACACACACACGGAGGTAGTGGAGGATAATGAGGGTGAGCTGGCGGACTGGGGAGAGACCCAGTGCGAGCACCTGGGTGGCCTCCTCCAGGAACGAGGGGAGGGAGTATGCCCCCTTGAGGCGAGTCACGACCAGGTGAGTTCGGTCGTGCTTTGCGAGGTTGAGGGGAGGAGTGCTGCGAACGGGTGCTTGGAGAGCTTGGGGGGTATAGAGGCCCCGGAGACCCTTGTGGGGACACAAATCCCCAGTGTGGTTGTCCCTGTGCGTGTGGTGCAAGGTGTGAGTGCGTCCCCGTGTGTGGAAGCGACCCCGTGTGTGAGTGGTGTGGTGGCAATGGTGCCGGAGTACGTGCTTCCCAGCACGCCGTGTGTGAATGAGGCACCGTGTGTGGAAGAGGCCGTGTGTGTGGATGAAACGGCCAGTGTGGATGAGGCACCGCGGGTGAGTGCCCCCGCGTGGGTGAGTGAACGGCCGTGTGCAAGGTCGCTGTGTGCAAGGGAGACCGTGTGTGTGAGAGAGCGGTATGTGAGGGAGATGGCGGTTGGCATGCGGGAGCACGCAGCCGCGTCTCCCGGGGTGAATGTGATGGAATGGAGTGTGAGCGTCGTAACACGCAGGTGTGCGTGGGTCGAATGGCGACGACGGCGACATGTAAGGAAAGAAGCCGAGTAGCGGCTGTAGTTGTTTCGGGGACCGTGCCGGGTTCACCCAGCAGTGAGCACGAGGTCCGTGCTGTGCAACGCACGAGACCCCCACGTGCTCGCTTGCGATAGTGAAGTCCCGGTCCGGAAACGCCAGCGGTGGATTTGCCGATCCCGCGGACGGACAAAGTTTAGGCAGGATAACGGATTTGGACCGGACGGGTTCTCCACGCGATCGTGTGTGTTAAGCTCCAATGGGCAAAGCACATGTGTTCGTGTGGGGAACCCCTCGAGACGTGGGGCTTGTTTTTTTTTTATGCGCACGGTGACGCCATGGCTGCACGTGGGGTTGGAATCCGGCTGGAGGGGTATCACTGCCGGATGGTGCCGTCCAAGGAGGGACGAGGAACACGTGCAGCTGCATGACGTCACGGGCAGGTGCAAAGTGCGCGAGCTCTGAGTTGCCGCGCTGGTGCTGCGCAGGTAAAGAAAAAAAAAAGGGCAAGCCTCACTTTCGGGTGCACAGGATTCCTGGGCAAGGGGTGGAAGACCCCCTTACCTGGGCACAGGATGGAAACTAGTTAGGGGGAAGGGTTAGCATAGCTAGACCGACTTCATGGGGCAGGGGTAAGTCCTCATGGAGTCCGTGGAATGGATTAGTTAGAGGGATTGTAGCGAGATTTAGGTTGGGAAATAAAATGATTTATTTGAGGACATGGACAGACTTGTGAATGCGTAGAGGGGACGTAGTTTAGCTACGTAGTGTTAAAAGGAACGTGCCATAGTGTAAGGGATGACGTGGGAGCACGAGTTAGTTAGGGGATGTAGTGAGGAGGATGGCAGAGTTCAGCGGTGTGTGTGCTGAAGAGTTGTGAGGTGAGCACTTGGTGAGTGAGTGAGGCCAGTGGGTCTGTGTGAATGGAGCGAGTCTGGAATGCATGGTGCGATGAGTGATTGGGGGGAGGAGTGACTCCCGCCCAAGGGACCCCGGGGTCACTATAAAGTGAGTTAGGGGGTTAGTCAAATTGAAAAATGGAGGTCGTTTTGTTGTTGGTGTGAATGTAGGCTCGAAACCCGTTTGGAGGGGTGCAGGAGCCCTGTTGACGGGCTTGGGAGCGTGGCTGCGAAAGGTGAGTATTGCTGAGTGGGTACCCCGGGCACCAGGCTAGTCGGCCGTGGTAGGCCAAGGGCCCATGGGGGGCCGGGATAGCGTAGTGGGCACGGGTGCGCCTGCTTGGTGCGGGGGCCCGGGGCGCCATTGGCCGCGTGGGCAGTGTTGTGGGCAAGGGTAACCCTCGGAAAGGGGCCCGGGAAGCCAGCCTGCCACGTGTGCGTTTCAGGGGAGGTGCCATGGGGGGCACTCCCCGGTGTTAGGGAGCTGGTAGGCTCGGAGGCAGTGTAGTGCCCGGGGGTGCCATAGCGGGAGATTCGGCAGAGGGTCGTGCCTGCCAAAGGGAGCCACGTGTCCCAGCCAGGAGACCGTGTGAGGGCACGGAGAGAAAATTGGGGGGCGAGGCCCGAAATTGTGAGGACACCAACACAGGCGACGGGAATCTGGGTTGTTAGAACCAATAGTTTAAGCGAGAGGCGCTTGTTGAAAGCCCCGGGGTAGTTTAACAGTTAAATGGTTAGGGTAGATTAGGAGATGTACCCCTCCGCACCATCCATCCCCTCGCTGTCGTTGTGGGCCGCTGGACCCACTTTGGTTATAGATCGCCGAACTCTGGGGAGGCCATTCTGAGGCTTCGTTGGGCCTCGGCACAGGACGTTAGCTCTCCCTTGTTCCCCTCCGGGAAGGGAACGTAGGGGTTGGGAGGAGGCTAGGTGACAGGATAGGTTAGCTGAACAAGGACAGTAAAGGGGGTTAGGGGACGATTTATAGTGGGGAGTTAAATAAAAACAACAACAAAAAAAATAAGTGGGGGCTAACTTGGGGTTTGACAAATTAAGGGAGTGGGTATGTACAGTGACAGGCAAAGGCGATAGGTGGGAGGGAGACAGGTAGGTAGGTCCGAGCCCGCCTTCCAAGTGGCCAGCACCACCGCACTCCCTCCACCAACCTCCACGGAACGGCAAAGGCTGGCCAACTTCATCTGCAGCTGCTGTGCTGCAAGGCCTGTGCCGGCTGGATCGTCTGCAGCTGCTGTGCTGCAAGGCCTGTGCCGGCCCACTTCATCTGCCGGCTGGCTATTTTTCTTCAAGGCCTGTACCGGCCAGTTCATCTGCCGGCTGTGTTTGCCTGCAGCAGCTTTCTTCTGCGGGCTGTGTTTGCCTGCAGCGGCCTTCTTCTGCGGGCTGTGTTTGCCTGCTCACCTTTGCCATGCCATGCCCACTGCCCACGTTCACCAGCCCCGTTCAATTTTGCTTTGCCCCCCCCCCCTGTTCATTTCCATGTGCGCCAGGATCCGCAAGGCAACAGTTTGCAAGCTGCAAGAACTGCCCTGTTGGCAGCTACAACACGGGCCTGCAGTGGCGGCCCGTGCACCGTGTTTGTGTTCATCCATCCATTCGTTGTGTTCATTGCGTGTGCCACTTGAGCTGGCACGGAGACTGCATTTGTGCAGCCCATGCACCGTTGTGGTTCACTGCGTTCAGTTCAAAAGGGAAGGCCTTGGACTGCGTGTGAGCAGCCAGCCACGTTCCCTGTCACCTGCATTGTTTGAGCCAGAGACTGCATGTGAGCAGCCTGGCTCCCTGCTAACTGCTTTTCTTTTGCAGAGTTCAGTGATCCTGGGCCATGGTTTAGTGTAAAATTTGTAAGTTAAGGTTAAGATGTACTGTAAATATGAGTGCGCCCCCGGCATGTCTGTCCTAGCGCCGGCAATTTTATTTAAGTCGTCCGTGTGAGTGAGTTTGTTTAGGTAGTTACGCAGCCCTCAGGTTATTTATTTTGGGGACACGAATACCATGAATGTCGCACTCAGGGATCCGTAGGTAAAATGTACTAGGGGAAAACTACACATGATGGCACACGAAAATTTGACGACTCGGGACGAGTCTGTAAAAAGGGGAGGGGGTAGTGTTGTGGTTACCAAATTCGCAAACCACCATTCAGGTCCCTTAGGTGAGATATCTCGGTAAGTATATGTGTAGTTAGGCCCAAACCCGTTGTCTAGAGGGAATAAATGTCATTTATGCGTGCTGCGACTCTTCAGGATAGCCGTTTTTCTTTTACTATCTTTATTTTGGACCAGCCGCCATTATTACCACCACCAACCACAACGCGGCCATCACACAACAACCACCAACCACAACGCCGCTTCACCACAACAGCCACGACCTTTACCGTCACACCTCGCAACCGTCGCATCGCCACCGTTCTTGCGCCGCTTGTGGGTACCGGTATTGGACTCGTGCAGGGCGCGCGCCGAACAGCGTGTACAAAACCACGGACTTTCCGCTCCAAAAACGGATCAAAAACGACTCGCGCCCACTTTTGTTCCGTCCAATCGGTGAGCGAGGGGCGATTTGGCCCCGCCTCCAGGGCGTTGGAGGGCGGTCGCTATCTGCAAATTCATGGATCAAAAAGCATTCACGCCCACTTTTTCTCGGGCCAATGGGGAGCGAGGTGAAAGGTCGAAGGCAGGGGGTCAAAGGCGAAGCCACGGGGCTGATATAAGCGGCCGCGTTCGTCAGAATCGGGTCGTCGTGTGCGTTGGAGTTGAGTGCAGTTGGGAAGTTCGCAGGAGGAAGAGTTCGGAGTTGGAGTCGGAGCGAAGAGGACGGAGCTGTGGAGAGGCGGCGGCGGCGAAGGCAGACGAGGGGGTGCTCACGTCGGTGCCGGGAGCTGCACACCAGGGAGGCCAACGGCGCGACCTGGTCAAGGTGGAGACGCTCGCCGCGGGACCCGAGACAGGGTTAAATCCTCCTTTCCCCGAGCATCAGCAACCCCCTCCTGTTTCCCTCCGCGCTGAGATAGTGCGACAAAAGGGGGCCCCCTTCCCACCCCCTACCAGACACTGTCCGCGAGGCCCGCGGAGTTGGGGCACCATCGCCACTTCGCGCCTCATCATCAGACGGGTAGGCCCGACCCGGTCTCGGCCCCAGGCCCGCCTCATCCTTGAGGGTGTTCTTTTTCTTTGCTTTGAGTGTGTGTGTTGTCGGCGCCGTCTGTGAAGTAAAATTGTATAAGTGTTGCCGTGTGCTCGGTAGTCGGATAGCTCTGCATTGTGTCTTCGCTTTTACATTTGCTTTTTGTGTAAAATTGCATTGTGTTTCTTTTCCTTTTTCATGTGCTTTTGGTGGAATTGTATATGTGTGCTTTCCGTTCATCGCGAATAAATGTGCTTTATGTTGAACTGTTTTCCCGCTTCGCTTCGTCATTTCTTTCATTGAATCCCCATCTTGCTTCACGTAAAGGGTTGGTCCTGGGCTAAGACGCCCGATAATTAATCGAACCGTCGAGGCCGACGAATAACACCGCTCGGTTATCCCGATAGTACGGAACGGGTCGCTTAAGTGGCCCGTGTCCGAAGTCGACCTGCGGCGAGGTGCGATCGCCCGGTCTACCCTCCGTGTGGGTACTTAGGTAGGTCGAATTTGGCGAGCAACCCTATCCCACGCGGGGGCCGATTGGCTCGATCGCGGTGAGACCGAAAGGTCCACCCGTGACTGGTTCCCGGCGTTAGTCCGAGAGGGTCACGACTGGATTGTCCGTCCGGTGGGCGACGTGCCGCGATTCGAGTTACGTGGCCGTCAGCACGCCGGCGGGCGCGAATCCGCGACAATATATATATATATATATATATATATATATATATATATATATATATATATATATATATATATATATATATATATATATAAACAATCCATATATATATATATAAACAATCCATATATATATATAAACAATCCATATATTACTAAAACTCTCATCTTGTATATATGTATGTATTTATGTATGTATGTATATTCCTGAAATTCAGCCAAAACGGTACAAGGTAGCGCAAAATTTTTAGTGCCACCTTACTCACCATTGTCCTACGGTCTGCAGTATCAAGTTTCATTAAAATCTGGCAAAGAAAAAATTATTAAAAAATCAATTCCCGATTTAGCCAAGTCCTCTTCGGGAGAATTTGATCAATGCAAACAACCTCAGCGGTATAGTTCGCTGGATCTATCTTTTTTTTCGTGAAATTATTTATTAAAAAACTCTCAAACATTTGAGATTGATACAGAACGATTTATTTTTAAGCATAAAATAAACATCACCATTTTGATCTAATACTTCCGTGTTCATTAATAAATAAAATTGTGTTTTGAAGATTACGCACAATAATTTCTTCGACTTTCTTTTCTCCGTTTTTTTTTTTTCCACATTGATGCGTAATATCAAGTTTCGTACAAATCGGGCAACGAAAAAAATTATTAAAGAATCAATTCCAAATCCAGTCAAGTCCTCTTCGGGATTATTTGATCAACGCAAACAACCTCAGCGGTATAGTTCACTGGAGCTATCTTTTTTTTTGTTTTGAAATGATTTTTTTTAATCAACCGCTGTCACAAAGGGAACCCAATGGGTTCACAGGTCGTCTTGTATTCAAATAATAGGCAATAAACCATTCCACGACCAACGTGGTGTGTCGGTCATGGAATCGTTTAAGGAAAATCTAAACGAATGAAGGGTGTGTGTGTGTGTGTGTGTGTGTGTGTGTGTGTGTGTGTGTGTGTGTGTGTGTGTGTGTGTGTGTGTGTGTGTGTGTGTGTGTGTGTGTGTGTGTGTGTGTGTGTGTGTGTGTGTGTGTGTGTGTGTGTGTGTGTACACATATGGGGTTTGAGGTTTCATAATGTGGAATGGATTCCCCCCAGGGTGAGCTCAAAGTATCCACCTTCATTTTGGTTCAGGGTCACGATTCATGGACCAAGCTGTGATGTTTTCTGTTCTCAAAGTTTTGTGCCGAGGGCTCTCTTCAGGATCGTTACTGAGCCCAGGACGGCTTCCAACTGTAGTTCATTTGTAGTGATATTCCCAGGGATGGTTTTGCATATCTCTGTGAGGTTCTTCGTCATTCTTCTCATGAGGTTCTTCATCATTACTGGTGCAACTTTGGCATTCTTCAGCTTTCAGGATCTTTTCACTTCATGCTTGAGATCTTGGTATTTGTTCATTTTCATGATTTCTCCATCGTAAGTCCAAAATCAACAGTATTAACACCTCAATTAGCTATGCCTTCTTCTGTTTTTGTTTTTTTTTTGTACTCCACTGGTCACAAGTTATAGAACACCCCCATTTTTCCAGTTTTTACTGAAATTTAAGCAGTTTAATGCTTCAATGTACTCTGAAATTAAAGCACAGAACAAATAAACAATTGCAGATAGGAAAGAAATCATGGGATTATTTTGTTGAACAAAATTTAATCTAAATTTTTGACTCATCAAATTAGCCACCTTTTGCAGATGTAACAGCCGAACATACTCATGGCATTCTTTCGACAATGGAAGTCAAATATTTTTCGCAAAGTTCTTCCCAACACTGTTGCAGAAATCCCCACAAATGTGTTGCACTTGTAGGTTGCTTTGCTTTCATCCTTCTTTCCAGTTCATCTCAAAGCAGCTCGAAGGGGTTTAAATCTGGAGACTGTGCTGGCCATTCCATGATTTAAAGCCTACCATCTTGTTCTTTTCTTCTAAGGTAGTTCTCACATAGCCTGGAGGTATGTTTTGGGTCGTTATCTTGCTATAGGATGAACCCCTGACCAACTAGGCATCAACCAGAGGGTATTTCATGGCACTGCAAAATGCTGTGGTAGCCCTTTTGGTTCAGAGTGCCAGTCACCGACTCTGGATCCAGCAAAAGAGACCCAGATCATCACGCTTCCTCCTCCATGTTTGACAGTTGGTGTTACACACTGAGGAACCATCCTTTCGCAGACTCGATGGCATACAAAAACCCTGCGTGATGAACCGAAGATTTCAAAGTTTTGATTCATCAGTCCATAAGACCTTCTTCCAGTTTTCAGAAGTCCACTGGCGGTGCTTCATGGCCCAGGATAACCTCTTTTTCTTACTTTGCCATCTTAGCAATGGCTTTCTTACTGCCACTTGATCTGTCAAACCTGCATCTCAAAGTCTTCTCTTCACAGTTGAAACTGACACTTCCTTACTTCCACCAGTATTAAGCTATGCTTGAAGCTGCTGTCCTGTGAGCCACCTATCAAGCAAGCTGTTGACTCTCAGAAACTTGTCTTCTGATTGTGTTGTGGCTTTGGGTCTGCCAGACCTCTTCCTGTCAGAGTTTCCTCCAGTTTCCAAGTGCCATTTGATGATATCGGAAACTGTACTCACTGACACCTTGGCTTCTTTGCCATTTCTCTAAAGGAAAGACCTATTCTTTTAAGGGTTATCATGGTCTATCTGTCTTCCTTTGTTAATTGTGTTTTTCTCGCCATTATCATCGGAATATACTACTTCCTGCAGTGCAATATTGTCTAAATAATGTTTCAGAGGGTGTAGCAACACAGTCTGTTCCAACACTGATTTTACAAAGACAGAGGGTTTGAAACTAATCAACAAAAGTTTGGACACCTGAAGGAATTGTTTGCATCAACATTCAAGGTTTAACTTACTTCGATTTCTGCAGAACAGCTGCAGTTACTAACGCATTACTTGTTCCCTGAAAAGGGCCTTTTTTAACAACTGAAAGTTACATTATTTTTCAGTTTTTCGTTTGCTAAACTTTTTTTTTAACCTCTGGCAGTTTATCGCTAAGGTTTGTACCATTTCAGGTTATTCACTAGACTTAAACTGCTTACATTTATGAAAAAAACTGAAAAATGGGGGTGTTCTAAAACTCTAGTCCGGTGGAGTACCTAAGTGTGATATCTGGTCGCAATGCTTTGTTTACAATGTTCACACCCGATGGGATCATAAGGTTGCTTGTGAGCAGTACTTCAATGTTTTCTGGGATTGCTTTTGGTTCATTTTCCCAAATTTTCCCACATTTTCAAAGTTTTTGCAGATGTGCCAGCAGATTACTTTACAAACTCTGTTGTGTCATTGTCAGGGTCAGGTATGGGAGCATGGGGCAGAGCAGCACGTCGCTGTGTCCACTTTTCGCCGGTACTCCCAGTACTCCAGGGGCCTCAGTCTGGCCATCCCCCAGGCAAATGCCTGGCCCATCCCCATCTCCTTGAGATGCCGATCAACCTGCTGCAACCACGAGGCACGTGGTCAGCCCATTGGCCTCCTCCACTCACGAGACTCCCTCGCTGAGAGAATCTGGTGAGCAGGATCAGCGTCAGGAAAACGAGCCACATGTCCATACAGCCGCAGCTGATGCTCACAGACTATGCAGATAACAAATCTCATTTGAGTCTCTCTCAGCAACCGCTCGTTGGACACAAAGTCCAACCTGCGATAGCCAAGGAGTCTCCGAAGAGACTAAGTACGAAAGGAATTAAGTCTCCGTCTCAGATCCTTGGTCAGCGTCCAAGTCTCGCATCCATAGAGCAAGACTGGAAGCACCAATGACCTGAAGACTCGGACTTTCGTTCTCCCGCACAGGTACCACAATAATGGGCCACACCCCATTATTCAGTGCATCCATCACTCCCCAGGCCCGACCCAGACGTCTACTGATCTCTGACTCACAGCCAGCAGAGATATAAATATCAATGCCAAGGTAAGTGCATTTCTCCACGACCTCAACATCCTCACCACAAACAGGCACAGACAGGACAGCGGCATCCAAGATGTCATTGAAAGCCTGGATCTTAGTTTTTAACCCAGGAAACCCGTAATCCCAGTGGCTCCGACTCCTCATTCGGCCCCTCAAGGGATCTCTAGAGTCTCTGCAAAGATGACTGCATCATCTACGAAATCAAGGTCAAAGATCTTGACATTCCCAAATGATGCCCTGCAGCTTGATCTCTCCGGCATCCTCCCTAGAATCCAGTCCATACAAGTGCTGAAAAGTGTGGGGGCCAGTACACACCCCTGATGAACTCCAGTGACAACTGGAAATAAGTCAGAGATGGTACCACCACATGTCACAGCACTCTCAGTACCAGACTAGAGTTCAGACATCAGATCGATCAGGTTTGGTGGCAACCCATGAAGACCAAGAATCCTCCAGAGGGCATCCCATTTCACTGAATCAAACGCTTTACAGATATCAACATAGGCTGCAAGCAGCCCCTGCTGAAATTCTCGTCTGCGTTCGGTGAGGACGCGAAGAGCAAGGACACGGTCAATCATTGACCTCTTTGGTGTAAAGCCTGACTGCGCTCGACAATGGTGCTCAAGCAGATGGTGGCTAACCCTATCAAGAATTATCCGAGCAAAGACCTTGCCCGGCACTGAGAGCAGTGTCACCCCTAGGTAGTTGTTGCAGTCTTGGCGATCACCCTTCCCTTTCCAGAGAGGGACAACAAGGCCCCTCTTCCAGTCAGTTGGGATGATGCCTGTGTTCCAAGCAGAGCACAGAACTGCATGCAACGACATGAGTGCAGCATTTCCACCAGCCTTGAGAAGTTCAGCATGGATGCTACAGATCCCTAGAGCTTTACCCCATTTCAACTGGTTCACCGCAGCCTGTGTTTCCACAAGTGAAGGTGGACCACAGTTGATTGGAGGGTCAGCAACAGGGATTGTAACACCCCTGATGCCCAACTCGACAGCTGGTGGATCAGCCTGGTACAACCACTCAAAGTAACCGGCTCAGCAGGCCTTCACTTCGGACTCCTCTGTCAAGAGCCTACCACGCTCTGCTCTCACTGCAGTACACTGAGGGACGGCTTGGATGAACACAATGCGTGAAGTCTCCTGTAAGCAGGACGTGAATCCCTTGACCACAGGTGATGCTCTACCCCCTCACAGATTCCTTGCACATAGGCCTCCTTGTCCACCCTCAGTGCACGTACAGTTTTACGCCTCAGCTCCCTGAACAGCTCAGCTCTGCCATTCAGCCTGGCCCTGCGACTCTGGTCAATGGTATCCAGTGTCCCTTGAGAGACAAAATTCTTCTTTGCCCGACAGTGAGTTCCAAGACATCCACCGGCAACATCAAGGACGGTAGTTTTGAAGGGACTCCACAACTCTTCAGGACCTCCCAAAGCACCCAGACTCCTCAAATCTCCACTCAGCCTGTTCGCAAACTCCTCAGCTCCCCTCTCATCCTTGAGCTTGCCAACATCCACCAAGGCTGGGATGGTACCATTCTCCTGAATCTTTGGTGCAACTTCAGAGTTGCAACAACAAGCCGGTGGTCAGTATTGAGGAACTGGGCACTCCGGTAAACCCTGCAGCTCTGGATCATCATCCAGCAACCATAAACGAGGACATGGTCAATCTCCTTTGCTACACCACCAGTGTTGGAATAACAAGTGCAGCGATGAGCTTGTGGGCGCTGAAACCATGAACCAGCCACCCGAAGTCCATGATTCTTGCAAAGTCAAGGAACTTAGTGCCATTCTGGTTCATAGTTCCTGACCCATGGGGAGCAACACACGTCTCATAACCATCCCTTTCAGTTCCAGTTGATGCATTGCAATCCCCCAAGACTATAAGTGTATCTCATCTGGGGCATTGATCAACCACAAACTCGAGCGTGGCATAGAAGTCATCCTTCACGGTGAGATCACTCGCCTCAGTCGGAGCATAAACAGAAACCAGGGAAATGACACCCAAGGAGTGACGAATCCTTAGTCTCATAATACGCTCGTTGTCCGGTGTTACCTCAATTATCATTGGAGCCAGCTTATTGGACACAGCTACAGCAACTCCTTGGGAATGGTCACCATCAGAGCGACCAGACCAATAGTAGGTGAAACCACCCAACATGATCTCGCCGCAATCCGGTCTCCGAACCTCAGAGAGTGCTGCAATACTGATGTCCAAACGCTTGAGCTCAGATGATAGCAGACACATGTGATCATCCTCTCTTTGGGATGGGACATTCCAGGCACCCACCCGAAGGGACCGCCTCAGTTTAACCTAAGGAGACGGCCGTCTGGTGGACGACACCTCAGCACCACTCCGACACACTCTCCCGCAATCTGACCCAGGAATGTTACCCCGTGGTTTCCCTCCTATCAAACATTGGGGGTCCCGAAGGCTTTGCCCCAATCCCGTCATCCGGTGAGCTGTCCTACTAAGGGAAGCTGCACAGGAGGTACTCCCACGGAGTGGGTTTTCAGATTTCTTTGCGTTTTTGTGTTTTGCAGAATGAGGGGTTTTACGATGGCTGGAGTGCAAATCCTGCCACCAACCTCCTAATAAGAAATAACCCAACTGCAGGAGGACGCCCACAGACACAGTTGGGCACTAGATATGGATGGCCGTTGGCTGACAAGGAGCTCCTCCGCCCTTTGACAGGTTTTGTTTTTAATCCTGCTGGGTGTCCATATCCAAACACCCTCCTCACCAAAAAAACCTGGTGGGGGAGACGGTTTAGTCGCCGACAACCTGACCATGGAACAGGTTAGTACAGGTTTACATGATACCTGGTGCAAGTCACAGATCTAATCTGGCCTGACCTAACACATTGTGTGTACACCTTTTTCTGTCATTGTGTATACACCTTTTCTGACACGTTTTTTTTTTGTGTACGGTCATTACGCGTCACATATCATTGTTTATGTTAACCCCATATCCACCCCTCACCTATCTTTTTCCCCCTCCTCTCCCCCACCCTTTTCTCTCACTCTGTCCCCTCCTTGCTCCCCCACTCCTCATAAATGCAGCACTTTCCTTCCACACCTCTGTTGCTGTGTCTGCCTATGTCTATGTCTATGTCTATGTCTATGTCTATGTCTATGTCTATGTCTATGTCTATGTCTATGTCTATGTCTATGTCTATGTCTATGTCTATGTCTATGTCTATCTCTATCTCTATCTCTATCTCTATCTCTATCTCTATCTCTCTCTCTCTCTCTCTCTCTCAACCCTCCCTCCCAAAGTGAATAGCAATGTTTGGTATGGTGTCGCTCTCCCCACTAACTCCCCTTTCCCCCTCTCTCCCACACCTGCCACCTCTTTCTTTCTCTTTCTCTCCCCCCCCCCACCCCACTTTATTGACCCGTCAGTGAAGCCGTCGTATATATATATATATATATATATATATATATATATATATATATATATATATATATATATATTGTTGCGGTCTTCGCGCCCGCCGGCGTGCGAACGGCCACGTAACTCGAATCGCGGCACGTCGCCCACCGGACGGACAATCCAGTCGTGACCCTCTCGGACTAACGCCGGGGACCAGTCACGGGTGGACCTTTCGGTCTCACCGCGATCGAGCCAATCAGCCCCCGCGTGGGATAGGGTTGCTCGCCAAATTCGACCTACCTAAGTACCCACGCGGAGGGTAGACCGGGCGATCGCACCTCGCCGCAGGTCGACTTCGGACACGGGCCACTTAAGCGACCCGTTCCGTACTATCAGAATAACCGAGCGGTGTTATCGTCGACCTCGACGGTTCGATTAATTATCGGGCGTATTCAGCCCACTACCAACCCTTTACGTGAAGCAAGATGAGGATTCAATGGAGGAAAAGACGAAGCGAAGCGGGAGAACAGTTCAACAATAAAGCACATTTATTCGCGGCACACGGGAAGCACACAAATACAATTCCACCAAATGCACACAAAAAAAAACACAATGCCATTTACACAAAAAGCAAATATAAAAGTGAAAACACAGTGCAGAGCTAATACCGACTACCGAGCACACGGCAACACTTATACAATTCTACTTCACAGACGGCGCCGACAACACATACCCAAAACCAAGGAAAGAATACCCTCAAGAATGAGGCAGGCCTGAGGCCGAGACCGGGTCGCGCCTACCCGTCTGGTGATGAGACGCGGAGCGGCGATGGCGCCTCACTCCGCGGGCCTCGTGGACAGTGCCTGGCAGGGGGTGGGAAAAGGGGCCCCCTTGGTCGCACTATCTCAGCGCGGGGGGAAACAGGAGGGGGTTGCTGATGCTCGGGGTATAGAGGATCTTTATTATCCCTGGTGTGCGTCTCCACCTCGGCCAGGTCGCGCTGCCGGCCTTCCTCGGGCGTGCAGCTCCCGGCACCGTCGCGAGCACCCCCTCGTCCGCCTTCGCCGCTGCCGCCTCTCCGCCTCTGGACTCTCCACCCTGGACTCTTCTTTGGGCTCTCCTCGTTCGACTCTCTTCAGCTTCTCCAGCTACTGCAGGCTTCGGGCTCCAGACTTCCACTCTCTTCTCTTCCGTTCCGACTCCTTCTCGTTCTGCTGACTGACGAACACCGTCCTTTTATCCCCCCGTAGCTTCGCCTTTGACCCCCTCCCTTTGACCTTTCACCTCGCTCCCCATTGGCCCGAGAAAAAGTGGGCGTGAAGGCTTTTTGATCCACAAATTTGCATATATCGATCGTTCTGGAGGCGGGGCCAAATCGCCCCTCGCTCACCGATTGGACGGCAAAAAGTGGGCGTGTGTCGTTTTTGATCCGTTTTTGAAGCACAAAATCCGTGATTTTGTACACGCTGTTCGACGCGCGCTCTGCACGAATCCAACACCGGTACCCACAGCGGGGCAAGAACGGTGGCGATGCTACGGTTGCGAGGTGTGACGTGAAGGTCGTGGCGGTTGTGGTGAAGCGGCGTTGTGGTTGGTGGTTGATGTTGTGGTTGTGGTGGTAATCATGGCGGTTGGTCCAAAATAAAGATAGTGAAAGAAAAACGGCTATCCTGAAGAGTCGCAGCTCGCATAAATGACATGTATTCCCACTAGACAACGGGTTTGGACCTAACTACACATATACTTGCCGAGATACCTCACCTAAGGGACCTGAATGGTGGTTTGCGAATTTGGTAACCACAACAATATATATATATATATATGTATATGTATATATATATGTATATATATACATATATATATATATATATATATATATATATATATATATATATATATATACATACACATACATACACATATGATTTGAGATTGTGGTGAAGAGCTGTCCTGAAGATCTGCAGGAAAGTATAAAATTCAAAAGAGTGGAAGGTGGTTTCACAGGTGGGAAAAGAGAGGAACTAATGAGTGGAGGTGAGAAGTTATTTTGGATTTTGGCAGTTTCACTCGAAGGGGATTGATGGTGGACCGCATGCGTCCTGCAGATGACTGGGGTGGGGGTAGGGAGGTGGGCCAAGGGACAAAGCACGGAGAGGGCAGAGTGTGCAAAACCAAAAAGGAGTTGGAAGAAGATAGACAGATCACCGACCTGTCAGTGATAGCAAAGTGATAGGCCCAGAGACTAGGTTTCATCATGGAAGATTCAAATAATCTTAAAGGCCTTGATTTCCATGGTGTCAAGCTGAGCAAGGTGCGAAGCAGGTATGCCAGCCCAGAGGGGAGAGCAGTATTCCATGAAGCTGCAGATGAAAGATTTGTAACTGAATAGGAGTTTGGGTGTGCCAACAAAGGACTTTGTATGACAGAGGATGCCCAGTCGGCAGTTGGTTTTGCAGGTCAAATTTGAAATGTGGTTTGCCCAAAAAAAGATCATGGCCGAGTGTGAGACCCAGAAGTCTGAATGACTGAACTTCCTCACGAGGATTGTTGAGAAAGTAGATTGGAGAGTTTGTGATACATTCCTTTCAGAAAGGGCAAGTGAGAGTGTAAGAATTATGTGGGTTAAAAGACATATTCGAAGTGTTTCACCAGTTTCTGATTTTGTGAAGGCCTGAAGAGAGGGAGGAGGATGTTGCCTGTCTGTCAGAAGGATGAGGAGTGTCACAACATGGAATGGAGTCATCAACAAATAAATAAAGAGGATTTTCCAGAGTCAGAGAGATCATTGATGAAGATTAGCAAGAGGATTGGGCCGAGAACACTGCCTTGGGGCACTCCAGCATTGACAGGGAGAGGGGATGAAAGGATTCCATTTGAGAGCCACAGTTGGCTCCAAGAGTGGAGGAAGTCTGTAAGCCATATGTGGAGTTGGCTTTGGATGCCTTTAAAGTGGTGATACTTCCACAAAATAATACTTTCTTCTGGAACACACAGTACACTTAAAAAAAAAATTTGAATATACTGGAACCATATTTGATCTTACTGGACCATACTGTAACGTTTTTATTATTATAGAATGGAACAAAAATAGAATTTTCCTCAAAGTGATACATTCAGGGGCACAGTGTCTACCTAAAAATTATTTTTGGGATAAACCGTAATCATATTTTGCCTTGCTGGATCATGCTGTGTGGGTTTTGTGCTATAAAATGCAAAATATAGGGCTGACAGAATGGTCTATAGGTATGCACACTCATCTCGAAGCTGTCTAGCCTGGGTTTGAATCCTGACCCAGCTACAAATTGTCTTCCCGGGGTTTCACGGGCAGGGTGAATGATCAATGTGTGCGGCGTCCCTTGTATGGACGTCAAACGGGCATCCCATCTGCCAGCATTCATTGGTTGACGTTAAAGATCCCATGGTGTCCTTCCCGAAGAGTAGGTGAGCTATTGCCGGCAATGTGGCCAAAATACAAATTCCTGTCTTCACCAGCATATAGCATTGCATCAGTGGTACAGCCGGACTCTTAGCCAATGATGCAACCCCACAGCCTTGTGCTGCATATGAACAAACAATACAAAAAATGTTAAATTCAGCATTTTGTATGCAGCCTGTGGCTGCTGGTTGCATCATTGCTGGGAGCACAGCTATGCCACTGATGCAGTGCCCCCTGCGTCCAGTGGGCTGGCACTCATTTTGCCAACTTCGAACGGATGACAGGCTTAGTCAACCCACCTGGTGTTATTTCACGAAAAAGTGGCTCAAACTCAAAACCCTAAGATAGGTAAGTCATCCACCTTAACCATGAAGCCAGCACCCGGCTTCTTATGTTACATTTACACACTGAATATTTTTTTCTGGGACACGCTGTACACCTGAAAATTATTTTTGAGACAGACTGTACCATAACCACATTGCCTTGTTGGACCAACCTGTACAGTGTTTGTGATATAAAAATGGCCAATTGGCAAACCTACGTTCTGGATGCCAGGATATATATATATATATATATATATATATATATATATATATATATATATATATATATATATATATATATATATATATATATATATATATATATGTATATACAGGGGGCTGCAAAAGTAGGTATACAGTAATGAAAAACAAAACGTGCACACAAAACGTATTTTATTGATTATACAAGCATATCAATAATAACATACCATACCAATTTCAATGATTCTATTATTAAATGAATCCTCGCACCACTATTATAATACTGGTAATACTGGTATAATCCTTACTGTATACCTACTTTTGCAGCCCCCTGTATGTGTGTATATATATATATATATATATATATATATATATATATATATATATATATATATATATATATATATATATATATATACATATATATATATATATATACATAAACATAATATATACATATAGATAATATATAATATATACATGTGGATAATATATTATATATAATATCTACATATAGATAATACATTAGAAAACATATATATATATATATATATATATATATATATATATATATATATATACATATATATATATATACATATATATATATATATACATATACATATATATATATATATACATATATATATATATATATATATATATATATATATATATATATATATATATATATATATACACACATATATAATATATTGTTGCGAATTCACGCCCGGCGGCGTGCGATCGGCCACGTAACTCGAATCGCTACACGTCGCCCACCGGACGGACAATTCAGTCGTGACCCTCCGGGAACTACCGCCCGGAGCCGGTCACGGGTGGGGGTTTAACCTCACCACGATCGTGCCAATTGCCCACCCATGCAGGATAGGGTTGCTCGCCAAATTCGACCGACCTAAGTACCTGCGCGAGTGGTCGACTGGGCGATCGTACCTCGCCGCAGGTCGACTTCGGACACGAACCGTTGAAGCGGTTCGTTCCGTGCTGCAGAGATAACCGAGCGGAGTTATTGTCGACCTCGAAGGTTAGGATTATTTACCGGGCGTTTTAAACCCACTATCAATCCCTTTTTTTTTTTTTTTTTTTTTTTTTTTGTATACCTTGGTCGAGGCTCGTATGAGAGCTAACACACAACTCACAGCAAGGAGGCATGAGACAAGAGTGGCGGGAGTGGAAGGGAGAAAACATTGGGGAACAGACACAGGTGAACTGTGGAAGGGAGAGGGATGGGGATGGGACGGGGAACATGGCGAAGAGAAGATGGACATTTCAGGGACTTTCAGGAAGGAAAGTAGGAGAAATGAAGGAAGTGGGCTTGGGTGGATTATCGGGGGTAGAAAAGATCGAGGATTTGGATGGGGGAAGATAAGAGGTGGTGGTGAACAGCTGTTTTGAAAGCCTGGAGGGAAGAATGGGAAAGAATAGAGTGAGGAAGTTTATTCCAAAGGCGGGAAAAAAGAGGAATGAAAGAGTGAAGATGAGCAGTGATTCGTGATTTTGGTAGTTTTACCAGAAGGGGGTTGTTGGCGGACCTTGAGCGCCCTGTGGAAATGTGGTGGGGACAAATCGCAGAGAGAGCAGGGGGGCAAGGCTGGAGAGGAGTCGGTAGAAGACAGAAAGACCACCGACCAACCTGCGGTGATTGAGTGAGAGGCCCAAAGACTCAGCTTCATTGCGGGAGATGCCGATGATCTTAAATGCCCTGGTTTCGACAGCGTGAAGCCGAGAAAGGTGGGAGGCAGGAGCACCAGCCCAGAGGGGAGAGCAGTACTCCATCAGGCTACGGACAAAAGCTTTGTAAGTGGTCAGGAGCTCAAGAGGGCCGAGGAAGGACTTAGCACGACGGAGGATTCCCAGTCGGCGATTGGCTTTGGAGGCCAGGTTGGAAATGTGACTTTCCCAGGAAAGGTCATGGCAGATAGTGAGACCTAGAAGCTTGAAAGAAAAGACTTCTTCCAGAGGATTGTTGAGAAAGTGGATGGGGGGGTTTTGTAAACGGTCCTTTCGAAGAGACATAGTGAGAGTGTGAGATTTGTCTGGATTGAAAGACATGTTCCACGTGTTGGACCAGTTTGTGATTTTATCCAGATCTGCAGTGAGTGAAGAAGCTGCTGCTTGCCGGTCTGAGGGATGACAGATAGTACGGCAGAGGGTGGAGTCATCGGCAAAGAGAAATAGAGGATTTTCCAGAGAGTCCGAGAGATCATTGATGAAAACCAGAAAAAGAACAGGGCCCAGAACGCTACCTTGAGGAACTCCAGCCTGCACAGGAAGAGTGGATGAAAGAACTCCATTTAGGGCCACACGTTGACTGCGACAGGAGAGGAAGTCTGCGAGCCATGAGTGGAGATGGCCTTGATCAATCCCTTATGTGATTCAAGATGGAGATTTAATAAAAGGAAGGAGACGAAGCAAAGCGGGAAACAGTTCAACAAGCAATGCACATTTATTTACACACACGGAAGCACGTATTTTACAGTTATACAATCATGCAACAAAAGCAAATGCAAGGAAAGAGTTAACACTGAATAAAAGGGGGCAATTATGTACAACACTTAAACAGTTCTACTTGTTGGATACGGCGCCACAACATGCATTCAACCCGAAAGAAAAGAAAGCCACACTCACAGGCAAGGAGGCAGACAGGTCCATAGACCAAATGTACGTGGATCCTGGAGGATCGGCCAGGTCCACGAGACTGGGAAGGTCTTACCCGCGTCCTCGTGACGCGATGGCGGGCAAGCCGCAATGTTCGCGCAGCTGCGCCCCGACTCCGTGCCCCTGGCGTGGTCGGCGAGCCCTCTCCGGCGTGCTCCGCGCGAGCGGTTTTGTTGGCACCACGTTTAGGGTGGGGGAGGAACGGGCCCCCCCCCCGCCACTATCTCAGCGCGGATGGGGGGGGGAATTTGTGATGCTCAGGTAGAGGGGAATGGCTGGCTGGTTTGGACCCTGCGACGAGACGAGCGACCCCCACACCGCAACCTCGTTGACAACCTCCGTCTCCACTTGACCCGTGCGAACTCAACTCAACTCCGCACTGAACTGAACTCAACCGAACTCAAAACCCAACTCAACTGAACTCAACTCCAACTCAACCGAACTCAAAACCCAACTCAGCACCTGAGTCGCCTTATGCTCGCCTCTTTATATGCCTCAGGAGGAGCCTATATGCAAATATTCAGATCAAAACGCGATTGGAGGCGGGGCCACGCCACCCTCTGTTCAGTCATTGGTGCGGGAAAAAGGGGGCGTGAAGCCTTTTTGATCCGAATTCTGCTCGTAAAGAATCCACATTCATCGCGCTTGGAGGCAGAGCCATATCGCCCGACGCTTGCCCATTGGACGGAGAAAAAGGAGCGTGAAGCCTTTTGCATCCGAATTTCTCCCTCTGAAAGGCTGCCATTCACGCTTGCGGCTCGATGCGTTTGGCACCAATCGCCGAACGGGCCCTAGACAGCCCGACGTTTCGTGTTCACAGGTGGTGTGGTTGGTAGTTGTGAAGGAGAAAGGCGAAGGTGGTGGAGTTGTTCGGGGGCGTTGTTGAGCGTCATTAGAGAATGGCAGGTGAGGCGATGCTTGCGGGGTTGGGTTGTGGAGGTGGAGGTCGTGGCGGTTTGGTGGAGTTGTTCGGGGGCGTTGTTGATGGTGGCGATTTGGTTGTTGGGGTGATGTTTGAGTTGTTGGCGGCTTAATGGTCGAAAATAACAATAGAGAAAGAAAAATGGCTAACTCAAAGCGTCGCAGCCCGGATGAATCACACATATTTCCTCTATACAACGGGTTTGGGCTCACTACATATGAACTTACCGATATATCTCACCTGAGGACTCTTTATGGTGTAATGCAAATTTACACAACCGTAACAATATATATATATGTATTATATATCTTATACTGTATATATATATATATATATATATATATATATATATATATATATATATATATATATATATATATATATATATATATATATATATATATATATTGTTGCGGATTCGCGCCCGCCGGCGTGCGAACGGCCACGTAACTCGAATCGCGGCACGTCGCCCACCGGAAGGACAATCCAGTCGTGACCCTCTCGGACTAACGCCGGGAACCAGTCACGGGTGGACCTTTCGGTCTCACCACGATCGTGCCAATCGGCCCCCGCGTGGGATCGGGTTGCTCGCCAAATTCGACCTACCTAAGTACCCACACGGAGGGTAGACCGGGCGATCGCACCTCGCCGCAGGTCGACTTCGGACACAGGCCACTTTAAGCGACCCGTTCCGTACTATCGGGATAACCGAGCGGTGTTATTCGTCGGCCTCGACGGTTCGATTAATTATCGGGCGTTTTAGTCCACGACCAACCCTTTACGTGAAGCAAGATGGAGATTCAATGAAAGAAATGACGAAGCAAAGCGGGAAAACAGTTCAACAATAAGCACATTTATTTCGCGATGAACGGAAAGCACACATATACAATTCCACCAAAAGCACATGTAAAAGAAGAAGACAATGCAATATTACACAAAAAGCAAATGCAACAATGCAGATCTATCCGACTACCGGGCACACGGCAACACTTATACAATTTTACTTCACAGACGGCGCCGACAACACGTATTCCCAAAGCAAAAGAAAAAATAACCACCCTCCAGGATGAGGGGGGTAGGCGGGCCTGGGGCCGAGACCGTGTCGGGCCTACCCGTCTGATGATGAGACGCGGAGCGGCGGTGGTGCCTCAACTCCGCGGGCCTCGCGGACAGTGTCTGGTAGGGGGTGGGAAGGGGGCCCCCTTTGTCGCACTATCTCAGCTCGGGGGGAAACAGGAGGGGGTTGCTGATGCTCGGGGGAAGGAGGATATCACCCTGTCTCGGGTCCCGCGGCGAGCGTCTCCTCCTCCACCTGGGTCGCGTTGCTGGCCTCTCCCTGTGCAGCTCCCGGCACCGACGCGAGCACCCCCTCGTCCGCCTTCGCCGCCGTCACCTCTCCACAGCTCCGTCCTCTTCACTCTGACTAGTACCACTTCTTTCCAGCTCCACCGACGACTCTCTTGAACTCCGCACACTTGAACTGCCTTTACTGACGAACGCAGCCGTTTATATAAGCCCCGTGGCTTCGCTCTTTCACCCTTGACCCTTTGCCTCCGACCCTTCACCTCTCTAACTGGCTCCCCATTGGCCCGAGGAAAAGTGGGCGTGAATGCTTTTTGATCCATGTATTTGCATATAGCGACCGCCCTCCAACGCCCTGGAGGCGGGGCCAAATCGCCCCTCGCTCACCGATTGGACGGAACAAAAGTGGGCGTGAGTCGTTTTTGATCCGTTTTTCTTCGGAAAGTCTGTGATGTCTCTGAATACGCTGCTCTGTGCGCGCCCTGCACGAGTCCAGTATCGGTGCCCACGAGTGGCGCGAGATGGTGTGGATGCGATGGTGGCGAGTTGTGACGGTAAAGGTCGTGGCTGTTGTTGTGAAGCGGCGTTGTGGTTGGTGGTTGTTGTTGTGAAGCGGCGTTGTGGTTGGTGGTTGTTGTGAAGCGGCGTTGTGGTTGGTGGTTGTTGTTGTGAAGCGGCGTTGTGGTTGGTGGTTGTTGTTGTGAAGCGGCGTTGTGGTTGGTGGTTGTTGTTGTGATGGCTGTTGAGACGTGGTTGGTGGTGGTAGTAATGGCGGCTGGTCCAAAATAAAGATAGTAAAAGAAAAACGGCTATCCTGAAGAGTCGCAGCCCGCATGAATGACATTTATTCCCTCTAGACAACGGGTTTGGGCCTAACTACACAAATACTTACCGAGATATCTCACCTAAGGGATCTGAATGGTGGTTTGTGAATTTCGTCAACCACAACAATATCTTATACTGTATATATATATATATATATATATATATATATATATATATATATATATATATATATATATATATATATATATATATATATATATATATATATATATATCTTATACTGTATATATATGTGTGTGTATTATATATCTTATACTGTACATATATATATATATATATATATATATATATATATATATATATATATATACATACATACATACATACATATTGTTGTGGGCCAGGGGTCGGTGGCGAGAACGACCGCTCGGTGGGGAAGTTTACGCCGTCTCCCACCAGACTCCCCGGAATTGTAGGCATTCGCTTGGATAACTCCGCGAGCCGGCGGGTCGATTAATCGACCGTGAAACGTCAATATCTCGACCGCATGATGTAGGGTTAATTGTCTAGATCCAATATACCTCAGTAACCACGCAGTCTTGGCTACCGGGGAATCACGCCCTCGGAACGTCTGGCCGAACCGGATCACTCCACCAGCTACGGTAGAGTATCAACTTCCACCTACCAACTCCGGCTCGGATGCAGTCGAGCGGGCCTGCCCAGGACGTTCGGGCTACGATGTACCAATTACCGGGGATGAAACCCTGTGTAAACTCAGATATGAACCATGCTGGACCAATATAAGGAGGGACGGAAACAGGCTGGGTTCATTTCTAATAAATTTATTTATAGCAAAATCAAAAGACAGAAGAGGCGAGACTTGAACGAATATGCAGGAATTTACAATGATAGAAAAACACTTATACAATTCTACTTAAAGACTGGCCCACACGCAGACACACACACACAAAGAAAAGAAACCCAGAGTTCTTTGTTGGACCCTTCAGCCGATGAGAGAGACGAGCTGGGGGTCAGAGTTCATGGGTACCTGTCATCGCAGGAAAGCATGCTCGGTAATGCGGCACCTCACATGGCTAATGGTCGTTGGGGCACGGTCCGGGAGTTCCTGACAGGCTCGTGGCTCATGACGGAACTTGCGTGGCGAATCGTCGGAGCTCCCAAACTCCTCTCCGTGCACATACCGACCACGACTCCTTCCTTCCTCGCACCACCCGACTCAGCGCAAAACACGACTCTTGGTCGGCTCCTCTCTGTGTACGTCCCGACCACCACTCCTTTTCAGACTCCTGTCCGTGCACGTGCCGACAAAACCTCTTTCCGTGCAGCCAACGTGACCCAAACTCTGCCGCTCCACCACCGCGAACAAACTCTCCTAGCGCCAACGTCAACGTCAACGACCACCACCCTTCAAGACTCCGAGATATATTTCCTCCCATCACGGGGAGGGGCCTTGGCGAGAATCATCTCACTGTCTGTCCCTCATTGGCCTACGGCCGCACCCTACCGGGGCGGAGCCGTGGCCTTGCAAGGAAACCTCATATTCTCCACGTGGCCACGTGGCCTCGCTCGCGCAGAGCAAGAGGGTCTGCCCTGAAAGGCCCACCATACAAAAACTATCATTTGTGGGGCCTGAGGACCAGAACCGCGAGGCCCCACTCTCGGCAAATCAAGGTACGAGTGGCCAATGGGCGGTGACGGAGCATGATGGGCAGGTTGGGTTGTGCAGATGGGATGATAGATGTAAGATGAGATGTAATAACCTAACTCGCCATCACAACGCACACATTTAATCCTCCCACTAAACAAAAGGACGGAGTCCTGACTACACACGTACTTACCAGCAAAACTAACTTTGGGACCTGAATGTTGAGTGCGCATGGTCTCCAGATTCTAAAAAAATATATATGTATATATATATATATATATATATATATATATATATATATATATATATATATATATATATATACACACATATATACATATATAAGCCGGTCGGCGACGAGGGATTCGCCAGGATTGAAGCGCTGGATGCGATGCTTTTCATTCTGACCGATCCACCGACGAAGATTCATGGCCAAGACGTATTGATTCACACACAATTGTTCCTCTGCCTGGCAAGATTTTTCCTATTGCTTATTTTGCCAACTGGCACTCCTCATAAAAAATGACGGTAAATCGACACCCTATTTTTGAAGGACTACCATTTGAAAAATAATCGGTTTGCTGGTTTGTGCTGTGGAGCCTCGCGTTGCACACACACACACACACGCACACACGCACACGCACACGCATGGAAAACCCGATGAACTTCTCTCAATGCTCTTGTTTGACCACACCTCGAGCCACACAATATTTTTCATAAGCCACGCCCACTTTCCCAAACCTCCGCCCACTTTCCTAAGCCCCTCATAAAAAATGACGGTAAATAGACACCCGATTTTTGAAGGACTACCATTTGAAAAATAAAACCTCAATCAAAAATCGGCTTGAGTAAAATTTTCTAAATATCCCGAAGTGTTTAATTCCGAAGTCTCGTTTCTCTACATTCAAAACTGAAGGACAAGTATTGAAAATACTGTACGCGGTTTTTCGGCCGCTGCACAGCAACGGATGGTTGCTCGGCAACGAAATTCAAATGCGCACATTCACAGATCATGTGGCACCTGTTCGCAAAGTTTCATCGAAATCGGTTTGCTGGTTCATGCTGTGGAGCCTCGCGTTACAGACACACATACACACAGACAGACAGACAGACAGACGGAAAACACGACAATAAGGGATATCTAGTATCTATCGCGAATCCAATAAGGTGGTGTGTGGGTGGGGAATCGTTTTCCGTAAATAAGTAAATAAATAAGGTGGTGTATGGGTGGGGAATCGTTTTCGGTAAATAAATAAATAATTAAAGGTGGTGTGTGGGTCGTGGAATCGTTTACGGAAAATAAATAAATAATTAAAGGTGGTTTGTGGGTCGTGGAATCGTTTACGGTAAATAAATAAATAATTGGAGGCGGTGTGTGGGTCGTGGAATCGTTTTCGGTAAATAAATAAGTAATTGGAGGTGGTGTGGGTGGGGAATCGTTTTCGGTAAATAAATAAATAATTGGAGGCGGTGTGTGGGTCGTGGAATCGTTTTCGGTAAATAAATAAATAATTGGAGGTGGTGTGGGTGGGGAATCGTTTACGGTAAATAAATAAATAATTGGACGTGGTGTATGGGTTGTGGAATCGTTTACGGTAAATAAATAAATAATTGGAGGTGGTGTGTCGGGAGGAGAATCCGAAATGGTAAATAAATTAATAAATAAGGTGGTGTATGGGTGGGGAATCATTTTCGGTAAATAAATAAATAATTAAAGGTGTGTGTGGGTCGTGGATTCGTTTTCGGTAAATCAATAAATAATTGGAGGTGGTGTGGGTGGTGAATCGTTTACGGTAAATAAATAAATAATTGGAGGTGATGTGTCGGGAGGAGAATCCGAAATGGTAAATAAATAAATAATTGGAGGTGGTGTGTGGGTGATGGAATCATTTTTGGTAAATAGATAAATTATCGGTTTGCTGGTTTGCGCTGTGGAGCCTCGCGTTGCAGACACACACACACACACACACACACACACACACACACACACACACACACACACACACACACACACACACACACACACACACACACACACACACACACACACACACACACACACACACACACACACACACAGATGGAAAACCCGATAAACTTTTCTCAATGCTCTTGTTTGACCACACCTCCTGAGTCACACAATATTTTTCATAAGCCACGCCCACTTCCCTACGCCACTCCCACTTTTCATCAGCTCTGCCCACTTTCCTCAGCCCCTCATAAAAAATGACGGTGAATAGACACCCGATTTTTGAAGGACTACCATTTGAAAAATAAAACCTCAATCAAAAATCGGCTCGAGTAAAATTTTCTAAATATCTCGAAGTGTTTAATTCCGAAGTCTCGTTTCTCTACATTCAAAACTGAAGGACAAGTATTGAAAATACTGTATGCGGTTTTTCGGTCGCTGCACAGCAACAGGTGGTTGCTAGGCAACGAAATTCAAACGCGCACATTCCCAGACCATATGGCACCTGATGGCAAAGTTTCATCGAAATCGGTTCGCTGGTTTGTGCTGTGTGGCCTCGCGTTGCAGACACACATACACACAGAGAGACAGATGGAAAACCCGACAATAAGGGATATATCTAGCATATAAAGCGAATCCAATAAATAAGGTGGTGTGTGGGTCGTGGAATCGTTTACTGCAAATAAATAAATAATTGGAGGTGGTATGTGGGTCGTGGTATCGTTTTCGGTAAATAAATAAATAATTGGAGGTGGTGTGGGTGGGGAATCATTTACGGTAAATAAATAAATAATTGGAGGTGGTGTGTGGGTCGTGGAAGCATTTTCGGTGAATAAATAAATAAATTATAGGTCTGCTGGTTTGTGCTGTGGAGTCTCGCGTTGCACACACACACACACACACACACACACACACACACACACACACACACACACACACACACACACACACACACACACCACACACACACACCGAAAACCCGATAAACTTCTCTCAATGCTCTTGTTTGACCACACCTCCTGAGCCACACAATATTTTTCATAAGCCACGCCCACTTTCCTCCACCACTCCCACTTTTCATCAGCTCCGCCCACTTTCCTAAGCCCCTCATAAAAAATGACGGTGAATAGACACCCGATTTTGGAAGGACTACCATTTGAAAAATAAAACCTCAATCAAACATCGGCTCGAGTAAAATTTTCTAAATATCTCGAAGTGTTTAATTCCGAAGTCTCGCTTCTCTACATTCAAAACTGACGCACAAGTATTGAAAATACTGTACGCGGTTTTTCGGTCGCTGCACAGCAACGGGTGGTTGCTCGGCAACGAAATTCAAACGCGCACATTCCCAGACCATATTACACCTGATGGCAAAGTTTCATCGAAATCGGTTTGCTGGTTCGTGCTGTGGAGCCTCGCGTTGCAGACACACATACACACAGACAGACAGACGGAAAACCCGATAATAAGGGATATCTAGCATATATAGCGACTCCAATATATGCATATAAATTTTTTTTAGAGAAGATGAAGGCACTTCGTACCAAAAGTAAACTATATCTACTCTGCTAATTTGAGCAATAAGCAAGAGCAGACCTGGTCTCAGGCAACGTTTTACCAGCTTCACAGCCGGCTTCCTCAGGCCAATAGATCTATGACCACCATCGTCAAGCTTAATTGGTTTCTTTGGGTTGTGGCCTGCCCTGTCACCTGGTCATTCTGCTCAAAAGCGGGTCTCCAGGCATCATGCGACTAAACCTGTGGGAGCGGGTCCTCGTAGCAAGTGGTGCTGTAGTTCCTCTGCTACTCCAGCATGGGCTCACAAATCCTCGCGGGTACTCCTCCGACTCTCCCCTCCCTACACCAGGTCTGAAAGCGAATCGATAACGACAGACATTGACACCGCACCTACATCAATTTCATCGCTGGGTGCTGATCTTATATTCTCATGTCCCTCATGGCTGTGCATGGTCAGCGAGTTACCATCGATATGCATCGCCACTGGAGCCACATGGCCCATTTTGCTATTGAACACTGGGCCTGGTGGCTCATCCGCACCACAATTCTCACTGGTCGTACACCCATTGCTAAACAGTTAAAGGTGGCTGCTTCCTGCACCAGGGAGTGGGTTTTCACCCACCATGGGGAAAAATTGCAGGAAGGCGCCACTTGGCTTGTTCTGCAGGAACCACGATTACCTTCAAAGATCACCAGATACATCGCCAGACACATTGCTGGCATTATCTTACTCAGGTAGGTCCTTACCAAAAGGGCAACCAATGGAGAATGAGGCACTTCGGAAGCACAAATCAGCCATTCTCGAGGGTCGCATGACCACTCCCAACCTGTTGTTGGATGTAAGGAGGTTTGCGTGCCGGTGGGACTCTCGTAATAAGATGCCCAGTCACCCACATCCATTTGCGCCGACCTAGGGCTCCTGACTGGAGAAATCCAGGGGGGGCAAGGTGGCCTCGCCACCTATTTGAATGAGATCACGATGCATGTTGATCTGAGTTCCTCTGTGGAGTTGGACAAGGACCCACCAGAGGGTGTTTATTTGGCCAATTGGCAAGCATATGTTCTGGCTGCCACGATGCGTGACCAGCTCTTGTCTGAGCTAGACTTTGACACGCTACCAAGGACCAAGACAATCACACTTCCCAAACGGGGCTGGAAAGCCCGTGTCCTGAGGCGATCCCTGGGTGCCCTTGTTACCCTCCTGCATACTTGCCACACGCAGATCCTAACCTCATTGAGGAAGGACCGAGTACTGGTGCAGGTGTTAAAGGGCGATCATGATAGTGCAATATGGTCGATGTTTCCGCATCCACTCGCCAGTCCTCGAGTTGTCCTTTCAGCAGACCTGATCTCTGTGACCAACCTCCTTCCTCTTGACCTTTGTCAGGCCATTTGCTTGGGGGTGGCAGAGGGACTGTGTCTTCTGGATTGGATGACTCAGATCGGAGTTCTCAGTCTCGGGCCACAGATGGTAAAGTGGCCCAATGGTGAAGAGGCAGTCAGTCAGCGGGGGGGTCCTCATGGGCCTATTGCTTTCCTGACCAATCCTCAACATCATTCACCTCTTGTGGGCACAGTCCACAATAACATCTGCGAGACGAGCCATAGGACACCTTTACAAGCACGGTGCATGAGCCCCACCGTCTTTCCAAATCTGGCGGGGCGAACCGGTCATGGTCTGGTCTTCATCGGTGGAGCAAGTCTGAATGGAGGCTGTCACCCTTTTGGATGGCCGCTTCTCAGTGGGCAAGCATCTCCGATCAGTGCATTATGGGATATTCCTTGAAGAAGTTTTCTCGCTGCGCTGGGAGACAATGGCCAATGTTCAGGCATTTCCTGTGGAGTACGACAACCCAGGTTTGATATCAAACAGGACTCATTGGAAATGCGAGAGCAAGAGCTCCTCCACAGTCTCACAGCATGTGGAGGTATGAAGGCACGAAGCGTCCTTCACCGCTGGGCCCAGTCCCCCTAAAAAGGGTTGGTCAGCACTAGGCTCCGACAAGCAGAGCATAGCAAAGACCTTTCCTGGTGGGTTTTGCTGAGGCCTGCAGCCTGTGACCTCAAGACATGGCACGGCAAATGCACTGCACAAATTGCTGAAATGCTCAGGGGCATGGTGTGGCCAGGCTCGTGGGGATGGATCCTTTCTATAAGACATGCGGTATGACCGCTTTGTCCCAGAAGGTGGTACCCCATTGACATGTGTCCTACTCCCCTTCCTCAGATTTTGTCCATGGTGCTTGTGACTCACTGTGTGCAGCATGGCCCTTCCAGGGGAGTCTGTTGGGGTTGGTGATGGACATTCCTCCAGCAATCTCAGATCCTGACCTGGGGTGGCCAAGCCGGGCATGGTTAACCACTGGGTCAGTGCATGCCAGACGCTGCCAGCCCAGCAATCTCAGTGAGCACCATGCCTTGCACTCTTCCAGGCAGATAGTCTTGCCTGCCATGCCAGTTGTGCAGATCTGGTGGACTGGATCTCGGTGCTAGGTCGGCATTCGACCTCGTGCTCTGTTGGCATTTTTTGTATCTATTGGCCTGAGGAAGGTGGCTGTGAAGCTGGTGAAACGTTTCTTGAAACTGGGTCTGCTCTTGCTCATTGCTCAAATTGGTGGAGTAGATCGACTTTACTTTTGGTTGGAAATGCCTTCTTCTTCTCGAAAAATGTATAATCCCAAATGCCACAATCTTACACAATAAATACATACATACACTCATATATACATGTACATATATACGAATACTTATACATAGACATAATACATATACATATATACATTTACATACACACATATATACATGTACATATATACATACGAGGTCTGCTAAAAAGTAACAGGACTGAGCCTGCTGTGTGCTCCACTTACACACTTGAATCAACGGGTTGCGTCACAGTCTTTCGCAACATTCCAGCAATATATATGATTGGTGATGGTTAACTTCGCTCATTGTGTAATGTTTTTACAGGTCGTCCTATACACGTTGTCTCGTCTGAGTCGTCGTGCTATGAGTCGTGAGCAGAGAGCCAATCTGAAGTTTCTTGCCAAGCTTGGCAAAACACCTTCCAAATCCTTCGCAATGTTGCAACAAGTCCTACGGGGAAGAAACGATGTCACGTACATGTGCATTTGAATGGCACAAGAGGCTCAAAGAGGGATGGGAGGAGGTTGAAGACGATCCACGGTCTGGAAGACCTTCAACGAGCAGAACGGCGTACAACATCGAGTGTGTGAAGCAGGTGGTGCGCGCAGATCATCGACTCACGGTGCGAATGATTGCTGAAGAACTTTCCATCAACAAGGACACTGTCTGGAGCATCATCATGGGAAATCTCGAAATGCACAAGGTGTGCACAAACATGGTCCCCAAGCTGTTGTCCGAGGACCAGAAACAGAAAAAAAGTCACTGTTGTCAAGACATTATCGATCGTCTCAAGGACGATCCAGACCTGCTCAGGAGAGTCAATACTGGTGATGAATCGTGGATATCCGAATATGATCCCGAGACCAAACGGCAGAGTCGTCAGTGGAAAAGTCCGGCATTACCAAGACCAAAGAAAGCAAGAATGTTGAAGTCGAAGGTCAAGGTGATGCTCATTGCGTTTTTTGACATCAAGGGCATCGTCCACTTCGAGTTTCAACTACAGGGTCAAACAGTGAATCAACACGTGTACAAGGAGATCCTCTGGCATCTCATGAGATCAGTCTGGGACAAGAGGAGGGATCTGTGGGAGAACAACACCTGGGTGCTCTACCATGACAACGCCCCTGCTCACAGTGCCCTGAGCATCAGTTTCTGGTGGAGAGGAACGTTCCAACTCCTGAGCAACCCCCATATTCGCCAGACTTGGCCCCTTGTGATTTTTTCCTATTCCCCAAGCTCAAGGGGGTGATCAAGGGGACCCGATTTCCTGACGTGGAGGCCATCAAAAGGGCCGTGATGATGGAGCTCCGGAGGATTCCAGAAGATGCCCTCCGGTGGCGCATCGAAGTGTGGAAGAAGAGGATGGACAAGTGTGTGAGACTCAAGGGAAACTATTTTGAAGGGGACAAGCTGTGATGTCAATATATTTTTTGGAATAAAATTTCTGTGAAGTCAGTCCCATTACTTTTTAGACGGACCTCGTATATACATATACACAAATACATTAATACATATACATAACAATACACATATATAGTGTTGTGGTTACCAGATTCGCAAACCACCATTCAGGTCCCTTAGGTGAGGTATCTCGGTAAGTGCATGTGTAGTTAGGCCCAAACCCGTTGTCTAGTGGGAATACATGTCATTTATACGTGCTGCGACTCTTCAGGATAGCCGTTTTTCTTTTACTATCTTTATTTTGGACCAATCGCCACCATCACAACCACAACAACAACCACCAACCACAACGCCGCTTCACCACAACCGCCATGACCTTTACCGTCGCAACTCGCCACCATCGCATCACCGTCATCTCGCGCCACTCATGGGCACCGATGCTGGACTCGTGTAGGGCGCGCGTCGAACAGCGTGTACAAAATCACGGATTTTCTGCTTCAAAAACGGATCCAAAACGACACACGCCCACTTTTTGCCGTCCAATCGGTGAGCGAGGGGCGAATTGGCCCCGCCCCCAGGGAGATCGATATATGCAAATTTGTGGATCAAAAAGCCTTCACGCCCACTTTTTCTCGGGCCAATGGGGAGCGAGTTGAAAGGTCAAAGGGAGGGGGTCAAAGGCGAAGTTACGGGGGGGATAAAAGGACGGTGTTCGTCAGTCAAAGGAGTAGTAAAGGTCGGAACGAGGCGAAGGAGTCGGAACAGAGAGTCAAGACTTCGCGGGCGGTGGAGCTGCTCGTCGTGTGCGTTGAAGTCGGAACGGAGGGGACGAGCTGTGGAGAGGCGGCGAGGGCGAACGAGGGGGTGCTCGCGTCGTGCAGGGAGCTGCACCCCTGGGAGGCCGGCAGCGCGACCTGGCCGAGGTGGAGACGCTCGTCGCGCACATAATAAAGATCCTCTATACCCCGAGCATCAGCAACCCCCTCCTGTTTCCCCCCGCGCTGAGATAGTGCGACCAAGGGGGCCCCGTTCCCACCCCCTGCCAGGCACTGTCCACGAGGCCCGCGGGTTGCGGGGCCATCGCCGCTCCGCGTCTCATCACCAGACGGGTAGGCCCGACCAGGTCTCGGCCCCAGGCCTACCTCATTCTTGAGGGTATTTCTTTTCCTTGGTTTTGGGTATGTGTTGTCGGCGCCGTCTGTGAAGTAGAATTGTATAAGTGTTGCCGTGTGCTCGGTAGTCGGTATTAGCTCTGCACTGTGTTTTCACTTTTATGTTTGCTTTTTGTGTAAATGGAATTGTGTTTTCTTTTTTTTGTGTGCATTTGGTGGAATTGTATTTGTGTGCTTCCCGTGTGCCGAGAATAAATGTGCTTTATTGTTGAACTGTTCTCCCGCTTCGCTTCGTCTTTTCCCCCATTGAATCCCCATCTTGCTTCACGTAAAGGGTTGGTAGTGGGCTGAGTACGCCCGATAATTAATCGAACCGTCGAGGTCGACGATAACACCGCTCGGTTATTCTGATAGTACGGAACGGGTCGCTTAAGTGGCCCGTGTCCGAAGTCGACCTGCGGCGAGGTGCGATCGCCCGGTCTACCCTCCGCGTGGGTACTTAGGTAGTTCGAATTTGGCGAGCAACCCTATCCCACGCGGGGGCTGATTGGCTCGATCGCGGTGAGACCGAAAGGTCCACCCGTGACTGGTTCCCGGCGTTAGTCCGAGAGGGTCACGACTGGATTGTCCGTCCGGTGGGCGACGTGCCGCGATTCGAGTTACGTGGCTGTTCGCACGCCGGCGGGCGCGAATACCGCAACACTGGTGTCAGGAGTGGGATACAAATTCATCGCCCTCCTCGCGGCACTGGTATCGGAGAACAGGAAAACGGGCTCTCCTGTCTCCAGCGAAATTCACGGGAATCGGTCCAGGGGTGAGAGAAGCGACCCCCGATTCCCTCCAAATTACGAGCGAGCAAATTAACCCTTCACGAGAAGCAAGATGGCGTCTCAAGGCGAGCGGGAGCCGGGGGTATTAGAAATGGATGTAGAATGTGTAGGATCCATGGCCCAGGATGGAATCCCCGAGCAGGAAATGTTGATTGTGCAGGAACACGGACTCGCCCAACTAAACCCAGAACCTGAAATGGGTGCGGCAGCGGCCGCAGTGTATGACACCTTCCCCCCCCTCTCCACCAAAACCCTTCCCCAACCCTTGCCGAAACTGCTCAGCTGAGTGCATCCAACATGGCCCAGCTATGCGCCATGCTGGCGGCAATGAACGAAAAGATGAATGCGAAAATGATCGAAAAAATGGATGCAAACACAAATGAAATGAAAAACGAAATGAAAGGCATGAACGAAAAGATGAATGCGAAAATGATCGAAAAAATGGATGCAAACACAAATGAAATGAAAAACGAAATGAAAGGCATGAACGAAAAGATGGATACAAATACAAATGAAGTGAAAACGACGATGGATGCGAATACACAGCAAATAAACGGAATGGAAGCAAACATGAAAGAAGAAATGAAAGAGCTGCGGGGTGAGACGCAGAACATGGGCCGATGCCTGCAGGCGGGCATGAAGGCCGTGACCAGGGAGCTGGGAATGGCGACTTCACGTGTGGGGGAGCAAACGAGCTGGGTGGGGGTGCAACGGCTGACAGGCCCGCGGTGGAGGCGGGTGAAAAAATAATTCGTGGAACGTGTTGGGCGAGGGTCGCGACGGTGACCAAGAGGGAAAAATTAAATGGGGAGACCAAAACGTGTGAGACGAGACACGAGGTGACGACAACGGAAATAATAGTTGAGACGAGGGAGGTAAAGGGTGAAGAGTTGGCAGAGACACGGGAGACAGAAAAAATAGAGGGAAGACTACACGATGAAGATGGGGTAAGTGACGCACACACACACACGGAGGTAGTGGAGGATAATGGGGGTGAGCTCGCGGAGCGTGCAGGGACCCGGTGCGAGCACCTGGATGGCCTCCTCCAGGAACGAGGGGAGGGAGTATGCCCCCTTGAGGCGAGTCACGACCAGGTGAGTTCGGTCGTGTTTTGCGAGGTTGAGGGGACGAGTGCGGTGGACGGGTGCACGGAGAGCTTGGGGGGTATGGAGGCCCCGGAGACCCTTGTGGGGACACGAATCCCCAGTATGGTTGTCCCTGTGTGTGTGGTGCAAGGCGTGAGTGCGTCCCCGTGTGTGGAAGCGACCCCGTGTGTGAGTGGTGTGGTGGCGATGGTGCCGGAGTGTGTGCTTCCCAGCGCACCGTGTGTGAGTGAGGCCGTGTGTGTGAGTGAAACGGCCAGTATGAGTGAGGCACCACGTGTAAGTGGTGTGGTGGCGATGGTGCCGGAGTACGTGCTTCCCAGCACGCCGTGTGTGGATGAGGCACGGAGTGTGAGTGAGGCACCGCGGGTTAGTGCCCCCGCGTGTGTGAGTGAGGCACGAGTGAATGGAGCACCACGTGTGAGTGGTATGGGTTATGCAAGGGAGACCGTGTGTGTGAGAGAGCGGTATGAGAGGGAGATGTCGGTTGGCATGCGGGAGCACGCAGCCGCGTCTCCCGGTGTGAGTTTAATGGAGTGGACTGTGTGCGTCGTAACACGCAGGTGTGCGTGGGTCGAATGGCGACGACGGCGACAGAGGAGAGAAAGCCGGGTAGCGGCTGTAGTTGTTTCGAGGACCGTGCCGGGTTCACCCAGCAGTGAGCACGCGGTTCGTGCTGTGCAACGCACGAGACCACCACGTGCTCGCTTGCGAGAGTGAAGTCCCGGTCCGGAAACGCACGCGGTGGATTTGCCGATCCCGCGGACGGACAAAGTTAGGCAGGTAAATGGATTTGGACCGGACGGGTTCTCCACGCGATCGTGTGTAAAGCTCCAACGGGCAAAGCACATGTGTTCGCGTGGGAAACCCCTCGAGACGTGGGGCTTGTGTTTTTTTTTGCGCACGGTGACGTCATGGCTGCACGTGTGGTTGGAATCCGGCAGGAGGGGTATCTCTGCCGGATGGTCCCGTCCAAGGAGGGACGAGGAACACGTGCAGCTGCATGACGTCACGGGCAGTTGCAAGGTGCAAAGAGCGCGAGTTGCCGCGCAGGTGCTGCGCATGAAAAAAAAAAAAAGGGAAAGCCAAGCCTCACTTTCGGGTACACAGGATTCCTGGGCAAGGGGTGAAAGACCCCCTTGGCCTGGGCACAGGATGGAAACTAGTTAGGGGGAAGGGTTAGCTTAGTTAGACCGACTTCATGGGGCAGGGGTAAGTCCTCATGGAGTCCGTGGAATGGATTAGGTAGAGGGATTGTAGCCAGATTTAGGTTGGGAAATAAAATGAATGATTTGGAGACAGTGACAGACTTGTGGATGTGTAGCGGGGACGTAGTTTAGCTACGTAGGTTAAATGGAACGTGCTATAGCTTAAGGGACGACGTGGGAGCACGAGTTAGTTAGGGGATGTAGTTCGGAGGATGGCAGAGTTCAGCGGTGTGTGTGTTGAAGAGTTGGTGAGTTGTGAGGTGAGTACTTGGTGAGTGAGTGAGGCCAGCGGGTCTGTGTGTGTGGAGTGAATGGGGAATGCATGGTGCGATGAGTGATTGGGGGGAGGAGTGACTCCCGCCCAAGGGACCCCGGGGTCAGTATAAAGTGAGTTAGGGGGTTAGTCAAATTGAAAAATGGAGGTCGTTTTGTTGTTGGTGGGAAAGTAGGCTCGAGACCCATTTGGAGGGGTGCAGGAGCCCTGTTGACGGGCTTGGGAGCGTGGCTGCGAAAGGTGAGTATCGCTGAGTGGGTACCCCGGGCACCAGGCTAGTCGGCCGCGGTAGGCCATGGGGCCATGGGGGCCGGGATAGAGTAGTGGGCACGGGTGCGCCTGCTTGGTGCGGGGGCCCGGGGCGCCATTAGCCGCGTGGGCAGTGTTGTGGGCACGGGTGACCCTCGGAAAGGGGCCCGGGAGGCCGGCCTGCCACGTGTGCGTTTCAGGGGAGGTGCCATGGGGGGCACTCCCCGGTGTTAGGGAGCTGGTAGGCTCGGAGGCAGTGTAGTGCCCGGGGGTGCCATAGCGGGAGATTCGGCAGAGGGTCGTGCCTGCCAGAGAGAGCCACGTGTCCCAGCCAGGAGACCGTGTGAGGGCACGGAGAGAAAATTGGGGGGCGAGGCCCGAAATTGTGAGGACACCAACACAGGCGACGGGAATCTGGGTTGTTAGAACCAATAGTTTAAGCGAGAGGCGCTTGTTGAAGCCCCGGGGTAGTTTAACAGTTAAATGGTTAGGGTAGATTGGGAGATGTACCCCTCCGCACCATCCATCCCCTCGCTGTCGTTGTGGGCCGCTGGACCCACTTTGGTTATAGATCGCCGAACTCTGGGGAGGCCATTCTGAGGCTTCGTTGGGCCTCGACACAGGACGTTAGCTCTCCCTTATTCCCCTCCGGGAAGGGAACGTAGGGGTTGGGAGTAGGCTAGGTGACAGGATAGGTTAGCCGAACAAGGACGATAAAGGGGGTTAGGGGACGATTTATAGTGGGGAAGTAAAAATAAAAACAATAAAAAAATAAGTTGGGGCTAAATTGGGGTTTGACAAATTAAGGGAGTGGGTATGTACAGTGACAGGCAAAGGCGATAGGTTGGGAAGGAGACAGGTAGGTAGGTCCGAGCCCGCCTTCCAAGTGGCCAGCACCACCGCACTCCCTCCACCAACCTCCATTGAACGGCAAAGGCTGGCCAACTTCATCGGCTGGCCGTGTTTTGCTTCAAGGCGGAGGCCGGCCAAGTTCATCGGCAGCTGTGTGCTGCAAGGCCTGTGCCGGCCAGTTCATCTGCTGGCTGTTTTTCTTCGAGGCCTGTGCCGGCCAGTTCATCTGCTGGCTGTTTTTCTTCGAGGCCTGTGCCGGCCAGTTCATCTGCTGGCTGTTTTTCTTCGAGGCCTGTTCCGGCCAGTTCATCTGCCGGCTGTGTTTGCCTGCAGCGGCCTTCTTCTGCGGGCTGTGTTTGCCTGCTCACCTTTGCCATGCCATGCCCACTGCCCACGTTCACCAGCCCCGTTCAATTTTTGCTTTGCCCCCCCTGTTCATTTCCATGTGCGCCAGGATCCGCAAGGCAACAGTTTGCAAGCTGCAAGTACTGCCCTGTTGGCAGCTACAACACGGGCCTGCAGTGGCGGCCCGTGCACCGTGTTTGCGTTCATGCATCCATTCGTTGTGCTCATTGCGTGTGCCACTTGAGCTGGCACGGAGACTGCGTTTGTGCAGCCCATGCACCGTTGTGGTTCACTGCGTTCAGTTCAAAAGGGAAGGCCTTGGACTGCGTGTGAGCAGCCAGCCACGTTCCCTGTCACCTGCATTGTTTGAGCCAGAGACTGCATGCGGGCAACCTGGCTCCCTGCTAACTGCTTTCTTTTTGCAGAGTTCAATGATCCTGGGCCATGGTTTAGTGTAAAATTTGTAAGTTAAGGTTAAGATGTACTGTAAATATGAGTGCGCCCCCGGCATGTCTGTCTAGCGCCGGCAATTTTATTTAAGTCGTCCGTGTGAGTGAGTTTGTTTAGGTAGTTACGCAGCCCTCAGGTTATTTATTTTGGGGACACGAATACCATGAATGTCGCACTCAGGGATCCGTAGGTAAAATGTACTAGGGGAAAACTACACATGATGGCACACGAAAATTTGACGACTCGGGACGAGTCTGTAAAAAGGGAAGGGGGTAGTGTTGTGGTTACCAGATTCGCAAACCACCATTCAGGTCCCTTAGGTGAGGTATCTCGGTAAGTGCATGTGTAGTTAGGCCCAAACCCGTTGTCTAGTGGGAATACATGTCATTTATACGTGCTGCGACTCTTCAGGATAGCCGTTTTTCTTTTACTATCTTTATTTTGGACCAATCGCCACCATCACAACCACAACAACAACCACCAACCACAACGCCGCTTCACCACAACCGCCATGACCTTTACCGTCGCAACTCGCCACCATCGCATCACCGTCATCTCGCGCCACTCATGGACACCGATGCTGGACTCGTGTAGGGCGCGCGTCGAACAGCGTGTACAAAATCACGGATTTTCTGCTTCAAAAACGGATCCAAAAC